>NC_060127.1:135307736-135614611 GCF_021461395.2 Schistocerca americana
TCCTTTGTTGCTCGCGATCGGCGGGGAACCCAGCGGGCTCGCACCCCTGACAAGGGAACCTCCCCATTGCACCCCCCTCAGATTTAGTTATAACTTGGCACAGTGGATAGGCCTTGATAAACCGAACACAGATCAATTGAGAAAACAGGAAGAAGTTGTGTGTAACTGTGAAAAAATAAGCAAAATATACAAACTGAGTAGTCCATGGGTCACATATGCAACATTACGGTATTCGTGGGTTCAGGAGCGCCGTGGTCTCGCGGTAGCGTGAGCAGCTGCAGATGCAGAGGTCAGAGGTCCTTGGTTCACGTCTTCCCACAAGTGAAAATTTTACTTTCTTTATTTTTTGCATAGTTATTATCTGTCCGTTCGTTCATTGACGTCACTGTTCACTGTAATAAGTTTAGTGTCTGTGTTTTGCGACCGCATCGCAAAACCGTGCGATTAGTAGACGAAAGGACGTGCCTCTCCAATGGGAACGGAAAACATTTGATCGCAAGGTCATAGGTCAACCGATTCCTCCACAGGAAAACACATCTGATATATTCTATACGACACTGGTGACGGCATGTGCGTCACTTGACAGGAATATGTTGTCGATCGACCTAACTTGTACACTTGGCGAATGGGTAAAAAGACTCTTCTACCTTGCCCGATTTAGGTTTTCTTGTGGATGTGATAATTACTCCCAAAAAAGTGATGAAAACATAAGAGTTTGTCACATAAACTGGAAATAAAAAATTAAAATATTCGCTCGACTGCAGATTTGAACCAAGGACCTTTCGTTCCGCAGCTGCTCACATTACCACGAGACCGCGGAGCTCCTGAGGTTCCAGCGTCCTTGATATTACCTATCTTCCCGTGAACTACTCAGTTTGTATATTTTGCTTATTTTTTCTCAGTTCCACACAACTTCTTCCTGTTTTCTCAATTGATCTGTGTTCAGTTTTTCAAGGCCTATCCACTGTGCCAACTTATAACTAAATCTGAGGGGGGTGCGATGGGGAGGTTCCCTTGTGAGTACCCTGACTTTTGCACGAGTGTCTCAGCACTGCCAGCAGATACGCCCAGCTGTGCAGTGAGGTGTTTCACTGCGACCCGACGATCACCTCGAGTGGCAGCGTGCGCAGGTTCCAGCACTGCACCAGTTGATGCTGTCTGTGGTCGGCAGGCACGCGGGAGACCGAACACGTACAAGGTGCGTTCCATAAGTAATGAGACCAAATTCATTAAAAAATCATTTATTGAATATATTCGTACAAATAATCAAAAATTTTCAAAATAGCACCCTCTTGCGTCGATACACTTCTGAAAGCGGTGTTTCCATGCCTGGAAGGCATCCTGGAATGCCTTTTCCGGAATGTCCTTTAGAGCTGATGTAACATGCACCTGGATGCTTTCAATCGTGTCCCAATGTTTTTCTTTCGTGACTCCTTTTAACAGAGGAAACAAAAAAAAAAAAATCAGCGGGAGTCAGGTCAGGACTGTAGGGAGGGTGGGGAACCAGTGGGGTCTCGGTCCTGGCCAGGAAGTCGTTGACAATGAAGGCGCTGTGACTGGGCGCGTTGTCGTAATGAACTTTCCACGTGTTGCCGATTTGGCATCGCGAGAACCTCTTTTTCAGTCTTTTGAGCAATTCCAAGTAGAAAGCTCAGTTCACTGTAGTCCCGGTAGGTACGAATTCTTCGTGGACAATGCCTCTGAAGTCAACGAGCACGATTTTGATCCTGGACTTGCTCGTACGTGCCTTCTTGGGAAGGGGCGACAATGGGGTGCACCATTCTGAACCCTGCCTTTTTGTCTAGGGTCGTACTCAAGAATCCACGACTCATCAGCAGTGATAACTGAGTTTAAAAGATGAGGATCATTTTCACATATCTCTAACATTTCTCGGCACCGAAGCACTCGCTTGTGCTTGTGTTCGTCGGTCAACACTTTTGGGACGAGTTTGGCACACACCTTTCTCATGTTCAAATCTTCGGTCACAATGCGGAAAACGGTTGTTTTTGACATTTTTAGAATTTGTGCTATCAATTTAAGGCTCAGCCGTCTGTCAGAGTTCAAACAATCGCGCACACGCATCACATTTTCGTCGACTCGTGCAGTTGATGGCCGTCCACTGCGAGGTTCGTCGGTGATCTCCTCTTGGCCCTCCATGAACGACTTGTGCCATCGGAAAACTTGTGGTTTGGACAAGCAATCTGTCCCAAAGGCATGCTGAAGTAATGGAAACATTTCGGTGGCGGACTTCCCAAGTTTGACGCAAAATTTGATAGCGTACCGTTGCTCTACAGAATGATCTATTGTGCCGTGGTACATAAACTGAAAACGGGGTTGACGGAAACGTACGTCTTGACTCTCCGGCAGCTCACAGCCGAATGAGACAAAGAGCGTTTGGAAGCTAACACCTCCCACCCCCCGCCCCCCACCTCCCCCCCCCCCCCCCCCTGCTTAGTCCAGCCGGTTATAACACGCTGTAGTGTACCGTTGCGTCAGAAAAGAATTGGTCGCATTACTTATGGAACACACTCTGTATGAGGGACCTTGTTGCGATGACGAATGACGCCTCGACCTACGACTCACCGTGCTTTTGTACACTGCCAGCTCTCCGCAGACATTCTGCAAGCGCCTACGGATATCTGCGATGCTCCGATATTTCGACAAAAGTACCTCAACGACAGCATCCTGCTTGGAGCGCACCACCGTTCCAGATGCCATTTTGAAGGCAGCGTATAATACCGCCATCTATTGGAATTTCATGAAACTATAAGGGATGAAGTGCAAATATTTCGCTATGTCTCAGAACAGGTTCCGCATTTTTTCAACCGAAATTCGCAACAAAAAAAATAATGTGTTGCATTACTTGTTCAACGCTCCTCGTGCTCGTACCACATTACAATAACAAAAAAAAAAAAAAAACAGATACGGAGTTGACATCCATGCAAAATGGGGGTTCTTAAGATCTGCTTGTGACGTAAGGACGACGTCGCGTCTCACTTGCCATGTTCCTCTCCACGAGAGAGAATAGTAAAAGACGAAAGAGTCTGACGTCCGATATTCCTCATTTCACGCTCCGAGTTGTATGGGAACATGGACTCCCACGCTGTGACGTCACCAGCTGCTCTTCCACGCGCGTTTGCCATGTCCCGTGAGAGGACGGCTTAATGCGTGAACCTGGCAACTCGCAACGGTCTACTGGGGCTGGGAAGTGGCGCCTGCCGTCACCCTCGGCCTGCCAATCCCAGCGAGTCTCCGGTCCCCGCCCTCAACAGACGACCGCGCTACGTCAGCGGCTGCACGCTCCGCTGCGCAACGTGGGCGTGGGTCGCAGTGCTGACAACTCAGGCTTCACACTTGGCCTCGATGGGCCTACAAAAGCTACGACTCTTACTATACCCTGTATCCGAATCTCTGTCCTCCTCTACAGTTTTTACCCTTTGAATCTTTCTCTAGTACTGTGCAAGTTCTCCCCTGACGCCTTAACAGATGCTCCACCATCCTGTCCTTTCTTTTCGATGCTTTCCATACACCCCTTTCCTCGTCGATTCAACGCAGAACCCACTCATTCCTTAACTTTTTCAGTCAACCTAATTTTCAACTTTCTTCTGTAGCCTCACATCTCAAATGCTTCAACTCTCTTCCTGTTTTCCTACAGTCATGCTTCACTACCATACAAAACTGTGCTCCAAACTTATATTCCCAGAAATTTTTTCCTCAAATTAAGGCCTGTATTTCATACTAATTCTTTACAGACGAATGGAAAAACTGATAGAAGGCGACCTCAGGGAAGATCAGTTTGGATTCAGTAGAAATATTGGAACACGTGAGGCAATACTGACCCTACGACTTATCTTAGAAGCTAGATTAAGGAAAGGCAAACTTACGTTTCTAGCATTTGTAGACTTTGAGAAGCTTTTGACAATGTTGCCTGGAGTACTCTCTTTCAAATTCTGAAGGTGGCAGGGGTAAAATACAGGGAGCGAAAGGCTATTTACAATTTGTTATAGAGTTATAAGAGTCGAGGGACATGAAAGGGAAGCAGTGGTTGGGAAGGGAGTAAGACAGGGTTGTAGCCTTTCCCCGATGTTATCCAATCTGTATATTGACCAAGCAGTAAAGGAAACAAAAGAAAAATTCGGAGTAGGTATTAAAATCCATGGAGAAGAAATAAAAACTTTGAGGTTCGCCGATGACATTGTAATTCTGTCAGAGACAGCAAAGGACTTGGTAGAGCAGTTGAACGGAATGGACAGTGTCTTGTAAGGAGGATATAAGATGAACACCAACAAAAGCAAAACGAGGATAATGGAATGTAGTCGAATTAAGTCGGGTGATGCTGAGGGAATTAGATTAGGAAATGAGGCACTTAAAGTAGTAAAGGAGTTTTGCTATTTGGGGAGCTAAATAACTGATGATGGTCGAAGTAGAGAGGATATCAAATGTAGACTGGCAATGGCAAGGAAAACGTTTCTGATGAAGAAAAATTTGTTAACATCGAGTATAGATTTAAGTGTCAGGAAGTCGTTTCTGAAAGTATTTGTATGGAGCGTAGCCATGTATGGAAGTGAAACATGGACGATAACTAGTTTGGACAAGAAGAGAATAGAAGCTTTCGAAATGTGGTGCTACAGAAGAATGCTGAAGATTAGATGGGTGGATCATATAACTAATGAGGAGGTATTGAATAGGATTGGGGAGAAGAGAAGTTTGTGGCACTACTTGACTACAAGAAGGGATCGGTTGGCAGGACATGTTCTGAGGCATCAAGGGATCGCCAATTTAGTATTGGAGGGAAGCGTGGAGGGTAAAAATCGTGGAGGGAGACGAAGAGATGAATACACTAAACAGATTCAGAAGGATGTAGGCTGCAGTAGGTACTGGGAGATGAAGAAGCTTGCACAGGATAGAGTAGCATGGAGAGCTGCATCAAACCAGTCTCAGGACTGAAGACCACAACAACATTTCATACTAGATGATACCTCTTGGCCAGCACTGCCCTTTTTGCCAATGCTACTCTGCTTTTTACGTCCTACTTGCTCCGTCGATCATGGGTTATTTTGCTGCCTAGATAGCAGAATTCCTTAACTTCTTCTATTTCGTGGTCACCAGTTCTGATATCAAGTTTGTCGATATTATCATTTCTGTTACTTTTCATTACCTTCGTCTTTCTTCGATTTAGGCCGTCCGCTGTGACCGAGCGGTTCTAGACTCTTCAGTCCAGAACCGCGCTGCCACTGCGGTCGCAGGTTCGAATCCTGCCTCGGGCATGGATGTGTGTGATGTCCTTAGGCTAAAAATGGTTCATATGGCTCTGAGCACTATGCGACTTAACTTCTGAGGTCATCAGTCGTCTAGACCGTAACGGTCGCTCGGCTCCAGACTGTAGCGCGTAGAACCGCACGGCCACTCCGGCCAGCTTCCTTAGGTTAGTTAGTTTTAAGGGGACTGATGACCTCAGGTGTTAAGTACTTAGAGCCATTTGAACCATTTTTTCTTCGATTTACCCTCAGTCCATATTGTGTAGTCATCAGACTGCTAATTCCATTCAACATATCTCACAAATTCTTCTTCACTTTTACTGAGGATAGCAATATCATCACCGGATGTTATCACTGATATTGATTCACCTTGAATTTTAATTCCGCTCTTGAACCTTGCTTTTATTTTCGTCGTTGCTTCTTCGATACATAGACTGAACAGTAGGGGAAAAGACTACATCCGTGTCTTACACCCTTTATAATCCGAGCACTTCGTTCTTGGTCTTCTAGTCTTACTGTTCCCTCTTGTTTCTTGAACACATTGTATATTACTCGTTCCTCAGAATTTTGAACATCTTGCACCATTTGACACTGTCGAAGATTTTTTCCTTGTTGATATATCCTATACATGTAGATGTAGATGAACGTGACTTGATTTCTCTTTAGTCTTGCTTCCATTATCAACCGCAACATCAGAACTGCCCCTCTGATGTCTTTCCCTTCCCTAAAGTCAAACTGATCGTCATCTAACAGATCCTCAATGAAGTCTGGAGGTATATCGCCAGTCTTACACATTCCACGCACGAATGTCAGTACTCGTTTTGTGCCGTTTCTTCCACTTCTGATGAAATGTTATCTGTCCCTTCTCAAGTAGCCAAAGGTTCTTTAAAATCTGATTCTAATATTGGAGCCCATATCTGTTCCCTGTCGACTTCTGTTTCTTCTTCAGACAAGCCCCCCCCCCCCTCCCTAATAGAGGCCTTTAGTGTACTGTTGCCACATATCCACTCTCTCGTCTGTTTCAGCAGTGGAATTCCCACTTCACTCTTAATACTACCGCCCATGCTTTTAATTTCGCAGAAGGTTGTTTTCATTTTTCTATATGCTGAGCCAGTTCTCCAGAAATCATTACTTTTTCGATTTTTTCACGTTGTTGACGCAGCTGCTTCGGCTTAGTGTACAGAAGAACAGAAAAGAAGATGCAGGATCTGTTAGATGACATCTGATGTAGCGACGTATAATGGAAGCAATAATCAAGAAAACTTCACAGAATATGTCGACCTGGAAAAACAGTTCGGCAATATGAAATGGCACGAAATGTTCGACATTTTTCAGATAAAAAGGACTAAGGTACAGGGAAGGACAGTTAATGCACAATACGTGTAAAAATGAATTGATCACAATATCAATGGCAGACACGGAGTTACTTCTCGTATTACTGTGGATATAAGACAGGGGTTGCGGGGATGGGGGGGGGGGGGCTACATTATGCCCACTTCGTGGAAACATTGTAATCTGATCACGTATTCCATATTTCAAAGTTCTGAAAAAATATTTATTGCTTTTAATGATTTCTTGTACGAGATACTGATGCTGTTCTGAATTTTTCCGTTGAACAAATGTGACTTTCCACAGCAAATATCGTTTTATTTTTTATTTTATATACATTCTTCCGTAAGAAAAATTGAGAAGCAAGTCTCCATGGTGATGGAACGGGTCAGTAAATAGAATTAAAACGGAAGAGAAATAGCGCCTTTCCGCACAAGAGTCTACATCTACATCTACATCTACATGATTACTCTGCAATTCACATTTAAGTGTTTGGCAGAGGGTTCATCGAACCACAATCATACTATCTCTCTACCATTCCACTCCCGAACAGCGCGCGGGAAAAACGAACACCTAAACCTTTCTGTTCGAGCTTTGATTTCTCTTGTTTTATTTTGATGATCATTCCTACCTATGTAGGTTGGGCTCAACAAAATATTTTCACATTCGGAAGAGAAAGTTGGTGACCGAAATTTCGTAAATAGATCTCGCCGCGACGAAAACCGTCTTTGCTTTAATGACTTCCATCCCAACTCGCGTATCATATCTGCCACACTCTTTCCCCTATTACGTGATAATACAAAACGAGCTGCCCTTTTTTGCACCCTTTCGATGTCCTCCGTCAATCCCACATGGTAAGGATACCACATCGCGCAGCAATATTCTAACAGAGGACGAACGGGTGTAGTGTAAGCTGCCTCTTTAGTGGACTTGTTGCATCTTCTAAGTGTCCTGCCAATGAAAAGCAACCTTTGGCTCGCCTTCCCCACAATATTATCTATGTGGTCTTTCCAACTGAAGTTGTTCGTAATTTTAACACCCAGGTACTTAGTTGAATTGACAGCCTTGAGAATTGTACTATTTACCGAGTAATCGAATTCCAACGGATTTCTTTTGGAACTCATGTGGATCACCTCACACTTTTCGTTGTTTAGCGTCAACTGCCACCTGCCACACCATACAGCAATCTTTTCCAAATCGCTTTGCAACTAATACTGGTCTTCGGATGACCTTACTAGACGGTAAATTACAGCATCATCTGCGAACAACCTAAGAGAACTGCTCAGATTGTCACCCAGGTCATTTATATAGATCAGGAACAGCAGAGGTCCCAGGACGCTTCCCTGGGGAGCACCTGATATCACTTCAGTTTTACTCGATGATTTGCCGTCTATTATTACGAACTGCGACCTTCCTGACAGGAAATCACGAATCCAGTCGCACAACTGAGACGATACCCCATAGGCCCGCAGCTTGATTAGAAGTCGCTTATGAGGAACGGTGTCAAAAGCTTTCCGGAAATCTAGAAATACGGAATCAACTTGAGATCCCCTGTCGATAGCGGCCATTACTTCGTGCCAATAAAGAGCTAGCTGCGTTGCACAAGAACGATGTTTTCTGAAACCATGCTGATTACGTATCAATATATCGTTCCCTTCGAGGTGATTTATAATGTTTGAATACAGTATATGCTCCAAAACCCTACTGCAAACCGACGTCAATGATATAGGTCTGTAGTTCGATTGATTACTCCTACTATCCTTCTTAAAAACTGGTGCGACCTGCCCAATTTTCCAATCTGCAGGTACAGATCTATCGCTGAGCGAGCGGTTGTATATGATTGCTAAGTAGGGAGCTATTGTATCAGCGTAATCTGAAAGGAACCTAATCGGTATACAATCTGGACCTGAAGACTTGCCCGTATCAAGCGATTTCAGTTGCTTCGCTACCCCTAAGGTATCTACTTCTAAGAAACTCACGCTAGCAACTGTTCGTGTTTCAAATTCTGGAATATTCCATTCGTCTTCCCTGGTGAAGGAATTTCGGAAAACTGCGTTCAATAACTCCGCTTTAGCGGCACAGTCGTCGGTAACAGTACCATCGGCACTGCGCAGCGAAGGTATTGACTGCGTCTTGCCGCTTGTGTACTTTACATACGACCGAGCGAGGTGGCGCAGTGGTTAGCACACTGGACTCGCATTCGGGAGGACGACGGTTCAATCCCGCGTCCGGCCATCCTGATTTAGGTTTTCCGTGATTTCCCTAAATCGATCCAGGCAAATGCCGGGATGGCTCCTTCGAAAGGGCACGGCCGACATCCTTCCCTAATCCGATGAGACTGATGACCTCGCTGTTTGGTCTCTTCCCCCCAAACAAACAACAACAACAACTTTACATACGACCAGAATTTCTTCGGATTTTCTACCAAATTTCGAGACAATGCTTCGTTGTGGAACCTGTTAAAGGCATCTCGCATTGAAGTCCATGCCAAATTTCGCGCGTCTGTAAATTTTAGCCAATGTTCGGGATTTCGTGTTCTTCTGAACTTCGCATGCTTTTTCCGCTGTCTCTGCAACAGCGTTTGGACCTGTTTTGTGTACCATGGGGGATCAGTTCCATCTCTTACCAATTTATGAGGTATGAATCACTCAATTGCTGTTGCTACTATATCTTAGAATTTGAGCCACATCTCGTCTACATTTGCATAGTCAGTTCGGAAGGAATGGAGATTGTCTCTTAGGAAGCCTTTTAGGGACACTTTATCCGCTGTTTTGAATAAAATTATTTTGCGTTTGTTTCTGGTGGATTTGGAAGAAACGGTATTGAGCCTAGCTACAACGACCTTGTGATCACTAATCCCTGTATCAGTCATGTTTCTCTCTATTAGCTCTGGATTGTTTGTGGCTAAGAGGTCAAGTGTGTTTTCGCAACCATTTACAATTCGCGTGGGTTCGTGGATTAACTGCTCGAAATAATTTTCGGAGAAAGCATTTAGGACAATCTCGGAAGATGTTTTCTGCCTACCACCGGTTTTGAACAAGTATTTTTGCCAACATATCGAGGGAAGTTGAGGTCCCCACCAACTATAACCGTATGAGTAGGGTATTTATTTGTTACGACACTCAAATTTCAAGGAGTCAAGGAGGTGTTTCCAAATGCAGATTGGATTCCTGCCTACTATAAACTAAGTGAAATCGGATAACTCTTGGAAATACACATCAAAAAACGTTTTGCATCACCCAGTTCCCAGAACTCCTGAAGATAGGCGTTGACTGTGGATATTGGATCACAGACACAGTCCCTTTAACTGTTCAGAGATGTCACTAAACCCACCCAAACCTGTAAACAACCATGCATGAGCAGTGCCTAATAGACCGAGGGGGTCATTCCACCAAGAAGGAGGTACACGGTTCGTGTTGTCTGTAGTTCAATCATACCTAGAGGGTCAATACCGTGGTGCGATCGCGTCCCCAATGTTACTTCGTGCCAGGAAGGTCTCTCAGACATCTCGGAGTGAACCAAAGTGATGTGCTTCGGATATGGAGAGAGAGACAGGAACTGTCGATGACATGCCTCGCTCAGGCCGCGCGAGGGCTACTACTGCAGTGGATGACCGCTAGCTACGGATTATGGCTCGGAGGAACACTGGCAGCAGCGCCACCATGTTGAATAATGCTTTTCGTGCAGCCACGGACGTCGTGTTACGACTCAAACTGTGCGCAATAGGCTGCATGATGCTCAACTTCACTCCCGACGTCTCTGGTGAGGTCCATCTTTGCAATCACGGCACCATGCAGTGCGGTACAGATGGGCCCAACGACATGCCGAATGGACCGCTCAGGATTGGCATCACGTTCTCTTCATCGACGAGTGTCGCATATGCCTTCAACCAGACAATCGTTGGAGATGTGTCTGGAGGCAACCCGGTCAGCAACTGAGGTGATGCAATACTTTTTTTGATGTGTGTATGTTGACACACTGTTCAGCGAGTGCAGCAAGGTGGAGGTTCCCTGCTGTTTTGGGGTGGCATTATGTGGGGACGAAGTACACCGCTGGTGGTCATGGAAGGCGCCGTAATGGCTGTACGATACGTGAATGTCATCCTCCGACCGATAGTGCAACCACATCGGCAGGATATTGGCGAGGCGTTTGTCTTCATGGACGACAATTCGCGCCCCCGCCCTGCACAACTTGTGAATTGCTTCCTTCAGGATAACGACATCATTTGACTAGAGTGGTCAGCATGTTCTCCAGACATGAATCCTATCGAACATGCAGGGGTAGATGGAAAAGGGCTAGTTATGGTCGATGTGATCCACTAACCACTGTGAGGGATCTACGCCGAATCGCCGTTGAGGAGTGGGACAATCTGAACCAACAGTGCCTTGATGAACTTGTGGATAGTATACCATGACGAATACAGGCATGTATCAGTGCTACTTGGTATTAGAGGTACCGGTGTGTACAGCAATCTGGACCATCACTTTTGAAGGTCCCGCTGTAGTACAACATGCAATGAATGGTTTTCATGAGCTGTAAAAAGGGCGGAAATGATGTTTAGGTTGATCTCTATTCCAATTTTCTGTACAGGTCCCGGACCTCTCGAAACTGAGGTGATGCAAAACTTTTTTTGATGTTTGCATGTTGATACTGTTTGTGGTGTCGCCGCCATATACCACACTTGCTAGGTGGTAGCCTTTAAATCGGCCGCGGTCCGTTAGTATACGTCGGACCCGCGTGTCGCCACTATCAGTGATTGCAGACCGAGCGCCGCCACACGACAGGTCTAGAGAGACTTCCTAGCACTCGCCCCAGTTATACAGCCGACTTTGCTAGCGATGGTTCACTGACAAAATACGCTCTCATTTACCGAGACGATAGTTAGCATAGCCTTCAGATACGTCATTTGCTACGACCTAGCAAGGCGCCATTACCAGTTACTATTGATACTGAGTCATGTACAGTCAAGAGCGACGCTGATCATTGATAGATTAAAGTTAAGTATTCCACCAGCTACGTCCGTTTTTCTAAAGTCTAACTTCCTTGTCCTGTTCCAGACCTCACGCCAGCCTGCGTGAGCTACAACGCGTGCCTTTCGGCTTCCTCTAGTACCCGGTGTTGGCTCTCCTGCCAACCACAACAGTGTTCAATAGAAACGACATTAAAGAAAAAACATTATGCAAAAATATTGTGACCAGCTACATAATAGCTTGTTTGTCCGTCTCTGCAACGAAATACATCACTGAATCTGCGTAGCATGGATCCCACACCGAGCGAGGTGGCGTAGTGGTTAGACACTGGACTCGCATTCGGGAGGACGACGGTTCAATCCCACGTCCGGCCATCCTGATTTAGGTTTTCCGTGATTTCCCTAAATCGCTCCAGGCAAATGCCGGGATGGTTCCTTTGAAATGGCACGGCCGACTTCCTTCCCAGTCCTTCCCTAATCCGATGAGACCGATGACCTCGCTGTCTGGTCTCCTTCCCAAACAACCCAACCCCCAACCCATGGATCCCACAGTTTGTTGATAGGTTTGTGGATGTATGTCGGCGCACAGGTCATGTAACTTCCTTCAATAACGGGCCACTAGTTTGAATACGTAGTGATGGCGTCCGATAGCGACACAGATGGGTTCCAACGGATTTACATCAGGCGTATTTGGTAGCTGAGACACCAACGTGAATTCACTATAATGCTCCTCAAACCATTTTAGCACGGTTCTGGCTGCGAGACACGGACAATGAGAGATGACATCGCCATCGGGGAAGACATCAAGTATGAAGGGATGCAGATGAACCGCAGCTGTCAGCGTGTCTTCGATTACTGCCACATATCCAGTGCAAGCGCAGGAGAATGTCTCCCAAAGCATAACACCGCTCCCACTAGCTTGCGTACGAGGCGCGCTGCACGTTTAGAGCCACCGTTCATCTCGTTGACGACGTTTGCGGGAACGACCATTGACCCAGAGAAGCAAAAAAGTGATTCACCCGAATAACGGACGTGTTTCCATTGATCAACGGTCCACTCTCGATGGTCCCATGCCCACTGCAATCTTAACTGACGATGTCGTTGTCTCAACATGTGAACACGTAGGGGTGGACTGCTGCAGAACTCCGTTGTGGTGTGCGTACTGTAAGACCTTTGGTACACACACCATCAGATTATTTGACTTGTTGCTCTAACTAAGTAGGCGAGTGTTAGCAATATGTCTCGTGGTCTTATCGTGGCGTGTTTATCTTCTGCCGTTAGGTCAGACGATAGAAATACCACTTGCACGCTTAGAGTAGCAGATTGACGGTGACCAACTTTAAACAGAACTTGATTAATTTTCACACTCATTTATTAAAATAATAACAAATATAGAATTACTTAACTTGATTCTGGATGCTATTTACAATTGACAATCTGAAGTTCCTTTGGTCTTGGTACGTTAATCTTATTCTCACATATCTCTGATACTTGTCTAAGTGTCTATACATTTCTCTTCATGGCTATGTACAGGAATATGATAATCTTATTAGGTGCAGACCGAGACTTGACAATAGACTGGTACAGACTAATGCAGACTAATGCAGACTAATGCAGACTGACTAATCGGAGGTGTGTACACTCGTTATAATACCTCGCGCATTCAGGTATCACTGCGTGAGTGTGATCTGCGAGGAGAAAAGGTTCTATGTTAGCAGTAATCTCATTGGCTGCGTGACATATTAATACGCGGATCGGCGGAAGCAGAATTTGGTCTGTCTCTAAGGCAGCGCCATCTTGTAGTGCGGAGACGGACGAGCGCTGCGCCTGCGCTGTTGTGCTTAGCGGGGTGCGCTCTAGTGGGAAAGTTGTGTACGCGCTGACTACGCGGAACTATGTACACAACACTATTCTAATGGTAAATAAAGCAGCATTTAGTTTTTGAAAAAGATCCTGGACATGAGCTTTCCACGACAACTTACTAAACATACGAACGCCTAGGAATTTGAACTGTTTAGTATCACTAATCATATGCCCATTCCGGGTAGTAAGAAAGTTAGTTCCAGTTGAATTCTGTGCTAGAAACTGTTAAAAACTGAGTCTTAATGGACTTTAGCAACAATATTATGGAAGACGGAGGGTGACTTGTAAGTAGCCATAAAAAAGTTAAAGTTCCAACCCTGTTAAAAGCCTGCGTTATATCGACTTTTAAATCATTTTCTTGAAAGGGGAACGCCTGACCTCACTACATTTTTATCTTTAATTTGAAGTCGTGGTACCGTTAATAGACCGTGACTGTTTCACACGTATGAAAAGGTTTCCAAATACCACTACCGCTCACAAAATGTGCTGACTACTAATCATTTATTTAGCGACATCTCTCGAGGTGATACCTCATAATCAGGCTGTACAGGTATTACAAAAACATTAAACATAAGTGTATACAGAGACTTATGTTTCTTTACTGACTGCAGTAGTCATACAGTGGGGAGACGGAAGGATAACTTATTAAGAGGTGATGTCACTTTGTATATTGGTCTGTTGTTCACATGAAAATTTTTGTAAAACAATCAGTTACTTTGTTTTTGTTACGAGGCAGTCTTTTTCTTGTGAACTGTGGTATTGCTACTTCCATGGCTGTCATCGACCTCTTCACCATTATTCACAAACTTCACAAGGGTGACTTTAAAACATGCAAACACAAAACAAACTTGCAGTGCAGATGAAAAGATGGCGGTAAAAATTTGGCTAGTTTCCATTTGACTATCGATATGTCGATCCTGGCGTTGTCAGCAGCAGTGTCTTCTTCACGTCTTGCCAACGTATCATTGATGCTTGTTGGCGTAATATGTTACAAAATGAGCGACTGTTACGATTTTATAATACGAATGACAGTATAAAAACTTTTTATTTTAAAAATTACGAAGTTATTTCTGGGATATAAACTCACATATAACCTTAATGTTACGCACTTACTGCTTTAAGAGTATTAAAATTCGTAAAGAAATATGAATTTTTGAACTCTGTCATCTCGTTTATGATCTCGCTTTTCGACTTATGGCCATGTGGCCATGGATGAATGCTTCCATTTCTTCCAAGACGTCCACTCTCCAGCTCTTTTCCAAAGTATGCAGTATTTTCAGGTCGTCATCTATTGCTACACTGTGTCCTGTTTCATTTATATATTTTACTGTAGCTGAGTTATTAGTTTTATCCAGTCTGAAACAGTCCGTGTGTTCTTTAAAAGTGGTTTTAAGATTTCTGCTCGTTTGGTCAACGTAATACGGTATTTGTTGCAATGGCTACGTGCAGCTTTATAAATTCCTGATTTCGTCAGTTTCTCTGTAGGTTTTGTGGTGTCATGGACCAGTTTATTTTTTAAGTTTTTGGTGGTGGAGAAAGTGATCCTGATATCTGTGTTTTTAAACGGCTTGGCTGTTTTCTTTGAGATGAGTGCTAGATATAGTATCGTGTTATACTTACCTTTTTGTATGTTGTGGGGGGTTAGCCATGTTAGTTTATTTGGTTCTGTTTTTAGTTAGGCGTTGTGAAAATGCATCTGTTTCATGTTCATGGCAGCCATTGCTATGGGCAATGTATTTGATAGCGTTTATTCTTGTCTCATAGTCAGTAGCATTAAGTGGAAATTCCTGTGCTCTGCTTAAGAAGGGTCTGAATGCATGTTGTTAATGTGAGTTTGGGTGTGTGGAAGATGTATTAAAAATAATTTCATGTGTACAGCGGATCAGTATACAAAGTGACACCAGCTCTTGCTAGGTTATATCCTTCACTCTCTAGACTGGATGATCACAGCAGTCATGTAAAGAAACTTTAATATCTGTATAGACTAATGTTAAATGCTTTTATAGCTCTATTATAGCCTGATGATGTATCACCTCGAAAGATTTTGTGACTGACAGCAGTATTTGAAAACGTTTTCATATTTTCTCCTGTTTCCCTGAATGCTGGGACGCGTAGGGTGGTGGTGGTGGGGTGTGGGGGAGGGGTGGGGGGTGGGGGGGAGATTCGGTCCTTTGTCCCTTTGCTGCCAGGTATGAGATCCCTTGGTAGTAGCCATTATCTAGTTACTATTGTGTTATGCTGTCAGTTTGTTCGTTTGTTGGTGCAAAATGAGTAACGATGTAATTTTTGGTCCATTGCGGAAATTACCTACAACTCTGAGAAGGTACTCGCAAGAAATACTTACGCGCGTGTGATATACATCATCCGTCCAAAAAGTTGTGGAACTGACTTTATTCCTGGCGTATACGAGCAAGCGACGGCACCGCTGTGACTACGGTGGCAGCCTGAACTGACAACTGTAGACAACAGGTGTGCATCCGAACGGTCAGCTGTGAGCAGTAGAGATGGGTCGAACTCGTTCATTCCCGTGAAGTACTTCATTTATTTCACTCTTTGCCGTGAAACGTTCAAATGAAGTAGTTCATTCATGAAGTACGGAAGCCTGGAGAGGTTGTCCAGTTCGCCGCTCAGCCGCGGCTACGCTCGCTTCGCCTCGCTCGTACAATAAAGCTTCGTAATACTTCATAATTTTACCAACAGATGGCCGAACTATGAAGTAACGTCCACGTAACGTTTTGCGTCTTACAGCGTCTGAGGTAACTCATATACAGCATGGTCGAAGGGGACAAAGGAAAGATAAATAGAGAAGCCTGTCACATATAAAGAAGGTATTACGTTTAACCTTGCTCGACATTTTTTCATGAAGCGCCAAAAAGATTCTTCATCTGCCAAGTGAAACCTTATTTGTTGTGCTTATGGACTGAAAACTAGGGCTACTAACGAAATTAAGTCCAATTTTATGTTCCTTTTAAAATTTAATCCAAAATAGAATGAGTATGTTTACCACTGTCACAAAGTTTATATACCTACGTTAAGTAATTATTCAGAAGTTTTCCTGTAGATTTTATTTTTGTTGAGAATAATAACCCTCTAAATTCAAAACGTAAACTGTCACCTGTAGTCATTGGTACGATTTCAGGTAAAATCCCTCTTTATTTTATTCGGAAAGCAATTTTTGTGTCTGTTCACGCTTATACAATGGCTAGCAACTCGCGATCGCGTAGATGTAGTGACATTTGGGGTTTCTTCGCCGATTTAGGTGATGGGAAAGCAAAGTGCAACTGTTGTTGTTAAGTGTATTTCACCGCGTGATTCGTCGACAGGCAGTAGAGGGAGGACTGAAGTGAAGGGAGAATGAGTGACGTAGCGCCAATGTAGAGGGAGAGGGGAAGAGAGTGAGTGAACGAACTAGAAAAAAAGTGTGGAGTGTGCTGTCTGTGGAGAGTTTGAAGTACCAGTTCATTGAAATTGAGTGGTTAGTTCACACTTCACTGGAGTGAAGCGTTCATTTGAACGACTCATTCACGAGCTCCCCACCACTAGTGAGCAGGCGGTGATGAGCAGCGGTCGTTCGGCCTTAGTGCTGTTGTGTCACGACTCGCGATCGAGCAACACGTATAAATAAAAGACGACGATTACTTGTAACTTATAAGTATTACAGTCTATTAAATACATCTTCTGTACACCATGAGCTGCACTAGAAATGGTTATTTGCTAAAATCGATTTTCGGGTCTGTACCCCCATTATCAGTGGCATATTACGTACCTTTATAGCAGTGGTAAATGTGTCAGCTAATATGATAGGTCCTGAAATCTGTCCTGTGACATATACACTATGTGATCAAAAGTATTCAGACACCAGGCTGAAAAAGTTCGTGGCGACCCCCATCGGTAATGCTGGAATTCAATATGGTGTTGGCCCACCCTTAGCCCCGATGACAGCTTCCAATCTCGCAGCCATATCTTCAATCAGGTGCTGGAAGGTTGCTTGGGGAATGGCAGCCCATTCTTCACGGAGTACTGCACTGAGGAGATGTATCGATGTAGGTCGGTGAGACCTGGCGTTCCAAAACATCCCAAAGGAATCCTATAGGATTCAGGTCAGGACTCTGTGTAGGACAGTCCATTACAGGGATGTTATTGTCGTGTAACCACTCCGCGACAGGCCGTGCATTATGAACAGGTGCTGGATCGTGTTGAAAGATGCAGTCGCCACCCCTGAATTTATCTTCAACAGAGGGAAGCAAGAAGGTGCTTAAAACATCGCTGTAGGCCTGTGTTGTGATAGTGCCCCCCAAAACAACAAGGGGTGCAAGCCAAGAATAACACGGCCACACCATAACGCCACTGCCTCCGAATTTTATTGTTGGTACTACACACGCTGGCAGGTGACGTTCACTGGGCATTCGCCATACCCACACCCTGCCATCGGATCACTACATTCTGTACCGTGATTCGTCACTCCACAGAACGTTTTTTTTTTTTTTTTTTTCATTTTTCAATCGTCCAATGTTTACGCTCCTTACACCAAGCGAGGTATCGTTTGGCATTACTGGCGTGATTTGTACCTTTTGAGCAGCCGCTCGACCATGAAATCCAAGTTTTCTCACCTCCCGCCTAACTTTCATAATACTTGCAGTGGATCCTGATGCAGTTTGGAATTCCTGTCTGATGGTCTGGTTAGATGACTACCTATTATACATTACGACCCTCTTCAACTGTCGGAGGTCTCTGTCGGTCAACAGACGAGGTAGGCCGGTACGCTTTTCTGCTGTACGTGTACCTTCACGTTTCCACTTTACTATCACAACGGAAACAGTGGACCTAGGGATGTTTAGGACTTTGGAAATCTCGCGTACAGGCGTATGACGCAAGTGACACCCAATCACCTGACCACGCTCGAAGGCAGTGAGTTCTGCTCTCTCATGATATCTATTGACTACTGAGGTCGCTGATATGGTGTACCTGGCACTAGGTGGCAGCAGAATGCATCTAATACGAAAAACGTATGATTTTGGAGGTGTCCGGATACTTTTGATCTCACAGTGTAGTATACGTGTTGCCACGAGCGTAACTGCTGCCAAATCTTAGACAGTGACGGTTCTTGATAACGTTTGACGTACGTGTCCTACAGAACAGGCATGTTTACTCTAGATAATAGTTATCTCAAACATTACCAATAACTGAGTAAACGAGTTATCAAGAACTGAGTAGACATGTTAATTCTACATGACAGTTTCTTCAGACACGCTGCCTAAGATCTTACAGCAGTAACATACGTGACAACCTGTATAGTATGAGATAGGGCAGATTTCAGCTCCTATCCTATTATGTGACACGCCTGTCGCTGTTGTAATGTAGTGGCATATAAAGCCACTTACGGTGGGTTACAAACACGAAAACCGGTTCTGTCAAATAAACGTTTCTAGAGCAGCTCATGGTGTACAGAAGATGTCCCTTGATAAGTATCTGCAAGCTGTGGAACACCAAGCATTGGGGATTTTTACAGCGTTACAGTATTAAAATTAAAATAGTTATAGCTATCACAGTAAAGAGCTTTTAAAAATAACCCAGTTCTGTTACCAAAACGTAACTGAACCCTCTTGTTTTTACTCCTCAAAAAATTTCACTTTACTTCTCATGGATTAACGACCTCAAGCTTCTAAACAAACACTTTCAAATGATCCCATGTAAAAAAAGCAGTCCAGCTTATTAATAACATGCTAGCAGCTCATTCCGAGTCACCCTGGACAACAGGACAAGCTCTTCAAAGACGCTAAATGATGGACTACCTTTTTAGAGATCTATGCTCGCCCCACTCCTGTTTAGTCTGTACATCTCCGGCATGCCTAAAACAGGATCTGGTAAATTTGGATACGCCGATGATTCGTTGCTGTCAGTGGGACATCGAAATTTTGAACAAAAGAAAGCCATCTTAGCAACTGATCTAGCGGTAACGGGAAAATAGATTCGAAGATTGAAACCAAACCTAGCCAAGACAGAGGTGGCTTGCTTTCATCTGTGCAGCAGAGATGCTAATACATAGCTCCAGATCTATTTTGGTCAGAGACTGCTTCACCAAAATCAGGACCCAGAATATCTATGGGTTTCATTGGCCCGGACGCTTTCCTATAACAAGCATCTGGAAAACACCGCTTCGGAGATACGGTCTAGGAACAACACCCTACATAAACTGTGCGAACCAACCCGTAGCTCCGATGCTGAAACTCTGCCCATTTCAGCACTTGGGCTGGTCTACTATGCTGCTTCCGCACGGCTCATCAGCGTGCACACACAAACACTCGACGCACTGCTGAACAGTATAATGAATATTAGCAGCGGTGCACTAAGATCAACCCACGTCCAAAATGGCTATCCATACTGAACCACATTCCGCCCCTGGGCGTCGACAGAAGCAGCTCCACTCCACGAGTTTAAGAGCATAGAAGGCAATCTGTAACTCCCTATGCATCATCATGTGGTTATCATAGAACGAAACTTGCTTCGACCAAGAAAACCATCCACGAAAACAGCCATCGAAAGACACGCGTCAAAGTTCAACTTAATAGACACGAGAGAATGGACAGAGGCCGGTCCTCCACATTGCCAGCACTTGCCCAGATAAGGAAGAAACCCTCCGCCCATGACAGATCGCTCAAAACATTGACGGCGTTTAACGGAATACACGCCAGTCATGGCAAAAGAATGGACTCTCTACTTAGATGGAGTAAGGCTCCACGTCCAAAATTCGACTGTGGAGCAGCCAGGCAAACACAGCTTCGGAATGTTCCAAAGGGGCCTGTCACGCTGCTTTTGACGATTTACTGGTGGCAGCGGAAGACGAAATTGATTATATTAAAAATTTAGATACCTGTTACAAGCGTTGTTGTCTTTATTATGTATAATATTGTGCTAAAAACCATACGATAAATAAATATCTAAAGGTCATTCTGTAAACATTGTTAGCAGCCTCACTCGCAATATTTTCCATCTATCTTCAAGTTCTGCCATTTCAGTTACTTCACCGTCACTGTGACACTCTCCGAAGAGTCAAACAAACCTGTGACCACTTGTACTGCCCTTCTCTGTACACGTTCAATATCCCCTGTTACACACTCGAGCAATGTTATAGGGTGAGTCACATGAATGATTTGTAAGCAATTTTCTTTGTACACTCATTGCATTTCCCTCGTGTTCTGCCAATACATCGAACTCTGCTACCTGCTTTACCTACAGCTAAGTCTATGTGATATACCCATTTCATTTTCCTACGAACTGTTGCAACAAAGTATTGTGTAAGTCGATCGATTCCAACAGTGAATCATTGACACTGCGATTCACAGGTTAACATGTCTTTTTGTTTTGTGAATTTTACATTCCTCAACACTTCAATCAAGTTTCCAGTCTTAGTACAACATTGAAATCTTATCTTGATATGACTGAATAATTGTGCAGTATTTTTCAGACGGTAATTCGTTATAGACAACTGTATGCTCTCCAAAAAATCTGAGGTTGGTGTTAATATTGTCTGGAAGAACATGAACAGCAACGGTGGCAACACACTTCCCTGAAGTACACCTGATATTACCTCTATATCTGTCGGTGACTTTCCACTCAACATAACAAGATGCGTTCTAATCGCCAATAAATCCTCCATCCAGTCAGAAATTTCGCTTGATGTACCACTAAAATTCAATGTGAAAGGGTAATAAGATTTGCTTCTGACATTGCTATCCTCAGTGAAGAATTACAGGATCTGTTGAATGGAATAAACAGTATAATGAGTGCAGAATATGAACTGAAAGTAAACCGGAAAAAACTAAAGTAATGAGAAGCAGCAGGAAAGAGAAGCGTGAGAAAAGTAACAACAGTATTGGGGATCACGAAGTAGACGTAGTTAAGCAATTCTGCTACCTAGACAGCAAAATAGCCCATGACGGATGGAGCAAGGAGGACCGGAAAGGAGCACTGGCAAGAAGACCGTTCTTGATCCAGAGAAATCTACTAGTGTCAAACATATTCCTTCATTTGAGGAAGAAATTTCTGGGAATGTACTTTTGGAGCCCATCTACATCGACGTAGATTCTCCGCAAGCCACCGTACGGTGCGTGGCAGAGCTTACCCTGTACCACTAGAAGTAATTTCCTTTCCTGTTCGACTCGCAAATGGAGCGAGGGAAAAACGACTACCTGTATGCCTCCGTATGAGCCCTGATTCCTCTTATCTTATCTTCGTCTCTCTATGTGCAATGTATGTTGCCGGCAGTAGAATCGTTTGGCAGTTAGCTTCAAATGCCAGTTCCTAAACTTTTTTCTCAATAGAGTTTCTCGAAACAACCGTCGCCTTCCTTACAGGAAGCTCCAGAAACATCTCCATAACACTTCCAAACTACCGGTAACAAATCCAGCAGCCCGACTCTTAACTGCTTCGTTGTCATCGTTCAATCCGACCTGGCTCGGTTCCAAAACAATCGAGCAGTACTCAAGACTAGGTCGCACCAGTTCTCCATTACACGTGAACCACTCTTTCCTAAAATTCTCCCAATAAACCGAAGTCGATCTTTTGCCTTCCCTACCAAGTTTTCACATGTTCATTCCAACTCAAAACGGACGAACTGACGTTCATGTTATACTCAGTCTCCACATCCAAAATAGATTTGTAAATAGTAGGCCTCCATCGGAAGACACGATGTACCCTGCAGCGAGGCATCTTGCCGACTACGCGTCAGCTACCGGATACACGCTATTTATAGCCACAGCGCACATGCGCATAAACAAGTTGGCGCCTGTCCAAGGTCACGTTTGAAAAACCTCTGTCCGGCGACTCGTTAAAACTAGAGTCGCCGGACTTTGGCACACAGCCAAACTCAATTCAAACTTCGCATGCAGCGCACTACACACACACAAATTTCATATAAGTATTCAAGAATGGGTTGTTTGAGATGGGTCATTCATGCTGACCCAGCAGGTTTCTTTATTTGCTGTCACATGTACACTCCTGGAAATGGAAAAAAGAACACATTGACACCAGTGTGTCAGACCCACCATACTTGCTCCGGACACTGCGAGAGGGCTGTACAAGCAATGATCACACGCACGGCACAGCGGACACACCAGGAACTGCGGTGTTGGCCGTCGAATGGCGCTAGCTGCGCAGCATTTGTGCACCGCCGCCGTCAGTGTCAGCCAGTTTGCCGTGGTATACGGAGCTCCATCGCAGTCTTTAACACTGGTAGCATGCCGCGACAGCGTGGACGTGAACCGTATGTGCAGTTGACGGACTTTGAGCGAGGGCATATAGTGGGCATGCGGGAGGCCTGGTGGACGTACCGCCGAATTGCTCAACACGTGGGGCGTGAGGTCTCCACAGTACATCAATGTTGTCGCCAGTGGTCGGCGGAAGGTGCACGTGCCCGTCGACCTGGGACCGGACCGCAGCGACGCACGGATGCACGCCAAGACCGTAGGATCCTACGCAGTGCCGTAGGGGACCGCACCGCCACTTCCCAGCAAATTAGGGACACTGTTGCTCCTGGGGTATCGGCGAGGACCATTCGCAACCGTCTCCATGAAGCTGGGCTACGGTCCCGCACACCGTTAGGCCGTCTTCCGCTCACGCCCCAACATCGTGCAGCCCGCCTCCAGTGGTGTCGCGACAGGCGTGAATGGAGGGACGAATGGAGACGTGTCGTCTTCAGCGATGAGAGTCGCTTCTGCCTTGGTGCCAGTGATGGTCGTATGCGTGTTTGGCGCCGTGCAGGTGAGCGCCACAATCAGGACTGCATACGACCGAGGCACACAGGGCCAACACCCGGCATCATGGTGTGGTGAGCGATCTCCTACACTGGCCGTACACCACTGATGATCGTCTAGGGGACACTGAATAGTGCACGGTACATCCAAACCGTCATCGAACCCATCGTTCTACCATTCCTAGACCGGCAAGGGAACTTGCTGTTCCAACAGGACAATGCACGTCCGCATGTATCCCGTGCCACCCAACGTGCTCTAGAAGGTGTAAGTCAACTACTGTGGCCAGCAAGATCTCCGGATCTGTCCCCCATTGAGCATGTTTGGGACTGGATGAAGCGTCGTCTCACGCGGTCTGCACGTCCAGCACGAACGCTGGTCCAACTGAGGCGCCAGGTGGAAATGGCATGGCAAGCCGTTCCACAGGACTACATCCAGCATCTCTACGATCGTCTCCATGGGAGAATAGCAGCCTGCATTGCTGCGAAAGGTGGATATACACTTTACTAGTGCCGACATTGTGCATGCTCTGTTCCCTGTGTCTATGTGCCTGTGGTTCTGTCAGTGTGATCATGTGATGTATCTGACCCCAGGAATGTGTCAATAAAGTTTCCCCTTCCTGGGACAATGAATTCGTGGTGTTCTTATTTCAATTTCCAGGAGTGTATATTAAAATAAATTATGTAAGTAATTATGATAATATTACTGATGAGGCCTTGCTCTCTCATCTGATTAAAATAAGGGCAGCTTGTCATTACAGTCATTGTTTGTATCAGGAGGCGATTAAGGAAGAGGTTCTTTTGGAGTCGGAGGACGAGGTACAACCTCTGTGTATTGAGATTTCGTCGTCGGATGATGATGAAGAAGAGAATTCGTCAGTATCGAAAACGGTATCAAGCTGGACACTAGTAATATAGTATCCGAACATTACAAATTTGTTCTTCCTACTCATCTGCATTAATTTACATTTTTCCACATTTAGAGCTAGCTGTCTTTCTCATACCATCTGGAAATTTTGTCTACATCATCTTATATCTTTCTATAGATAATCTTCGACATCTTATCATAGACCATCGCATTATCAGCAAACAACTGTAGACTGCTGCCCACTCTGTCAGCCAAATCATTTATGTGTATGGAGAACGACAGCGGTTCTGTCACATTTCTCTAGGGCATGCTGACGATACCCTTGTCTCTGGTGAACACTCGCCATCGAAAGCAACATACTGGGTTCTATTATTTAAGAAGTTTTCGAGCCAATGACGAATTAAATTTACATCCTCTACACAATAAATATGGTAAACATTATGTCCTAAATAACTGAATAATAACAGAAACCGTTGTTTCTCTATAATATCCTTGGTTATAAAAACACATACATAAATAGTTTGTCAATTTAGTTTAATTAATATTATTTATCTATACTATATTTGTTGCTATAAATGGAGGAAGACTTTAATATCAAGATTAAAGATACATTTAACAAGAATAAATTCTATTATCAAGATATGAGAGAAAAATTAAATATTCCTGGCAGATTAAAACTGTGTGCCAGACTGAGACTCGAACTCGGGACCTTTGCCTTTCGCGGGCAACCGACTGAGCTAGCCAAGCACGACTCAGGCCCCGTCCTCACAGCCTTAATTCCGCCAGTACCTCGTCTCCTACCTTCCAAACTTTACAGAAGCTCTCCGGCAAACCTTGCAGAACTAGCACTCCTGAAAGAAAGGATATTGCGGAGACATGGCTTAGCCACAGCCTGGGGGTTGTTTCTAGAATGAAATTTTCACTCTACAGCGGAGTGTGCGCTGATATGATATCAGAAGAAGAACATTCTGGTTTGAAGCACATTCTTTACAATTCGAGGGAATGGTCTGGCCACCCAAATCGCCCAACATGAATCCCAAGGAGATTTATGTGACATGATCGAGAGGGCAGTCTGTACACAGAACCCTGCATGGGCATCACTTCCGCAGTTACGGACGACTCAGTATTTCTACAGAGGACTACTGACGACGCCGGCCGGTTCTAGGCGCTTCAGTCTGGAACCGTGCGACCGCTACGGTCGCAGGTTCGAATCCTGCCTTGGGCATGGATGTGTGTGATGCCTTAGGTTAGTTAGGTTTAAGTAGTTCTAAGTTCTAGGGGACTGATGTTAAGTTCCATAGTGCTCAGAGCCATTTGAACCATCTGAACTACTGACGACTTGTTGAGTCATGCCACGTCGGGCTGCTGTACTACGCCAGACAAAAGGAGGCCTGACACGATGTTGGGAGGTGTCCCATGACTTCAGTCAGCTCGTGTATTTCGTTCGCTCCACATGTTGGAGTTTTCGTCTTGACCCTCTGTGTTGTATCGCACTGCCCTTCCAACAACAATTTTTGCACGTACACTGAATTGTCATTCTTGTTGGACATCGTGTGTCGGGCTGCACTTGTGTATCCAAATCAACTGTTCTCTTCGCCTACATTCTGTAAAGGAGTAGCAGTCTTGTTTCTCCTCGTTAGTGAAAGAATTTTTCGTTTCCGAGCTCACAAGCAGTGAACACAGGTGAACGACACAAACAGAACGAAAGCCACATACAGTACACCCTGTGCCCCTTTTCATACAAGTACTGCTGACGTGCAACACACTGTTCCCTCCTTATCCGACGTGACGCGTCTCTTGTAGTCGGTATGAAATTACGAATTTCTGCATAAGGCAGCAATCAGTTTCACGTCAATAGCAGGTAAACCGTAAGGTCTAAATATTACTCCGAATCTACTAAACAGATTTTTAAGAATGAAACACCGTTCAGTCCCCTCTTTTAGAATACGATACAAACAGTAGAGATCAACTATTGTTTTATTTGAAAAAGCGAAGTTGATAGCGATACCTCTGTAATCAAAAATAGCAGTGAAAGGAGCCTATACGATGCTTACTGTGGACTTTTTCACAATTGATCTGGCTGAAGACAGAATTACGACATCTTAAACGATTCCAGAAATATGTGAGGAGAATAGCTTAGGTAATCCATCCTGTAATATTATAATTGTTATTTTTATTATTATTATTAATATCCATTATTGCTCTTTAGGAGAGCATGTGTGAACTTAATCGACTCACAGCTTCAGTCCCTTTTACTCTATTCGTTTCTTTCCAAAACTTCTTCATTAATTTTGTTTTTTCTTCCTTTCCTCTGTCAAATTTTTCCCTGTTGTTTCTTTTCTTGAGACTTATTTAATTATCTTATTGAACTGCTTTCAGTCCTTAATTTCTTCTACTCAGATTTTCGATCCTGCCACGTCTTCTTGTGTCCCTTTTATGCAACTGGCCTTCAACTTATTTGCATCAGCATCATCAAAAATTTTCCGGGTGGACCCGTTTTCATTCGTCCTACATATATGTCCATAGAACTATAGGCATCTTTGCTTCAACTCATCCGTGATGTTCTCTATGGTGCCGTAGAGGTTCCTTGTAGGTCGTCTGTCTGGTACCGCGCGCCGCGGAATTTGAATCCGCGCCAGAAGTCACTTCTTTCCTCTGTCCTTTTCCCGGGCTCCCTCTCCCCGCCTTCCATCCTCTTTCTTCCCCACCTCCCCTCTCTTTGCCCCCTTCTCTCCCCCGAGTCCTGTGGTAGCGTTCTCGCTTCCCAGGCCCGGGTTCCCGGGTTCGATTCCCGGCGGGGTCAGGGATTTTCTCTGCCTCGTGATGACTGGGTGTTGTGTGATGTACTTGGGTTAGTTAGGTTTAAGTAGTTCTGAGTTCTAGGGGACTGATGACCATAGATGTTAAGTCCCATAGTGCTTGGAGCCATTTGAATTTTTCCCCCGAGTCTTTTACATTTCCCTCCTCTGCCTCCTCTCATTCCCTCTCGCATCTGCACTTCTCCCCCTTTATTAGTCCTCTCCCTCCTTGGTTCCCCCCCCTTTTCGTTTTTTCCTCTCCTCCCTCCTTGTTGTTCCTCCTCCTCCAGGTCCCGCCCCCCATCTGCCTTTGGCTCGGGAGTGCCATATTTGTGCCGCCATTTTCGTGCAGTGTTTTACCGTGTGTGTTTTTCCAGTGAGTGTTCCGTGTTGGGTCTTTTGGGAACTGTAGCGAACAGCCATCATACTGTCGCTGGGTGTGATTTTTTTATTTCTTGCGAACAGACACCAGACTGTCGCCCTGTTTTTTAATTGTGTGTCTACTGTGTTACTTGTCTGATTCCTATGTATTTTATCAACATTGCCAACCCCTTTTGCTTTCTGTTTTAACTTTCCGCATTTTTAAGCCATTTTACACTTTAAGTCACCATCTTATCGCCTGTTTTTCCTTGTTTCTTTCTTTTTCCTTTTTTTTTAAAAAAAAAGTCTGTAGGCTGTAGAGCAGCGTACTAAGCTGCTGCCAGCCCGCCCCCTTCAGGGGAGAATTGAAAATCAATAAAGAAAAAACAAAAAAGCTCAGCCAGCCAGTCTAATCACGTGTATGTCGGTTGACACCGCGCCTCACGTTAGACAGTTTACTTCCTTGTTCTGTGTACGAGTGGACGTGTTTGTTTCCTTGTGACTCCGTTGTTCGATCTTGTTGTATTCGTTATGTCCATCGTTGGTCGTGTCTGTCCTCTCCCGTTGTGTTGTTGTTCGCGGGCTTCTTGGCGGGTCCCGCCGCACTTCCCGTCATTGCTACCCCACGACCGTCCCGATTTTTCTACGAGTTTCCCGTTCTTGCTTCTCGATGTCATTAACTTTCGTCGTCACACTAATTATTGTTACTTCTGACGCTACAACGCTTTTGGTAAAACAACCGTGCTGTAGTGACGTAATTTTGCATTACCAGTAATTGCTCTTTCCTTGTCCAGATTTCATGTCAGTTTGTACGCCTTTTGCTGTTTAAATACTTTTTCTATGTTGGACACAGTGTTAGAGCCTTGTACCTGGGGGATAGTGCACTTACGAACGCATACTGTTTCTAGGTGGCTATTTCGATCTAGTGACCGCTTTTAGAATCACATGAACGAATGCGCACGAAAGACCGCCATAAGCAGGTTCGGGCATTTCTTATCGTTTTTATTCTTGTGAAAAGTGGCGTTGAGTTTGGTGGAGCATTTGCACATATTTTGAGTGCTACACATTTAAACGCTGTGTAATACACTGAAGCGCCAAAGAAACTGGTATAGGCACGCTTATTCAAACACACAGATATATAAATAGCAAGATTATGGTGCTGAAGTCGGCAACGCCTGTATAAGACAAGTGACTGGCGCAGTTGTTAGATCGGTTACTGCTGCTACAATGGCAGGTTATCAACGTTTAAGTGAGTTTGAACGTGGTGTTATAGTCGGCGCACGAGCGATGGGACGCAGCATCTGCAAGGCAGCGATAAAGTGGGGATTTTCCCTTACGACCATTTCACCAGTGTACCGTGAATGTAAGGAAACCGGTAAAACATCAAAACTCCGACATCGCTGCGGCCGGAAAAAGATCCTGCAAGAACGGGACCAATGACGACTGAAGAGAATCGTTCAAAGTGACAGAAGTACAACCCTCCCGCAGATTGCTGCAGATTTCAATGCTGGGACACCAACAAGTGTCAACGTGCGAACCGTTGAACGAAACATCGTCGATATGGACTTTCGGAACGCAAGGCCCACTCGTGTACCTTCGATGAATGCACGACACAAAGCTTTACATCTCACCTGGGCCCATCAACACCGACAATGGCCTGTTGATGACTGGAAACATGTTGCCTGCTCCGACGAGTCTCATTCCAAATTGTATCTAGCGGATTGACGTGTAAGGGTATGGAGACAATATCATGAATCCATGAACCCTGCATGTCAGCAGATGGGCTGTTCAAACTGGTGGAGAATCCGTGATGGTGTGGGGCGTGTGCAGTTGGAGTGATGTGGGACCCCCGATACGTCTAGATGTGACTCTGACATGTTACACCTACGTAAGCATCCTTTCTGATCACCTGTGGTCACTCATGTCCCTCGTGTATTCCGACGGACTCGGACATTTCCAGCAGGACAATGCGACACCGCACACGCACAGATATTTGGAGCAGATTCTTAATACTTCAATTACAGAGTTTTACGGTGAGTAAAATTCTGTCAATTTACATAACATGCGAACAGTTGAGCGATACTTCGTCGCCGGCCGGTGTGACCGAGCGGTTCTAGGTGCTACAGTCTGGAACCGCGCGACCGCTACGGTCGCAGGATCGAATCCTGCCTCGGGCATGGATGTGTGTGATATCCTTAGGTTAGGTTTTAGTAGTTCTAAGTTCTAGGGGACTGATGATCTCAGAAGTTTAGTCCCATAGTGCTCAGAGCCATTTGAACCATTTGATACTTCGTCAGTCTGCCTGAAAAGCAGACGATAGAGGTAGATAACGATCATCAACCTTGTCTTCGGTGTAGACCAAAAGCTCTGAATAATATTGGGATCTTGTGAGTGTGGTGGCTAGGTGAGATGCTACAATTCGTCCTTCTGCTTACAAAACCAGTGCTGGACGAGGCCAGCTGTGTGGACGAGAGCCCTATCGTCTTGGGACACAGCGACACCATGGGGGGACCAACGTTGTGCCATGAAACTGACCTGCTCTGGCAACCGTGGTGCCTGTAAAATACCACGATGTGGTTGCCCAGATCATTACCGAGCGCCCGCCACGTTTCACTCACGGCACGTATTCTCGGCCAGTAGTTGGACCTACCAAATTAATTCCCTGCGTCTTGCTCTCCGTTCGTGTTATTTTGGTGTTCCCAGAGTTCGCGAGTGCGACATCCACTGCTGTAGGCCTCTATGTTTCGTCACATTCCTCTTCTGTCACCGTCTGTCACGATAAATAAAACACGTTCCCGTCCCCGTTGTGACTTGGCGAATGATGTTTTTTTGCTCTTCCCGTGTGCGGTATAAATCTTCAGTACGGTGCGTCTTCGAACACCAATCACTTCGGCAGCCACCACAAGGCCAGCACCAATGATTTGGCCACGGTCGAATGCACTGAGTTCCGAGATTATGAACTCTCAATACACGGAACACTTTTCTGTCCACAAATGACACCTGCAACTTATTGAGGATAATGCACATGTGCTGTTCGATCGCATATAACAGCGTAGTCACCATGCTTGTCTATCATTTATGTTCCATTATACATTTTTCGAGGTGTTACCATATTTTTGTACATCCCGTGGCTTGTTGAAAAGTAGTGCCCCCGATTTTTTTTTTATTCTCTTGTCAGTATTGGTTGTAGAACTTCATTGTATGTGTATTATCCGGTCCATTTGTCGCTTCATTCTCGCGAGTTGCAGCTCTCTGGCGCTAGAGAGCTCCCAATTGCAGCGTGTAAAATGGCGGCGCCTAACGTAACTGTGTCACAGAGTGAGAAACAGCGTGCTGTAATCCAGTTTCGAATTCGAAGAGTTCGTCCACACACGGAGCACCCTCTCCTTGAGAATGGCGATGTCAAAGCACACAAGAGCACTGTGACATCTGCAGCAATCCGATGCGTTGGGTCCACTGTCATCGTTCATCCCCCATACAGACCCAACCTGGCCGCATCCGATTTTATGAAACTTAAAGAACACCTTCGAGGAATTCGCTTTAATAGTGATGAAGCGGTGCAAGCAGAGGTGAGACTGTGCTCCGTCAACAAAGTCAAGCATTCTACAGTGACGGTACCAACAAAGTTTTCTCTCGTTGCGGGAAAAGTTTCCGTCGTCAGGGTGACTATGTAGAGGGATAAAAATGTAGACATCAGGAATAAAGAGGTAGAATGTTAATAACGTCTCTTTTATTTAAAAAGCTTGAAGAGTTTCCACATCAAAAATTCGGAGGCGCTACTCTTCAGCACGCCCTCGTATCTCTATTATATTCGTACAACCAGTTTCGCACCGCAGACCATCACCAACTACGATAAAATATTTACAACAGCTTTTGGCTCGCAGCTTACGCGATGTAAAGTCAGTACACAGTATGGTTTGAGAGTAAATCGGAGAAAGACGAAGGTAATGAGAAGTAATAGAAATAAGAACAGTGAAAAACTTAACATTAGGATTGATGGTCACGAAGTCAATGAAGTTAAGGAATTCTGCTACCTAGGCAGTAAAATAACCAATGACGGACGGAGCAAGGAGGACATCAAAAGCAGACTCGCTATGGCAAAAAAGGCATTTCTGGCCAAGAGGAGTCTACTAATATCAAATACCGGCCTTAATTTGAGGAAAAAATTTCTGAGGATGTACGTCTGGAGTACAGCATTGTATGGTAGTGAAACATGGACTGTGGGAAAACCGGAACAGAAGAGAATCGAAGCATTTGAGATGTGGTGCTACAGACGAATGTTGAAAATTAGGTGGACTGATAAGGTAAGGAATGAGGAGGTTCTACGCAGAATCGTAGAGGAAAGGAATATGTGGAAAACACTGATAAGGAGGACAGAATGATAGGACATCTGCTAAGACATCAGGGAATGACTTCCATGGTACTAGAGGGAGCTGTAGAGGGCAAAAACTGTAGAGGAAAACAGAGATTGGAATACTTCAAGCAAATAATTGAGAACGTAGGTTGCAAGTGCTACTCTGAGATGAAGAGGTTAGCACAGGAAAGGAATTCGTGGCGGGCCGCATCAAACCAGTCAGTAGACTGATGACCAAAAAAAAAAAAAGTCAGTAACGTAAAAATTATGCCAGGAATCATTAATGTTATTTTATTGTTCTCGCTTTATATCAAATTGTAAGCTGTTGTAAACGTTTTACAATACCTGATGATATGTGCACCCAAACAGTTTCAATAATAAAGAATTTTTTTTATCAAAAACTCTTGTCGGTGAATCATGATGTTTTCCTTGCTTTCTTTTGAATTACTAACCAGATCTCCGATGTGAGTATCAAAAAGTATTGCACAAGACCCCTTACAAAGGGCTTCATCGAACTCAATTTGAAATTTGCTAACGGAAGCAAGTTTTTGGAGGGATTACAAGTGATTTACGCGAGACGTTTTTCGTCCCACGCATATAATATCTCTGGAATGACCAAACTTTTGTATTTCAGTTGTTTTAACTGTTTACCCCACTCACATAAAAAACAGGACTTAACGTACACCCATCTCCCTAAGACAATGAAGAGCCAAAGAAACTGGCATACCTGTCCAACATCGTTCAGGGCCCCCGCGAGCACGCGAAGTGCCGCAAAACGACGTCGCACGGACTCGACTAATGTCTGAAACCTGCTTGAATGTCCATAAATCTGTGATAGTATGAGAGTACCAGGGGGTGGAGATCTCTTCTGAACAGCACGTTACAAGGCATCCCTTATATGCTCAAGAATGTTCATGTCCGGGGAGTTTGGTGGCCAGCGGAAGTATTTAAGTTCTAAAGAGTGTTCCTGGAGCAAGCTCTGTAACAATTCTGGACATGTGTGGTGTCGCATTGTCCTGCTGGAATGTTGTGTACATGGTTCCGCGTAGTCAGCGCGTACACAACTTTCCCACTAGAGCGCGCCCCGCTAAGCACAACAGCGCAGGCGCAGCGCTCGTCCGTCTCCACACTAAGAGATGACGCTGCCTTAGAGACAGACCAAATTCTGCTTCGGCCGATCCGCGTATTAATATGTAACGCAGCCACTGAGATTGCAGATAACGTAGAACCTTTTCTCCTCGCGGATCACACTCGCGCAGTAATACATGAACGAGCGAGGTATTATAACGAGCGTACAGACCTCCGATTACTCAGTCTGTATTGGTCTGCACCAGTCTGTACCAGTCTGCATTAGTCTGTACCAGTCTATAGTCGAGTTTCAGTCTGCGCCTAATACAATTATCATATTCCTGTACATAGACATGAAGAGAAATGTACAGACACTTTGTCAAGTATCAGAGATACATGTGAGAATAAGATTAACGTACCAAGACCAAAGGAACTTCAGATTGCCAATTGTAAATGGCATCCAGAATCAAGTTAAGTAAGGTTTATGATTGTTATTATTTTAATAAATGTGTGTGAAAATTAATCAAGTTCTGTTTAGAGCTGGTCACGTCAATCTGCTACTCTAAGCGTGCATTTCTATCACCTGACCTAACGGCCGAAGACAGACACACCACGATAGGACCATGAGACATATTGCTGACACTCGCCTACTTCGTTAGAGCGACAAGTCAAATAATGGTGTGTGTACCGAAGGTCTTACAGTACGCACACCACATGGAACTTCCCAAGTCCATGTGAACGTACAATGGACATTAATGGATGCAGGTGATCAGACAGCATCCTTACGTACGTGTCACCAGCCAGAGTCGTATCTAGAAGTATCAGGGATCCCATATCACTCCAGCTGCACACCCTTCAAATCATTACAGAGCAGTTTAAACAGTCCCCTGTTGAATGCAGGGTCCACGGATTCACGATGTTGTCTCCATCCGCTCTACGCAAATTCAAACGAGACTCGTCCGAGCAGGCAGCATGTTTCCAGTCATGAACAGTTCAATGTGGGTGTTGACGGGCCCAGGTGAGGCGCGAAACTTTCTGTCGTCCAGTCATCAAGGGCACAGGAGCGGGACATCGGCTCCGAAACACCACAGCGATGATGTTTCGTTGAATGGTTCGCATGCTGATACTCACGATGAATGATTCTCTTCACTCGTCGTTGGTCCCATTCTTGCAGGACCTTTTTCCGGCCGCAGCGATGTCGGAAATTTGAGGTTTTACCGGATTCCTGATATTCACGGTACACTCGTGAAATGGTCGTACCGGAAAATCCCCACTTCATCACTACCTTACGCTTAAGTGCCAACTATAACACCACGTTCAAACCCACTTAAATCTTGATAATCTGCCATTGCAGCAACAATAACCAATAACGACAGCGGCAGACACTTGTTGTCCTACACAGGCGTTCCCGACCGCATCACCGTATTCTGCCTGCTTACATATCTCAGTATTTGAATAAATATGCCTGTACCCGTATCATTGGCGCTTCTTTGTAAAAGTATAACTAGAAATGAAACAGAGTTTAATCAGTTACGAATAAATTGTACTTGACAGATGAAAAGCTGAAAACAGTTATAAAATCGGCACTAAAAGTTGTTCGAGAACATATATCTATTTTCAGATATCTGATATAATGCACACTGATGTAATTAATAAGGGGTTACGCACGGACGGTGCGTTCACGCAAATAAGACTGACTTGAGTGTTAAGTCTTTTTCTCGCCTCTGGGATTAGAAACGCGTGGCCCGGAAGCGGTGCCTGGAGCACTTATACGTCTTCCGCCTCGAGTGGACGCTCTTGACTCGATGCCAGCGCCAATTCAGGGCGGCTCTCTCCCAAACCTGAATGGCTGGAGGGGCGCCGTCCAGCAGAGGCCCAACAGCGCCAGCGAACGGTGCCAGAGACCACGTCGCGTCGCGTGCTGACCCCGGGAATCTCTGCAGGCGTCACGCGGAGCCTAGAGGCCCAGGAGCGACATTATTGATATTGTTAACTGTATGCCAATTTCGACATCAGTTTGGAAATACAAATAAAATATGTATACATTTAGTTGAAAAACGTCCGGGGATAGCGGCTGCACGTGCACGAAGTTGTCATTAATACGAGGGCTATCCACAAAGTACATTACGTTTTGGAATTAAAAATAAATAAAGTATTGGAAATTTTTTTATTATATACAGATGAAAGCCACACTTAAATACTACTTTTCTACATAGTTGCCATTTAAATTAAGGCACTTATCGTAGCGATGGACGAGCTTGGAAATCCCTTCGTCGAAAAATTCGGCCGCCCGCGCCTTCAACCACGTGGTTACCTCTTCATGAAGCTGTGCGCCGTCATCAAAACGCTGCATAGCCAACCACTTCTTCATTGCTGGGAATAAGTGGAAGTCGCTCGGTGCCAGGTCGGGACTGTACGGCGGATGAGAAGACAACTCCCACTTAAAAGATTCGAGAACTTCACGAGTGGCATTTGCCGTGTGGGCCCGGGCGTTGTCGTGAATCAGCAAGATCTTTGAGCCCAACTTTCCCCTGCGCTTGTTTTGCATTGCTCTTCTGAGGATGTGCAGAGTTTTTCAATACCCTTGAGAGTTTATTGTAGTGCCTCTTTCCAGGAAATCTACAAAAATCACACCTTTTCTGTCCCAAAAGACAGTCGCCATCACCTTCCTTGCCGACATTGTCTGCATGCATTTCTTGGGTTTTTGGGAGGAATTTGTGTGCCCCCACTGCACTGACTGCAATTTTGTCTCGCAGTTCACATGCTTAACCCATGTTTCGTCACAAGTAACGATGCGATCGAGTAGTGAGTCGCCATCTTTTCGACAAGTTCGGCAGTCACTATGCTGGGTCTCCCACTTCGCTCTTCGTCGTGATCGTTAGTTCGGCCATTTTTAAATTTTATGACCCATTGACGCACTCCACCTTCAGTGATTATGTTGTCCCCATACACTTCACAAATCTGCCGATAGATTTCTATCGGTGTACAGTTTTTTGTGGTCAGAAACCTTATTACAGCACGCACTTGAAACTTCGCGGCATTTTCGATTAACGCTGACATTTCAAACTGTCACAGTAACTCAACGGAGTACAGCATGAACCTCTCACTAGCACGGCAGGATGCCGACTGAGCGGCGGAATGCCATGACACGAAGATGGCCGCGCTAGCCCCGACCCTAACGGACACAAACGGAAACGTAATGTACTCTGTGGATAGCCCTCGTAGTACTCAGGTGATTCACGTTAAAAGCCGTCCCACGTGATTGTGCCCGGCCGACGGGAATTAACAGAACGCGGAATGGCAGTTGGAGCTAGAAAAATTGGACATTCCATTTCGGAAATCGTTAGGGGGTTCAATATTCCGACATCCACAGTGTGCAGAGTGCGCCGAGAATTCCACATTCCTGCCACTGCCTCTCACCACGGACAGCGCAGTGGCCGACGACCTTCACTTAACGACCGAGAGCAGCGGCGATGGGGTAGAGGTGTCAGCGGTGACAAGCAGCAGTGCGTTAAATAACCGCAGAAATCCGTGTGGCACGTACGACTAACGTATTCGTTAGGACAGTGCAGCAAAACCTGTCGTTAAAGGGCTGTGACAGCAGACGACTGAACCGAGCGAGGTGGCGCAGTGGTTAGCACACTGGACTCGCATTCGGGAGGACGACGGCTCAATCCCGTCTCCGGCCATCCTGATTTAGGTTTTCTGTGATTTCCCTAAATCGCTTCAGGCAAATGCCGGGATGGTTCCTTTGAAAGGGCACGGCCGATTTCCTTCCCCATCCTTCCCTCACCCGAGATTGCGCTCCGTCTCTAATGACCTCGTTGTCGAGGGGACGTTAAACACTAATCTACTCCTCCTCCTCCAGCAGACGACCCTACCGACACGAGCGTTTGGTAAGATGAGTGCTGATTTCAGTTGGCAAGACCTGACGGTAGGGTTGGAGTGTGGCGCAGACCCCACGAAACTATGGACCCAAATTGTCGCAATGACTGAAAATGGTTATGTTCGGCTACTTGTAGACCATTTGCAGCCCAGACAACGACGGAATTTTTATGGACGACAATGCGCTGTGTCATCGGGTGGCAATCGTCCACAACTGGTTCGAAAAACATTCTGGACAATCTGAGGGAATGACTTTCCCACCCATGTCCCCTGTCAGGAATCCCACAGAAAATTTTTGGGACATGCACAGGATCCTGTACTGGCAAGCTTTCGCAATTATGGACGGCTACAACGACTTGTTGAGTGCATGCCACGTCGAGGTCACGATATTAGGAGGTATTCCATAATTTTTGTCACCTTAGTGTACAATTTACAAATCTAGATAACTTGTTACATCTGCTGTAATGCTCCAGAAGTCCGAATGATTTTAAGGACACGACTACCGATTATACTCTTCAACAATGCCTCAGATTGTTCTTGGAAAACCAAAGGAGCAGTCTCCAGTGATAACCTTGCGCCTCATCTGCACAGTAGGTCACCACACTTCACATGCTGTTGAATGTACTCCGGCCGCAGCGATGTCGGAAATTTGAGGTTCTACCGGATTCCTGATATTCACGGTACACTCGTGAAATGGTCGTACCGGAAAATCCCCACTTCATCGGTACACTACGCTTAAGCGCCAACTATAACACCACGTTCAAACCCGCTTAAATCTTGATAATCTGCCATTGTAGCGGCAATAACCGATAACAGCAGCGGCAGACACTTGTTGTCCTACACAGGCGTTCCCGACCGCAGATGTGGGACTGCGGACGTGTTGGTGCTCATATACTGCTGATTCCGTAACAACGAGAGCCGAAGTGCTTGGTATTTCGAGAGACACCGTGTCGAGAATTTGTACAGCGTACAGGTAAACTGCAAGTACGTCGTCCGCTAAGTCACGACGCAGACGAAACTGTCTGTTGACCGATCCCGACAAATGGTCACTGAAGATGATTGTGCCGAAAAGAAGAATGACAACAGGTGCGAAAGTCACTGCAGAACTGAATGTCGGCCCTGTCAGCAGCGAAACAAAAAGAAGAGAGAGCAGAGCAATCAAGTTCCCAGACTTTATTGTTGACTCGGAGAAAGCTATGAAGCTGTGGTGGAGTGTTATTACACTGCTGTTGTGACCACACCTCGAGGAGGTTGCCAGGTTAGTGGGGGGTGTCTGGAGCAGAGTCTCTCGATTCGGATGAAAACTACTGTTGTGGAGTAACAGATTAAATGTATCTATTATGGATATGGTAGAGCACCTGACCTTATTAATTTAAGAGAAATTGTTGTGTACGTAGTTCCACGTAGTCAGCGCGTACACAACTTTCCCACTAGAGCGCGCGACGCTAAGCACAACGCACTACGAGATGGCGCTGTCTTAAGAGACGGACCAAATTCTGCGTCCGCCGATCCGCGTATTAATATGTAACGCAGCCAGTGAGATTGCTGCTAACGTAGAACCTTTTCTCCTTGAAGATCACACTCGCGCAGTGATACCTGAATGCGCGACGCATTATAAGGAGTGTACAGACCTCCGATTAGTCAGTCTGCATTAGTCTGCAGTCAAGATTCAGTCTGCGCCTAATAAGATTTCCATATGCCTGTACATAGCCATGAAGATAAATGTATAGACACTTTGTCAAGTATCAGAGATATGTGAGAATAAGATTAACGTACCAAGACCAAAGGAACTTCAGATTGTAAATTGTAAACAGCATCCAGAATCAAGTTACGTAATGTCTATGCTTTTTATTATTTTAATAAATGTGTGTGAAAATTAATCAAGTTGTTTTTGAAGTTGGTCACCCTCAATCTGCTACTCTAAGCGTCCAAGTGGCATTTCTATCGTCTGACCTAACGGCAGAAGATAAACACGCCACGATAAGGCCACGACACATATTGCTGACACTCGCCTACTTCGTTAGAGCGACAAGTCAAATGGCTCTGAGCACTATGGGACTCAACTGCTGTGGTCATAAGTCCCCTAGAACTTAGAACTACTTAAACCTAACTAACCTAAGGACAGCACACAACACCCAGCCATCACGAGGCAGAGAAAATCCCTGACCCCGCCGGGAATCGAACCCGGGAACCCGGGCGTGGGAAGCGAGAACGCTACCGCACGACCACGAGATGCGGGCGACAAGTCAAATAATCTGATGGTGTGTGTACCGAAAGTCTTACAGTACGCAGACCACATGGCCTAAAACGGCGAGTTTTCGAGAGATGCGCAATAGGCTGGTGCTTTTTGTTTTCGCATTAAAACCACGAAACACAGAGTTCGTCTCTATATGTGTTATTCCAGTATGGCGTCTCCTAAGTTGTGCTCATGACATGAATTCGATGCTACATTCATTGGCCACGTTCCTCTGCAGGGGGCAAAAGTCTGGCACGGCAGTGCAGCTGTGACGTCACCAGCTGCTCGTGCACGAGCGTCTGCCCGTTCAGTGGGAGGGCGCGTTCACGCTCCGGCGAGCAGCCGCGTCGCCCTGGCGGCTGTGACGCGGCGCAGCCGGCGTGAGCCGAGGTGAGCTGTCCTGAGCGAGTCCGCAGACCGTGGCCGCACCACGCCACCCGCGTCTACACAGCGGGCTCTCCCCCACTCCTGCCGCCCGTCACCCCCGCCTCCCACGCTGCAGCAGCGGAGCGTCCCCCCTGGCATCAATACAGGTCGAGCGGATGCTCACGTATACAGGGTCGGACGAAAATGAAGCACCGCGTCAAATGCGACCTTTAACCGAAGCACAGATGCCAGCGGCCAGGCGTACAAGTTGCATTGACACGAACAGCATCTGTTGTGGTCGCAACTGCATTCTGTGTAGATGAAAGAGCGTTATGTTGCATATGTGGGACTGCGAAAGTGTTGGTGCTCGTATACTGCTGATTCCGTAACCACGCGAGCCGAAGTGCTTGGTATTTCGAGAGACACCGTGTCGAGAATTTGTACAGCGTACAGGGAAAGCGCAAGTACGTCGTCCGCTAAGTCACGAGGCAGACGAAACTGTCTGTTGACCGATCACGGCAAATGTTCACTGAAGATGATTGTGCCGAAAAGAAGAACGACAACAGGTGCGAAAGTCACTGCAGAACTGAATGTCGGCCCTGTCAGCAGCGAAACAAAAACAAGAGAGCTGCATAAACAGGGAACTGCAAGGCCAGCTGGAATTCCAGAATCACTCATCAGTGACGTAAATGCATGTAAGAGGAAAACCTGGTGCCGAAGCCATGAAACCTGAATTGTGGTCCGCAGCTCGTGGTCGTGCGGTAGGGTTCTCGCTTCCCACGCCCGGGTTCCCGGCGGGGTCAGGGATTTTCTCTGCCTCGTGATGACTGGGTGTTGTGTGATGTCCTTAGGTTAGTTAGGTTTAAGTAGTTCTAAGTTCTAGGGGACTGATGACCATAGATGTTAAGTCCCATAGTGCTCACAGCCATTTGAACCATTTTTGAACCTGAATTGTGGAGCTATGGAAGAAACTCATTTGGTCCAATGCTTTGGTCTCACTGCTTCCCAGTTATGGTCCAGCTTACACCGCAAAACTGAAATATGGCGGGCGTTCGGTGTCGACCTGGGCAGCCGTATTGTGGTATTAAATGGACCCTGTGGTCACTCTGTAACGTCGCTCTTCTGCCGATTTTGGCTGATCAGGTGCTTCCTGTGGTACAGTATGTGTCCCCCAGTCGTGATGCTGTCCTCCAAATCGGCACGGTTCCTCTTCACACACCTTGCATTGTGCTCGACTGACCAACAAACCACAAGTGGCGAGCGAGGCTCTTCAGTTACCTTTTTTTAATCTGTCAGCAATCATTCGTATCGCTGCAGTGATTCAAGTTTCTTCAGAAAGAAATAGTAATAGTAATAATGATAATTGTATTGGTAAATTTATAGGCATAATTGAGGCATAATAAGGAATTGTGAGGAAATGGTTTATCGATACATTCATTCGTGTATCACAGTTAAATCACACCTGCCTGGTAATACATACTTATATCGGTGAAAGAAAAATGTCTTGAATCAATTTGAAAATGCTCGTACATTGTTGCACTGCCACATTCATATCATTCATGAAGTTTTCATTACTCCATACTCCCCGGCCGGTGAAAGAAAAATGTCTTGAATCTATTTGAAAATGCTCGTACATTGTTGCACTGCCACATTCATACCATTCATTACTCCATACTCCCTGGTCGACATAGCTATGAATATACCTATGATGAGATAGGGATGGCTTCCTCCCTTAATTATTTCTGACCAATTCTTTTAAAAACTTTTTGAGGGCTGTTATGTGTCACGAAATGAAAAAAGAAAATCAAATATGTGTGCCAAAAAACGGCATCGGTGATAAGTGCTTGGTGCAGCTCTGTACAAATCCTGTAAGCCTATAAATGATGACGAACCACTATGAGTGTAATGATTGTCACTCAATAACTTTTTAATACGTGCACGATTGGATCTGTGAGGTCCCGTTTACATGGCTGAAGCTGTTCACCAGGAGTGTGTACTCATCAGTAAGGTATTGTTGTACTCTAGAATGTATGCTGCAGACACTGTTCACCCCTAAACCCACCACAGTTAGTGCCTGCAACGTCAAAGCAGAGGGTGCACAGACAGGCCTCACAGTACCGTCTGATAGGGGTGACCGTGACAAATGAATCTCTAATACTACCACAACTCAGTAAGCACGTATTATACCTTGACGCCAGGTCGCAGGTTCGAACCCTGCCTCGTGCATGGATGTGTGTGATGTCCTTAGGTTGGTTAGTTCTAGGGGACTGATGACCTCCGATGTTAAGTCCCATAGTGCTCAGAGCCATTTGAACCACCTTGACCCCACTGAACACAAACCTGTAGGGTGTTGATTTTTTTTTCCGACTTTGTACAATAAACCTTGACATTTTCAGCTGAGACCAGCGGTACACAGTAGGACGCAGAGGAGAGTTTTGGATATCGAGCGAGAGCAAGGACCCGTGCCCGGCGCTTGTAGGGAAACGGAAGTGGCAGCTTCAGCCGTGGTGCCGGCCCCTGGTGCTACATGACGTCACAGGCAGGGCAGCTGTGAGCTGCACAACTGGTCTTCCCCCACGTGCGTCGCTGGAGCTCTCCATTCTGGTAAGCTACGGACGCTGCTACCGCACCTGTTTAAGTGGAACACACTGCCAGCCTCAGTTTTGTACCTCTAATGGAAACGACGGAGACAGCCGTGGGAAGCAAATATGTGAGTGGCTCGGAGACTTCTTAAGTAATAGAATTAATAGAAGTACGTTGTCCTCGATGGTGAGTGTTCATCGGAGGTGAGGGTATCACCTGCAGTGCCCCAGGGAAGTGTGGTAGGTCCGCTGTTGTTTTCTATCGACATAAATGACCTTTTGGATGGGGTGCGTAGCAATGTGCGGTTGTTTACTGATGATGCTGTGGTGTACGGGAAGGTGTCGTCGTTGAGTGACCGTAGGAGAATACAAGATGACCTGGACAGGATCTGTGATTGGTGTAAAGAATGGCAGCTACTCTAAATGTAGATAAATGTAAATTAATGCAGATGAATAGGAAAAAGAATCCCGTAATGTTTGAATACTCCATTAGTAGTGTAGCGCTTGACACAGTCACGTCGATTAAATATTTGGGTGTAATATTGCAGAGCGATATGAAGTGTGACAAGCATGTAATGGCAGTTGTGGGGAAGGCGGATAGTCGTCTTCGGTTCATTGGTAGAATTTTGGGAAGATGTGGTTCATCTGTAAAGGAGACCGCTTATAAAACACTAATACGACCTATTCTTGAGTACTGCTCGAGCGTTTGGGATCCCTATCAGGTCGGATTGAGGGAGGACGTAGAAGCAGTTCAGAGGTGGGCTGCTACATTTCTTACTGGTAGGTTTGATCATCACGCGAGTGTTACGGAAATGCTTCAGGAACTCGGGTGGGAGTCCCTGGAGGAAAGGACGCGTTCTTTTCGTGAATCGCTGCTGAAGAAATTTTGAGAACCAGCATTTGAGGCTGACTGCAGTACAATTTTACTGCCGCCAACTTATATTTCGCGGAAAGACTACAAAGATAAGATAAGAAAAAAAATGGTTCAAATGGTTCTGAGCACTATGGGACTTAACATCTGTGGTCATCAGTCCCATAGAACTTAGAACTACTTAAACCTAACTAAACTAAGGACATCACACACATCCATGCCCGAGGCAGGATTCGAACCTGCGACCGTAGCAGTCGCGCGGTTCCGGACTAAGATAAGAGAGATTAGGGATCGTACAGAGGCATATAGGCAGTCATTTTTCCCTCGTTCTGTTTGGGAGTGGAACAGGGAGAGAAGATGGTAGTTATGGTACGAGGTACCCTCCGCCACGCACCGTATGGTAGATTGCGGAGTATGTATGTAGATGTAGGTGAAGCTAGTGTGTGTTATTCAAAGTGACACGGCTTGAAAACTAATCAGGTTTTGTTCAGGCAAGTCACTGTGAAAGACTCCGAGGACCCATACGAGCAGTTTATAATTTAGTTGCAATCTTTTTCTGGCGCAAAACGGATACACCTGATTACCTCCACACTGCGGCCATCTACGAAATGAGACGCGGTTGTGGCAGTGTGTATGTAGGTGAATCAGAAAGATTGTTACAGGATGTATTAAGGAAAACGAAAGCCACACGCAGCTAAAACAAAGTGTGAAATCTGTGGTAGTGGAACGTCACGAGAACTGTGACCTTGACATAGATTTCGACAACGTGCATGTACTGACTAAGAAAACCAACATTTATAGAAAAAAAGTCAGAGAAGCGTTTCAGATTTCTAAGAACGAATGTAGCTTCAATACAGAGGACAGCTTTAGCCATCCTGCATCATTGCTCTCCGCCGCAGTGTGCGAGCAATACAAACATCGTCCAGGAAGCCAAGTCAGCTGATAACAATATTTTTGATAAATATTCCCAGTCTCCTGGTCTGCCCGTTTCGCTTTTATCGAATGAAGTTGCCCCACCAGTAGGAGCAGAAAAATTTTAACTAATAAATCTTCTTCAACCTAAGTCCGGGAAAAATCACTTTCTCTCCAATGACTTTGGTTCACGAATGGTAGTCACAAAAATTTTAGCCAATAAGCCCTCTTTTTCAGCTCTGGTGCGAGGAACTTCACTTACTATCCAATAACGATCGTACACGAACGGTAATCACGCGAATTTTAACCAATAGTCCCACTTCTTTAGCATCCCCGCGGGAAAACTCCCTTCTATAAGAGAATGTGACACTGATCGTTGACAGTGTTCAGTTAACCTTGAACACCAAAAGGTTCTGAAGAAGCAGAGGGATCGAAACGTCCATCATACAGAAGAAATATGACGCGGCCTAAGAATCTATAAGATTCTACCTTCAGGCGTCAGAATGTCTGTGGACGAATGGCAACCCGTCCTTCAAGAGCTGAGAGGGTAGTTACACAGGACGCTGGGGTCTGGAGGGCGAAGTCGGCGCTCTAACTCGTCCAAAAGGCGTTCCATTGGGTTCACATCGGGAGTCTGGACAGCCGAGTCGAATTCAAGAATGTTATTGGATGCAAATCATTGCTTTACAGTTATTGCTTTATGTCATGGCACACAATCAGCCATCGTCTTCGAACTACTACTCCAGTGAACGAAGTACATAACGCTGCACAATGTGTCCGTGCACTTCTGCTTTAACCAGAAGCCCTGAAAACACGCCCGTCCCGCCTGCATACTTCTCTGCCGACATTAAACGTGATGGCAGGTAACGTTCTCCAGGAGTTCACCAAACCCAAAGCCTTCCATCGCATTTACACAGAGTACAGCGTTTCCAGTCATTGACTATCAGGGTGGTGTCGTTCTTTATTCCACCTCAAGCGTGGCTCAACGTTCACTACAGAAATGCGTCGCTTATGAGGAGCCGTTTCACTTTTGTCCCCCATCTCTTTTAACTCCATATGCACAGTCATTCTTCTAAATAGACTGCTGGTAGCACATTACAATTCATTACTTCCGCACGTTTATATGATTTTAGGGTTCTGGGCCCTAAAGGTTAAAACGGAACCATTTACACTATGTGAACAAACGTATCCGGACACCAACAAAAACATACGTTTTTAATATCAGGTGCATTGTGCTGCCACCTACTGCCAGATGCTTCATATCAGCGACCTCAGTAGTCATTAGACGTCACGGGAGAGCAGAATTGGGCGCTCCGCGGGACCCACAGACTTCGAACGTGGTCACGTGATTGGGGGTCACTTGTGTCATACGTCTGTACGCGAAATTTCCACACTCCATAACATCACTAGGTCCACTGCTTCCGATGTGATAGTGGAAACGTGAAGTGACACGTGCTGCACAAAAGCATACAGGCCGACCCTGAGTCTGTTGACTGACAGAGGCCACCGACAGTTGAAGAGGGTCGTAATGTGTAAGAGGCAGACATCTATCGAGACCATCACACAGGAATTCCAAACTGCATAACGATTCACTGCACGTACTATGACAGTTAGGCGGGAGGATTTCATGGTGAGCGGCTGCTCATAAGTTAGGCATCACGCCGGTAAATGCCAAAGGACGCCTCGCTAGGTGTAAGGGGCGTAAACATTGGACGATAAGTGGAAAAACGTCGCGTGGAGTGACGAATCACGGTACATAATGTGGCGATCCGCTGGCAGTGTGTCGGTATGGCGAATGCCCGGTGAACGTCATCTGCTAGCGTGTGTAGTGCCAACAGTAAAATTCGGAGCCGCTGGTGTTACGGTGTGGTCGTGTTTTTCATGGAGGGGACTTGCACCCGTTGTTGTTTTGCGTGGCACTATCACAGCACAGGCCTACATTGATGTTTCAAGCACCTGCTTGCTTCCCACTGTTGAAGAGCAATTCGGGGATGGCGATTCCATCTTTCAGCACGATCGAGCACCTGTTCATAATGCACGGCCTCTGGCGGAGTGGCTGCGCTACAATAACATCCCTGTAATGCACTGGCCTGCACAGAGTCCTGACCTGAATGCTATAGAACACCTTTGGGATGCGTTGGAACGCCGACTTCGTGTCAGGCCTCACAGACCTACATCGATACCTCTCCTCAGTGCAGAATTCCGTGAAGAATGGGCTGCCATTCCCCAAGAAACCTTCCAGCACCTGACTGAACATGTACCTGCGAGAGTGGAAGCTGTCATCTAGGCTAAGGGTGAGTCAACATCATACTGAATTCCAGCATTACCGACTGAGGGCGCCACGAACTTGTAAGTCATTTTCAGCCAGGTGTCCGGGTTATTTTGATCACATAGTGCACTTTTGGATTAATGGATTTGAACGTGTTTGGACAAGCACCGAAGGCGAGGTGGAGCGTTCCGCCGTGTAATTGAGGTCACCACAAAAAAAAGCGTTAACAAAATCCGTGATACAGTATTGCAAAACCGGCGAATAAAAGTTTACTGACATTGCTAAGGCTGTAGGCATCTCAGCGAGTGCATAATATCCTACATAGAGAACTGGCTGTGAAGAAGCTGTGTGCGAGGTGGGTGATGCGATTGCTCACAGTCGACCAAAAGTGCATCCAGCACACCATTTCAACACAACGTCTGGCGATGTTTAACTGCAGCATGCAAGAGTTTTTGAGCCTGTTTATGACTGTTGATGAAATCTGGGTCTATCGGTACACATCAGAGTCAAAACGGCACTGGAAACGACGATCACAAGCTGGCGAAAGTGCGACAAAGGAGGTAAATAACATTTTGTCAGCTGGTAAGGCTATAGCCACTGTTTTTTGGATTCCGAAGAAGTAGCCTGAAACATTACTTGGGAAAATGAGAAATCATAACTGAACCCCATTATGCTTTAATGTTTGAAACTTGCCTCGGCTCAAAAAAGACCAAGGCGGCTTACGAAGAAGTAATCTTTCACCAGGATACCGCACCATCTCACACATCAGCGATGACAATGGCGAAAGTGCACGAACTGGGCTTGGATCGGTTCCTCATCAAGCCTATTCACCAAACTTACCCCACAGTGACTTTCTCCTGTTTCATAATTTGAGACTTTGGCTTCCTGGGAACAAACTTTAATCAAACGAGGAAGTAATACAGTCGACAAGTATTATGCAGAATTTTACAGAGCCCATTTTTCTGATGGGAAGAAAAGGCTTCAGAATTTCTGGTCCAAATGTGTATCCCTCAAAGGAGACTACGTCGAGAAGTAAGGTGAGCTGTTTACGAAACAAAATTTTTTCTTGCATTTTACCACCTATTAAACCACTCTCGTTAACGCTGGGGTAGCCAGCCACTAGAAGTGCCATTTCGCCAGGTACTGTGAACTGGAATCAGAACCCTGAGCGATACCGGCGACGTCTTTCGGCAGATCACACGGCGTCTACCCACAAAACTGTCGGGGCTTCCGTACCCCAAACACTGGGTGACCGGTGCGGCCTGGTATGTATTAGATGTGTGCTAGAGGTACGCACTAGCTTCCTCTAAAAGTAACCTGTCATGAGGCGAGAAGAGTCTCGCCGAAACGAGTATCTTTTCCGTGGCTGGAGATAACGGGGACATGGTCTGACTGCTGGGGTAGTCGTTTGCCAGGTCGTACCACGCGTGGAAATAACAGTTTCAGGCTGAAGGGCGTTGGTACATTTGCATTATACTACTCAAGCACCTAATGGTGTGTAGCAGATGGTAGTTCTGGTACCATAACTGATTCCCCCCCCCCCCTCTCTCCGCATCCTTGGGCCATTCATGAATGAGGCGTGATAAGAATGATTGTCAGCAGGCCTCTGTTTTGGCTCTAGTATTTCGTATTTTGTCGTCGTAGTCATTACGCGAGATGTATGTGGTAGGAACTAGTGTAATGTTGATGCATTAAGTTGTGCTGATATTCATAAAAGAGTGTTAAAAGCTGTGAGCTATCTGAGGAAGTTAACCTTGCATTACTGCGCAACTGTTTCACCAGGTATCCAGTGTAGCTTACCAAATTTCCAACCAGACTAACATTAATTATAATCTTTTAGTACTCATCTTACGATAACCGGTGATATATATAAAAAGACAATTTAAATAAAAAGAAATAAATCAGTATATATTTGGACATTTATTTTAACACTGATCATTGTTCCGTTAAAATTTCGGCATATCAAACTTGATTCATAACTAAACTGGTGCCTTATTTAGGATTGTGTAAATGTGAGTTTGTAATCTTACGGAACACATCAAATAGGGAGCCAAGATTGGGAGACTATATACAACACTGCATTCATAAAATAACACACGAAGAATTAACCACAATCAACCGATTCAATTTTCACCCAAAGAAGTTACGTTCGTAGCGCAATCCTGTCCGTCATGAAAGTACCACACACTGGTATACTAAATTCATACGAACTCTCCGTGAAATCTTCCAGAAAAGAATAGCTGAGGGCTACTTTGCTGCTTACACCACAAGCTTCACGTGGTCAACTTGGTTTACACAAAGAGTGTAACTCCACAATAATTTTGATAATTAAAATAAATTACATCGAAACGCAATTTACAAAGGAAAAACCATGAACTGGTTACTATCGTCTTACTATTAACCTGATGAGTCAAACTATTGTATAAGCACGTGGTACTGGTCTCACAAAGTACACCGCACGTGGGTTGAACATAAAGAAAAGTTGCTATATTGAAAAATATTGTTAAGATGAGACGTTATAATCTCACGCACATTCACATTTAAAATTGATGATCTTAGTTAGAGTTACTGATCAAGACGTGGTTCCACTTTACTCATAAAGTAGTGACAAAGCAACTACCGGAAGATATTCTGAACTTCACACTCGAATTACACTGCGTCGCAATTTAAGATAACATTAGATATTTTAGAGCTAAACCTGAAATATAGGTGATTAAATTTTCAGTTAGGCTGAACTTAAGAAATCCATTGTCCTATGGACTTAGCAGACACGTGCTCAGCCGGAGATCTTACCACTTCAGACGTTCGCCGCGGACAGACTGACCTGGGCCCCTACCGAACGTGCTTAACAGATACAAACGGAAGTGACTAGAGAGGCAGCTTCCTATACCAACATGACAAGGGGTGGACAGGACCATACTAAGAATAGAAACCTCTCTGCTTTTAGAAAGTGTAGCTACCTGTTCCGACGTTGGTCCTACTGTTCTCTAGCAGACAGACTTGTCTGCTACCATCAAGCATGCAACTAGAAATACATTTGCTCATTCATCCTCTCACACAGATGAGAAGGGGGATGACAGTATCTTATCATATACAGTATATAAAAGAAATCAGATGTAAGTTCCGTATGAGACTGTGTGACATGAATTACATTTAAACTGTGTTTTAAAGTGTAGTAGTGTGACAGATCGTTCTTGTTTATGTGTAAAAGTAACACGTTTCACTGCTCAATCTCCTCCCAGATAGTCAGAAACACCACAGTAAATTTAGAAGAGGAATTTATGCCGTAAATGACAACAGATTTAAGAAATTAACATGAAAGGAATCAAATAGAGACCTTTCACTAGTATGTCGTCCAACTCTTCCTGGAAAGTACTCTCTCCAAATTTCAGAAGTAAACCTCTCCATGCTACACAACGGCACTCTTGTAACGTCAGCCAATGGAGTTCGTTGAGCTTCTGCGTAGCGCGTTGTCGCCGGCGGGAAGATCCCGTGATGAAACGCGCCGCTCTTCGTTGGATCTTCTCTGTCTCCTCCATCAGTCCTATCTGATAGGGATCCACATTGAAGAATAATAGAACCGGTCAAACAAGCGTCACTTCCTTTGGGGATAAGCTACACTTCCTTACGATTCTTCCTGTGAATCTCAGTCTGGCGTCTGCTTTTCCTACTATTTGTTTTGTGTGGTCACTCCACTTTAGGTCGCTAGGATAGTTTAGATGTTCAGTAGCGGACCTGAAATAAAATGTCCTGGGCGGTTACTCGTCACACATGGCGGCACCAAAACACCGACTACTGTAGCAATCATTTCATCTGCAAAAGACCTACAGCCCTTACTGAAAAGGCACCTCAGCGCAAACTTTAACAGCACTAAATGTCTTTTCATTTTTTCTGTAGGACTAATAACTAGCAACTAGCGAGCGAGAGAATATGAAAACCTTGTGTGTGATATTTGGAGGAGTTGCAGGTTGCATTAAGCCTATGGGTACGGCCAGCTATATCACCCTGTACATGGACTGTTCGTCTATAGGTTTTGGTGGGAGAATTTGCGGGTGTCGAAGTATGTGACACAAATGGCCATATTTTTTGAACACATTGTCCCAGAAGCTTAAATTTTTTACATCACCGAGGACCGTACACCCTAGTATCTGACATAAATTTCAACTTGGCACCGACATCCTATCCTGAGAAAAAGAGGTATTGAGGGTGACAGACAGGATAAAAGTGATGTAATTACAAAATAACAATTTTCGCTTTCTTTTTCCTTTACTTGTAATGTGAAACCTTGTTCCTTACCAAATTTCATGACTCGTAGTCAACAGTAAGTATCCTGCAGGTTTTGATGAGTGAGATTGCGAGCATCAAAATGTCTGACATAAGTAGTCGTATCTTTTGAGTGCATTCACTTAGAAGCTAAATCTTTTTCACCGTCATTTGATATAAATTTCAATTGCCTGAGAACAATGGGCGTTGAGAGACGGATACATAGACAGGCAACAAAGTGATTGTGTACGGGTTCTATTTTTATCAACTGAGGTATGGAATCCTAGAATAACTCTAATTAACTTCCAATCCCTTAATTCCTACTCAGCTTGTGAAATGAAACATTCGAGTTAAATTATAATTTCTTTCGTGTACTGAGGAGATATCGGCATCTTTTATGGAAAATTACATATTACTACAGAAACTCGCTAATTCTCACGGAAGAAAGAAAAAAGCTTACACAGAAGTGTTCCCTTACAACATGCCATCTCTACGGTATTGCACTTCTAACAGTCAACGGTTCATTATCGCCCATCATTCTCTCTGTATGCGTTACAGTTTCAGTTTCCAAATATTCGCAACTGGCTGTCGCGCACGCCATACAAATTTATTCGATTATGATGCACTGCCGAACGACGGCGCAGCTAGTCCACAAATAAAGTCGCCTCCCCCCCACTGTGCTTTCCAGGAAGTACTCGATGACCTTATCAGCGGTGCAAAAAACTGACGAATGGCATTCCTTGTCCAGTAATAGGCGATCGAGAGTGTACTTTCCGTCTACCAAACGTTATATAAAGAAGAGAAGTTGGCAAACAGACGTTAATCTCTGTGATAACACAGCATTTGCAGCAGGGCCCCTTCCCTCGCCAGGTCAACGCTAGCTAACGTGTAGGTAAGAATCACTGTTATTCCTAGTACGTAACTGCTTTACTTTTGTTTTATTCAAACATAATCAGACTTATAGTTTTAGGCATATTCAGTAGGAGTGACATGGAAATAAGTGTCCAAGGAATAGAAAAGCAACTGGAATCACTCAACAGAGGAAAGTCCACTGAACCTGACGGGATACCAATTCGATTCTGCACAGAGTACGCGAAAGAACTTGCCCCCCTTCTAACAGTCGTGTACCGCAAGTCTCTAGAGGAACGGAAGATTCCAAATGATTGGAAAAGAGCACAGGTAGTCTTCAAGAAGGGTCGTCGAGCAGATGCGCAAAACTATAGACCTATATCTGTGACGTCGATCTGTTGTAGAATTTTAGAAAACGTTTTTTGCACGAGTATCATGTCGTTTTTGGAACCCCAGAATCTACTCTGTAGGAATCAACATGGATTCCGGAAACAGCAATCGTGTGAGACCCAACTCGCTTTATTTGTTCATGAGACGCAGAAAATATTAGATACAGGCTCCCAGGTAGATGCTATTTTCCTTGACTTCCGGAAGGCGTTCGATACAGTTCCGCACTGTCGCCTGATAAATAAGAGCCTACAAAATATCAGACCAGCTGTGTGGCTGGATTGAAGAGTTTTTAGCAAACAGAACACAGCGTGTTGTTATCAATGGAGAGACGTCTACAGACGTTAAAGTAACCTCTGGCGTGCCACAGGGGAGTGTTATGGGACCATTGCTTTTCACAATATATATAAATGACCTAGTAGATAGTGTCGGAAGTTCCATGCGGCTTTTCGCGGATGATGCTGTAGTATACAGAGAAGTTGCAGCATTAGAAAATTGTAGCGAAATGCAGGAAGATCTGCAGCGGATAGGCACTTTGTGCAGGGAGTGGCAACTGTCCCTTAACATAGACAAATGTAACGTATTGCGAATACATAGAAAGAAGGATCCTTTATTGTATGATTATATGATAGCGGAACAAACACTGGTAGCAGTTACTTCTGTAAAATATCTGGGAGTATGCGTGCGGAACGATTTGAAGTGGAATGATCATATAAAATTAATTGTTGGTAAGGCGGGTGCCAGGTTGAGATTCATTGGGAGAGTCCTTAGAAAATGTAGTCCATCAGCAAAGGAGGTGGCTTAGAAAACACTCGTTCGACCTATACTTGAGTATTGCTCATCAGTGTGGGATCCGTACCAGATCGGGTTGACGGAGAGAAGATCCAAAGAAGAGCGGCGCGTTTTGTCACAGGGTTATTTGATAAGCGTGATAGCGTTGCGGAGATGTTTAGCAAACTCAAGTGGCAGAATTTGCAAGAGAGGCGCTCTGCATCGCGGTGTATAAAGTTACAGCTTCTCACCAGATTTCGAGATGGTGCGTTTCTGGATGAGGTATCGAATATATTGCTTCCCCCTACTTATACCTCCCGAGGAGATCACGAATGTAAAATTAGAGAGATTCGAGCGCGCACGGAGGCTTTCAGACAGTCGTTCTTCCCGCGAATCATACGCGACTGGAACAGGAAAGGGAGGTAATGACAGTGGCACGTAAAGTGCCCTCCGCCACACACCGTTGGGTGGCTTGCGGAGTATAAATGTGGATGTAGATGTAGATGTAGTGTGAGATGCATACACAAGTTGTACAACGGCTATACGACTTACTAGTAACACATGAAAATGTGTGCCAGACCGAGACTCGAACCCCGGTTTACTGCCTTACGCGGGCGGCGTTAACCACTTTTTTTTTTTTTTTCTCTACAAATTCCTTAGACCTCTTCCACTTCAGGCGTTGGCCCCTATCACCCCTACTACCTTCAAAAACCTATCTAAACTAAAAACAAAAACAACGACAGTGGCACCGGCACTTTCATCCTAAAAGCTAACTAGGACGGCTGTTTGCCACCACTTCAGGCTCCACCTACGAGCAAAAATTAGATACGCCTCTGAATGCTTGTTAAAAAAAAGAATAGCGTAGAGGAAGGGATAAAATACATTTAGTATATTTTCTTTGTTTATCATTTTGTTGTTGTTATGCTTTTATTTGTAAGTCTTTTCTTATCTTCTTTCGGGGGTGTCCACAGCAGCCAGACGGGGGGGATTTGTCGGTCGTATTCTCGTTCAGCGCGGGTGAAACACACTATAATTACCGTTTATGTCTCTCATCAGTCAATCATGTGCAATATCTCAATCTCTTCTCACACCCGGTGCGCTCCAAAGGCCTGGAGGGCGCATAAACAACGACCGCAAGTAATTCGCAAAGAGTTAACTACACGACACTTTGCGCCGTAATACCGTGCAGTTGCTCGTTAATTAATGACAAAAACCTAACAACCCTGCAACGTTCTCACTAAAAAAAGTATGACAATGCCATATCCTTAGCCCATACAGTGGCGCTGTGACGCGTCGCAGGGTAGAAAGCGACGTGGGTAACGATCAGCTCTGTGGCCTCTATGGACTGAGGCGTCCGTCGCAGCAACAATGCCAACGTGTGCCGTGTGAGGAGCCAGCAGTCGCCAGTCGTACCACAAATGAAACGGTGCCAGACGAAAATGCTCTTCAGACTACACTGGTTCCATGACATCGTTAGGCCGGCCGAAGTGGCCGTGCGGTTAAAGGCGCTGCAGTCTGGAACCGCAAGACCGCTACGGTCGCAGGTTCGAATCCTGCCTCGGGCATGGATGTTTGTGATGTCCTTAGGTTAGTTAGGTTTAAGTAGTTCTAAGTTCTAGGGGACTAATGGCCTCAGCAGTTGAGTCCCATAGTGCTCAGAGCCATTGGAACCATGACATCGTTAGAACCAGCGCGTTACTACAGGTGTAGAATTTGTAAACTACTTTAGAACTGTCACATTGTTTTAGATATTGTGAAACAACATACTGTTGCTGATTAATTTCCCTCTGATTGTTGCTGTTGTGTTCAATAAACCAACGGAAAATGCAATTAAAATATGCATTGTACTAATACAAATTAAATTCAACTTACTACAGAAACATCACGACGGCAGTCTATCTTAATAAAGCATTAAGTGTCTGTAAGACGATTGTGCCTGTTTTAACACGAATTAGTAGGATATTACCGACTTTTGACTTCGAGACGGTCTGTATTTACTTCGTGTCCTGTATCGTATTCAAGTATTACGAAAATGTCGCAGTTGGTAGATAAAATTACGTATTCACAACAAATATGTTGAAAAAACAAAAGAGGCCTTACAAATTTGCAGTACCATAGGGTTTTAGCTCTGACACTAAGGGGTACTGAAAGTAGCTAGACGAACTTTCCTCGAGCGTTGTTTTACGATTCCCTTATTGAGTTTCTGCCTGCTTGCAGCTCTGCTACAAAACAGAAAAAAATACGGCTTTTAGCGAATCTCGAAAGGCGAAAGAAGCAGCTTGCACCTGGTAGTCAAGAACGTTACATTTCTTTTTTTTTCTCCCATTTTTTTTTTTCGCTGTATTCGTTCGTGGTGCACGTCCCATGTCACCTGTTCAAGTTCATCGCTAATCCTTAACTTAGATTTTTGTTACAGAGGACAGCTAACCCTCTGCCTGAACACGCTGAGCTACCGTGCCGGGACTAGCGAAGAGGTGCGGTTTCTGTGTCTTACTTATTGGCCCAGTAGCCGCTATGACAGATAAATCGCAACATAAGAGACGAGAGTAGTTGCGTTTTTCATTGATTCAAACGTATTAACTAATATCTTTATATCACATCTCAAGAGAAAATTATTCAACTGAAACGATAATTTTTTTATTGTTATCAGTCTTCTGACTGGTTTGATGCGGCCCGCCTCGAATTCCTCTCCTGTGCTAATCTCTTCATCTCAGAGTAGCACTTAAAACCTACCTCCTCAATTATTTGCTGGGTGTATTCCAGTCTCTGTCTTCCTCTACAGTTTCTGCCCTCTACAGCTCCCTCTAGTACCATGGAAGTCATTCCCTCTTGTCTTTACACCTGTCCTGTCCCTTATCTTTATTAGTGTTCATTTCCTCTCCCATTCTACGCAGAACCTCCTCATTCCTTACTTTATAAGTCCACCTAATTTTCAGCCGGCCGGAGTGGCCGAGCGGTTAAAGGCGCTACAGTCTGGAACCGCACGACCACTACGGTCGCAGGTTCGAATCCTGCCTCGGGCATGGATGTGTGTGATGTCCTTAGGTTAGTTAGGTTTAAGTAGTTCTAAGTTCTAGGGGACTTATGACCACAGCAGTTGAGTCCCCTAGTGCTCAGAGCCATTTGAACCATTTTTTTTTCCACCTAATTTTCAACATTCGCCTGTAGCACCACATCTCAAATGCTTCGATTATCTTCTGTTCCGGTTTTCCCACAGTTCATGTTTCACTACGATACGATGCTGTACTCCAGACGTACATTCCCAGAAATTTCATCCTCAAACTAAGGCCGAAACTTGATATTAGTAGACTTCTCTTGATCAGGAATGCCCTTTTTGCCAGCGCTAGTCTGCTTTTGACGTCCTCCTTACTCCATCCGTCATTGGTTATTTTACTGTCTAGGTAGCAGAATTCCTTAACTTCATGTACTTCGTGACCATCGATCCTGATGTTAAGTTTCTCGCTGTTCTCATTTCTACTACATCTCTTCACCTCCGTCTTTCTTCCATTTACTCTCAATCCATACTCTGTACTCAATAGACTGTTCATTCCGTTCAGCAGATCATGCAATTCGCCTTCACTTTCACTCAAGATGTAGCAATGTCATCAGCGAACTGTATCATTGATATCTCTTCACCTTGATTTTTAATTCTACTCCTGAACCTTTCTTTCATTTCCATCATTGCTTCCTCGATGTACAGATTGAACAGTGGGGACGAAAGCCTACATCCTTGTCTTACTCCCTTTACAATACGTGCACTTCGTTCTTGGTCGTCCACACTTATTATTCCCTGTTGACTGTTGTACATATTGTATATGATCAGTATCTTCCTATAGCGTACCCCTACTTTTTTCAGATTTCGAACATTTTGCACCAGTTTGCATTGTAAAACGTTTTTTCCAGGTCGACAAATCCTGTCAACGTGTCTTGATTTTTCTTTAGTCTTGTTTCCATTATTAAATGCAACGTCAGAATTGCCTCTCTCGTGCCTTTACCTTTCCTAGAGCCAAACTGATCGTCATCTAGCGCATCCTTAATTTTCTTTTCCATTCTTCTTTATGTTATTCTTGTAACGAACTTGGATGCATAGGCTGTTAAGCTAATCGTGCGATAATTCTCGCACTCGTCAGCTGTTGCCATCTTCGGAATTGTGTGGATGATGCTTTTCCGAAACTCAGATGATATGTCACCGGACTGATACATTCTACACACCAACGTGAATAATCGTTTTGTTACCACTTCCCCGAATTCTTTTAGAAATTCCCATGGAATTTTATCTATCCATTCTACCTTATTTGATCTTAAGTCCTCCAAAGCTCTTTTAAATTCTGATTCTAATGCTGGATCCCCTATCTCTTCTGAATCGACTCCTGTTTCTTCTTCTATCACATCAGACAAATCTTCCCTTCGTAGAGGCTTTCAATATATTCTTACCGTCTATCTGCTCTCTCTTCTACATTTAACAGTGGAATTCCTGTTGCACTCTTAATGTTATCACCATTGCTTTTAATGGCACCGAAGGTTGTTTTGACTTTACTGTATGCTGAGTCAATCCTTCCGACAATCATTTCGTTTTCGATGTCTTCACATTTTTCCTGCAGCCATTTCGTCTTAGCTTCTCTGCACTTCCTATTTATTTCATTCCTCAGCGACTTTTATTTCTATATTCCTCAGTTGTTCAGAAGATTTTTGTACTTCCTCCATTCATCGATCAATTGAAGTATTTCTTCTGTTACCTATGGTTTCTTCGCAGTTACCTTCTTTGTACCTATGTTTTCCTTTCCAACTTCTCTGATGGCCCTTTTTAGAGATTTCCATTCCTCTTCAACTGTACTGCCTACTGAGTTATTCCTTGTTGCTGCATCTATAGCCTAAGAGAACTTCAAGCGTATCTCATCATTCCTTAGAACTTCCGTATCCCACTTATTTGCGTTTTGATTCTTCCTGACTAATGTCTTAAACTTCAGCCTTTTCTTCATCACTGCTATATTGTGATATAAGTCTATATCTGCTCCTGGGTAAGCCTTAAAATCTAGTATCTGATTTCAGAATCTCTGTCTGACCATGATGAAATCTAACCGAAATCTTCCTGCGTAACCTCGCCTTTTCGATGTGTACCTCCTCCTCTTGTGATTCTTGAACAGGGTATTCGCTATTACTAGCTGAAACGTGTTACAGAACTCAATTAGTCCTTGCCCCAAGCCCATATCCTCCTTTAAACTTTTCTTCTATTCCTTCCCTTACTGCATTCCAGTCTCCCATGACTATTAGATTTTCATTCCCTTTACATACTGTATTACCCTTTCAATATCCTCATACACTTTCTCTATATCGTCAGCCTAAGCTGGCCACGCCGGCATATATACCTGACCTGACGTTGTCGGTGTTGGTTTGCTGTCGATTCTAATAAGAATAACCCTGCCACTGAACTGTTCACAGAAACACACTCTCTGCCCCTACATTCCTATTGATAACGAATCCCACTCCCGTTATACCATTTTCTGCTGGTGTTGTTATTACCCTACGCTCATCTGGCCAGAAATCCTTGTCTTCTTTCCACTTCACTTCACTGACCCCTACTATATCTAGACTGAGCCTTTGCATTTCCATTTTAAGATTTTCTAGCTTCCCCACCACGTTCAAGCTTCTGACATTCCACACCCCGACGCGTAGGACGTTATCCTTTCGTTGATTATTCAATCTTTTCCTCGTGGTAACCTCCCCCTTGGCAGTCCCCTCTCGGAGATCCGAATGGGGGACTATTCCGGAATCTTTTGCCAATGGTGATATCATCATGACACTTCTTCAATTACATGCCGCATATCCTGTGGATACACGATACGTGGTTTCCATAGCCTTCTGCATCCTCATGCAGTTGACCATTGCTGATTCTTCCGCCTTTAGGAGCATTTTCCCACCCCTAGGACAAGTGCTCTGAACATCTGTCGACTCCACCGCCATCTTTGACAAGGCCGTTGGCAGAATGAAGGTGACTTCTTATGCCGGAAGTCTTCGGACGCCAATGCTGGTTATTAATCATAATTTAAGCAGCGATGGAATTCGAACCCAGGACCGAATCCGTTTTGATTATGAACGAAAGACGCCATCCCTAGACCATAGGATAATACCAAGTGAAAATAGCAGGATAATTCTGTGCCCTCAAGGAAGTAACCCGCCGGTCACATAGTTGCCAAACATATTCTGCGTTGTTGCCAAGTTTCAGTTACACTACCTGGAAGGATAGCAGCCGATGTGTTTTGTGTGAGTGACCTCGGAAGTGACTATAGCTTCGTCTCAAAGTTGTGGGTGGCAAAGGGTGGAATATACTCATCATATATCAATGAGTGTTATTCGTATTTCTGTAACTAGGTTTAGGGGCTATAGTGCAACTACTTGTAATACACTGATGGACTGAATGCAATCGAAATGACATAAATTAATAACTGCGACAATTATTTGTGTTTTACTGTCTTAATCAGACCGAAATCTTGAAAGCATATTGACCACACGCGATTCACAATTTTGGAGCTTATTCAGTGGTTCAGTTGGCAACGTTTCTTTGCTATATAATATTACTGTTGAGATCACTGCCATTAGCACACCCGCCAGAAGACAGGTATGACCTGGTTTTTTTGATGTCAACTTTTATGACGGATATTCTGCCATTGCTCGAAACGTGAAGACTTAAAGGTGAATTCGAATATTCCGTTAGACGAAAATCTGATGTTTCTATTCTTCCAGCTCTAACATTCAAAGAATAGTTACAATAAGCGCCAGAAAAGCGCCGTTGAACCAACAATTAATAATGCAGTCATAATTTGAGGAATCTGATAAACTCCATCTCTCATCTGATAATTGTGAAAGACTACTTATTTCACCCACACAGCACCGCAGTATGAACTCAAGGGTTTCGTAAGATTCCAATACTTAATTTCGTCGTCATCGTTTTCAATGACAGTAAATTAGGAGCGAAACCATCTGACTTCAAATATAATTTTCCAGAGGGGTTTGAATCTTGGCTGCAGTTGCAGTAGCACATCCAGTGAGGTATCAACAATATGAGCATTCAGTCATTGCTGTAGTATAGGTTGAGGTAGAAAGAAGCATGCTTCCCACGAAGCAAACGATGAGAGACACTGCAATGAACGTATAAAGTAACCATCTCGTAAACGTAAATTTTCCAAATCGCTGTCACTTATTTAACATGAATTGTTCATAAAATTACAACTATATCCAGTGAAATGAGTAGGTTGATGCAGCTCTTGTCCGTCACTATCAGTGAGTTGCCAAACATTTTCCGGACACCACTTAAGATAGAAATGTGTGTGTGTGTGTGTGTGTGTGTGTGTGTGTGGTGTCTGTTCTTTCAGACATGTCCGAAAGAACAATCGCTACGAATAAATATCGAAGTACACATGTCACACGGCATTACAATACATCTACGGTGGCAGATAAAAATTTGTCTCTGACTAGGTTCGAACCCATATTCGTGGTGTTTTTTCTTTAGGACATATCCGAAAGAACAGACACCACACATATATGCATATAAGGGGTGTTTCAGGAGGAATAGTACACATTTTAGCAGATAGACGAATTGCATAAAAAATTCCATATAAATGTGTCCACTTTTTATTGTGTACAGAGATACAGCTGTTAGTACGCAACTATAACAAATTCAAAGCAGAGGCAAATGAGGACGTTCAAAGTTGATTTGCAAAAAATCCCCCACGAATTTGCATGAGCTTATGACTTCTTAACAACACCATGTGTAGTTCTTCTGAGGTCGTCTTTGCTTCTTTTATGGGGACTTCACTATTCATAATCCGAACGATCAAATCGGCTTTTAGGTTTACTTTTTCTTTGCAGACTCAGCGTTTCAACGATCCTCACAGGCAAAAATCCAAAGGGATAGGGACTGAGGACCTTGGTAGCCGATAAAATGCCCGCACCTACTGATCCATCTTCTGGGATATCTTATCTTTGGATGGTGTGTCTACTGACGACTAGAACGTGCAGGAGACCCGTCATGCTCGAGGAATATACGAATTCTTGTAGCTAAAGAAACCTCTTCCAATAATGTTGGAAGCTCACTTTCAAGGAAATGTAGACAGCGGGGTACTGTAAGGACCAACAAACGAAACGAAAATGCGTTGAACCCAGCTGTATGTACTCAATAAAATTTTACACATATTGTATGGAATTTTTTCTGCAATTTGTCTATACTACCACCTGCTACAATATTGTCGCAGAAGGAACTGACTAGCACAGTCACCGTCGTGTAGTGGTTCTGATAGTAGAATGTTGCGTGGATGGTCGTGAATTCAAAACTCACCTCTGCTGCAAAATTTTAATTTCTATATTCGGTTAGAGATGAATGACGAACACGAACTTCACTTAACGAAGGTTTTTTCGACACTTGCACATACAAGAGCGCGAAGCGAACTGCCTCCGGCCAGAACGAATACGATATATATACAGTTACAGAACATTCCAGTACAATGATTCTTGGCATTTGCGGATACTTCTAGAATGTACTCGAACAGGACATAGAAATTGAAATCTTGCAGCTGAGGTGAGTTTTGAACTCACGATCATCCATGGCCTAGTATCTTAACCACTACAACACGGTGACTGTGCTACTCAGCTTCTTCTGCGACGATATTCAATCAGTTGAGGAAGTCTCTTCCACTGATAGGTCAGTACCGATTATGACCACAGCTAGGGCTGAGGGGTTTAACATTAAAGATCTGTTACTTAGTATATGCCAAGCGGTGCAGACGTTAACTGCAAATCAACAATCGATGTGTGCTTAAGTACAATCTATAGCAACTGAACAGCCTTCCGCAGAACAAGACAAAGTTTGTACTATAGTTCATACTGTAGCAGTAGAAGAGGCGAGTCCTTCTGCTAAACAAGACGCTCTCGTTAGGCAGCAGGAACAGGTAAATTTCAGGCTAACTATGCAATAGTATATTGTATTGGTTGAGCCACTGCCAACAAAACAAGATTTTGAGAGTTTGAGGTGAGAAGTAGATCATTTAATCATTCAGCAGCGTGATCTTGCTACGGAAATGGCATATCTTAAGCTGTCCCAGGAGAAAGTTCCTGGGGAAATCTCCAATAGCCAAACCGAAGTAAAAAATGTTACCACAACCGTAGATTCTCTTGTGTCCAAATTGGAACTTGTTAAATCAAATTGTGTCGCTACTTGTAAGTACTACAGTCCGAAGCAGATCTGTGTCCCTCAGGGTGCATTCACAATTGTCACCCAAACATTCTATCACCGTTATTCTGTAGCATCCAACAAAGAAAAACTACGAACTATGAAAGCTCCGCTAACTTCATCCGACAGAGAACTCGATAAGATTTATACCCCATCCCTTCTGGTAAATCGAAAACAAATATCGTCCGCATGCCAACATCGAGCCTATGTGGCGATCCTTTTAAATATGCAGATATTGATCTATTGGAGCAGGTGGCCAGTTATCAAACTACACTCCTGGAAATGGAAAAAAGAACACATTGACACCGGTGTGTCAGACCCACCATACTTGCTCCGGACACTGCGAGAGGGCTGTACAAGCAATGATCACACGCACGGCACAGCGGACACACCAGGAACCGCGGTGTTGGCCGTCGAATGGCGCTAGCTGCGCAGCATTTGTGCACCGCCGCCGTCAGTGTCAGCCAGTTTGCCGTGGCATACGGAGCTCCATCGCAGTCTTTAACACTGGTAGCATGCCGCGACAGCGTGGACGTGAACCGTATGTGCAGTTGACGGACTTTGAGCGAGGGCGTATAGTGGGCATGCGGGAGGCCGGGTGGACGTACCGCCGAATTGCTCAACACGTGGGGCGTGAGGTCTCCACAGTACATCGATGTTGTCACCAGTGGTCGGCGGAAGGTGCACGTGCCCGTCGACCAGGGACCGGACCGCAGCGACGCACGGATGCACGCCAAGACCGTAGGATCCTACGCAATGCCGTAGGGGACCGCACCGCCACTTCCCAGCAAATTAGGGACACTGTTGCTCCTGGGGTATCGGCGAGGACCATTCGCAACCGTCTCCATGAAGCTGGGCTACGGTCCCGCACACCGTTAGCCCGTCTTCCGCTCACGCCCCAACATCGTGCAGCCCGCCTCCAGTGGTGTCGCGACAGGCGTGAATGGAGGGACGAATGGAGACGTGTCGTCTTCGGCGATGAGAGTCGCTTCTGCCTTGGTGCCAATGATGGTCGTATGCGTGTTTGGCGCTGTGCAGGTGAGCGCCACAATCAGGACTGCATACGACTGAGGCACACAGGGCCAACACCTGGCATCATGGTGTGGGGAGTGATCTCCTACACTGGCCGTACACCACTGGTGATCGTCGAGAGGACACTGAATAGTGCACGGTACATCCAACCGTCATCGAACCCATCGTTCTACCATTCCTAGACCGGCAAGGGAACTTGCTGTTCCAACAGGGCAACGCACGTCCGCATGTATCCCGTGCCACCCAACGTGCTCTAGAAGGTGTAAGTCAACTACCCTGGCCAGCAAGATCTCCGGATCTGTCCCCCATTGAGCATGTTTGGGACTGGATGAAGCGTCGTCTCACGCGGTCTGCACGTCCAGCACGAACGCTGGTCCAACTGAGGCGCCAGGTGGAAATGGCATGGCAAGCCGTTCCACAGGACTACATCCAGTATCTCTACGATCGTCTCCATGGGAGAATAGCAGCCTGCATTGCTGCGAAAGGTGGATGTACACTGTACTAGTGCCGACATTGTGCATGCTCTGTTGCCTGTGTCTATGTGCCTGTGGTTCTGTCAGTGTGATCATGTGATGTATCTGACCCCAGGAATGTGTCAATAAAGTTTCCCCTTCCTGGGACAATGAATTCACGGTGTTCTTATTTCAATTTCCAGGAGTGTATCTTGCACAGACCAGTGTAAACTTTCATTGCCCTTACTGTGGGAGAACGATATCCCCCAGACTATCAGTTACAAGAGACGCTCCCTGTTTTGTTGTTGAATACATGGCTTTGTACACCGCCATACATTTTGTTTTTGCCGCCACGAGTTCGAGGTCTGAGTCAGGTTCTAAACTCACATTACATGTTGCGATCCACTGGCTCTCACAGAAAAGTGAATATCGTACATTGCTGCCGCTACCGCAACATACACACTGGATGAGTTGAAATAACAGTCACAACATATCGGAACTGGAAGAGTGTTGCGGCGTTGTGGAGCGTTTCCTCATACTGCAATCGTGTATGTGGTCACTGTTTTGGAGCTAGACATGCCCAGAAGGTGTTGCCCCTCCACCAAGGCTTTTTCTCCATCTCAGACAAGCGATCTCAGTGGTAATCAACTGCATGCCAGTGAACAGATGGGATGGAAAAGATACGAGCGACGTACTGCAAAATAAGCATCATAGTTGATAGTGCGAACAATTTTATCAATTTTACCGTAAATTCAACACTGACCAATGATGCGATAGCACGCTCCCCAGTTTCTGTATCATCGGATGTCAGGAAATCATTTCTGAAAGTATTTGTATGGAGTGTAGCCATGTATGGAAGTGTGACATGGACGATAAATAGTTTGGACAAGAAGAGAATAGAAGCTTTCGAAATGTGGTGCTACAGAAGAATGCTGAAGATTAGATGGGTAGATCACATAACTAATGATGAAGTATTGAATAGAATTGGGGAGAAGAGTAGTTTGTAGCACAACTTGACAAAAAGAAGGGACCGGTTAGTAGGACATGTTCTGAGGCATCAAGGGATCACAAATTTAGCACTGGAGGGCAGCGTGGAGGGTAAAAATCGTAGAGGGAGACCAAGAGATGAATACACTAAACAGATTCAGAAGGATGTAGGTTGCAGTAAGTACTGGGAGATGAAGAAGCTTGCACAGGATAGGGTGGCATGGAGAGCTGCATCAAACCAGTCTCAGGACTGAGGACCACAACAACAACTACTAGAGGAATGTGCCGAAATAGGATGGTCATGTTTCATCACACATGAGATGAATGTCTTCTGATGACTGAGAGGTTTGCTGTAACGATCACAAGTATATAGTGCTCCAAGTCACATGCCGAACACGCAGTTGTATACGAGTCGAACGCAGGTTATGACACACAAGTGTTGCATCCCGACTGAAAAACGGAAAAAATGGTCAAATGACCTACAGCAACATCTCATTCTCTCTCTAGAATGCATCATCAGTCTACCATTAAATCGTACCTCGTTACAACTCCATCTCAATCGATCACTCCATCCACACTCTGTCGCTCTTTAACGGAGATGGAACTAAGATGAAAGGCAGATGGTTCATTTTTTTCAGGAAAGCATCAAAGACAGCAATCAATTCGCGTGTATCACTATTGCCTCAACATACATGCAGTAGAATGTTGTCTCGACGAAAAAAAGTGACTGTTTCCTTGGTTCCTGGTGCTTCCATGTCAATGTTTTCTTGGATTCCTCTTGCTGTCGCTTACTTGTTCCCATGTACAAGAACTGTCTGTCTGCAACAAGAATATGACATCCAAGTAGTCCCTCAATTTTTACGTATTTTCCGTCATTTTTCGTAATTTTATAGATTTTATATCACTTCTACCCAGGCGATCATGACATCACTTATTCCGTATTCTAAAACTTCTGGTAGTACACCTGCCAACAGATAGCGGAAATGGACTATTTTTCTGGTCGGCGCTGTACTCGAATGCATCCAGTCACCTCCAAGCCCATATTCTGAACTGCAGTGCGTTTGCTCTATTTTCTGTATGTATGTGTTGCGGACGGCTCCCATGGCCCAAAGCAGAGCCGAGTTGGCGTTCGAATGTGGATCCACTGTGTGTTATATCCAGGGTGATGTTGGGATTCGCATCCACAATATGCCACGTCCGGGATAGGAGTTCAATATGGAGCCGCCACACATAATACCCAGAGTGATGTTGGGATGCAGATCCACAATATACCACATCCGTTCGAGTTAGCGTTCGAGGGTGGATCTGCTGCGCATTATATCCAGAGCGATGTTCAGAGTCGGATCGACCAAACGTCACGATAGGGCTCGAAGCTGAACCAACAATGCGTTACGTGCAGAGATGCATTCTACGAGGGCTACCCACAAAGTAGATTACGTTTTGGAATTAAAAATAAATGAAGTATTGGAATTTTTTTTAATTATATACAGATGAAAGCCACACTTAAATACTACTTTTCTACATAGTTGCCATTTAAATTAAGGCACTTATTGTAGCGATGGACGAACTTGGAAATTCCTTCGTCGTAAAATTCGGCCGCCTGCGCCTTCAACCACGTGGTTACCTCTTCTTGAAGCTGTGCGTCGTCATCAAAACGCTGCATAGCCAACCACTTCCTCATTGCTGGGAATAAGTGGAAGTCACTCGGTGCCAGGTCGGGACTGTACGGCGGATGAGGAAACAACTCCCACCTAAAAGATTCGAGAACTTCACGATTGGCATTTGCCGTGTGGGCCCGGGCGTTGTCGTTAATCAGCAAGATCTTTGAGCCCAACTTTCCCCTGCGCTTGTTTTATATTGCTCTTCTGAGGTTGTGCAGAGTTTGGCAATACCTTTGAGAGTTTATTGTAGTGCCTCTTTCCAGGAAATCCACAAAAATCACACCTTTTCTGTCCCAAAAGACAGGTGCCATCAGCTTCCTTGCCGACATTGTCTACATGCATTTCTTGGGTTTTTGGGGCAGAATTTGTGTGTCCCCACTGAATTGAATGCAATTTTGTCTCGAAGTTCACATGCTTAACCCATGTTTCGTCAGCAGTAACGATGCGATCAGGTAATGAGTCGCCATCTTTCTTGCAAGCGTCCATCCGCTGATTTTTGTGAATCTCTGTCAAGATTTTTGGTATCCATCTTGCACAAAACTTGTGGTAACCAAGCTTTTCGGTAATGATTTCGTGCAACAAACTTCGTGAAATTTGTTGAAAACGGCTTTCACGGACCGCGGCATCGACTTTTGCGACAGGTTCGGCAGTCACTATGCCGGGTCTTCCACTTCGCTCTTCGTCGTGAACGTTAGTTCGGCCATTTTTAAATTTTATGACCCATTGACGCACTCCATCTTCAGTTATGTTGTCCCCATACACTTCACAAAGCTGCCGATAGATTTCTATCGTTGTACAGTTTTTTGCAGTCAGAAACCTTGTTACAGCAAGCACCACACTTCGCGGCATTATCAATTAACGCTGACATTTCAAACTGTCACAGTAACTCAACGGACTACAGCACGAACCTCTCACTAACACGGCAGGATGCCGACTGAGCGGCGGAATGCCATGACACCAAGATGGCCGCGCTAGCCCCGCCCCTAACGGACACAAACGAAAACGTAATGTACTTTGTGGATAGCCCTCGTATATTCGAAGTTGGGACCACCAGCGGGGCCAGTCATGGGCAGTGTATTAGAAGCATTAAAAAAAAAGGAGAAGACGGCTGGATTCGAAGGAACTCGGACGAACGGCGAATGTCAGCTCTACAGTGTGGGTCAGCAACGTCTGATCAAGTACAGTCTTGAAGGAAGTGTGTGTTTTTTTTTTTTTTTTTTTTTTGCTGTTGATAAAGTGTATTTTGATTCGTGACAACATATGTAAACTTAGACGATGGTACATAAATGCTGGCTTACGCCAGGCGAGATGTGATCACTCCAATCCAAGTCGGTAATTAGTATTTCTCGTCTACTCCAGCGTTCACTGTCTCAGGGTTGTGATTTTATCATCGTTGATGACCACCCGGTTTCGACAGTGGTGCTACTTTATTTCTGTATGTTGGAGAATTTCGGATTATTAATTTCCAGCATTGTAGTTTGGAGTTCCATGTGGGGACGAGCATAATCACATGCCGCACAGCATATCAGAGCTGTGGCAGCTAAGAAGTTTAACTTGATGCACGAACACCTTTTTTTTTCGTAGCGGTAGTGTCATGTCGGGTGTGTAACATAGTAGCTCTAATTATTTTGCCTTTTCTTTTATTTAATGTTTCATCGTTGAGCTTCTGTAAATGCGTTTGATTGAATAGATAACACAAAATGGTATACTCCTTTCTTTGTAAAAACTTTGGTGTCATGATTTGATTCTATGCAATGTAGTGTATCTGTCATTTAAATTCTTTGTCCCAATTGGAGGGAGACAAAACTTACTGTATATATTTGTAATTTGTTTAAACATTTTTTTTAGAAATGTCAATATGTGCGAAGGTTCTGTTTTATTTAAAATCTTTGTTCTCTGTTATGTAAACTGCTGACCTTCACTTAGGGTTCTCAGTTATTTTGTATGTAAAAGGTGTTGTGGCTCCCCTCGGGAACGGAACTGTGTAGCGCGCGCAAGTTATGGTTGGCCTAGGTAGAAATGTGGGACAAGAGTCTGTCAGGGACAAGCTATCAAACTGTGAACTGCCGTTTAAAAGTTGTATATTGTGCTGGTTCCGAGAGAGCTTTTTCCTGACGCTTTCCAATGCCTCAGATGGATGGATAAAGAACTGGAAGTATTCTGAAATTGGTATCTATCATCGCGACCAAGAAATGAGAGATCCCAGCAATTCTACCTGTAAATCCACCTACCAAAATGCAATCGCCACCACATTGCGCAATCACTGTAATGGAACACTATAGTAACGTACAGTGAAGGATCAGCTTATTGGATGTGTTAGTGTGATCAAATATAAGGTAATTTATAACTGAATTTATGTACCTACCTTGATTTTTTTCCTGATTACCTCTCAGGTTCCTCTCCATTTGAACTAAAGTGATTACCGAGTGTTCTTACTGAAAGAACATTAAAGCCCAGTGTTTTTCTAATTAATGCCTCTTGAACATAGTAAAAAGAAAGGTAATGTGGCAAGAGAGTGAGTTAAAGTAAATGATGCTTGCTGGTAATAATTTTCCTATTAAAACTGCTTATTAATATGTTGTTGCCAACTTCAGAATTAAAAGTTCTTAAGACTAAAGTTTTGGTTAGTAAATGATCACATTGCTGCCAGTTGTAAACCCCAGAAGGTGAGTCAGTATCTTACAAATATGTTAATTTTGTGTCTCACAGTAGTAAATGGGGAAAACTGCAGTTGTGGAAAGTTATATACTCATGCTTGCTAAACACTTGTTTCTTTTGGGTATCGAAAATGTATTGATAATGTAATAGGATCCACAGGTTATCCTTTATGCTCATGATAAATAACAATTAATAGAAAGACCACTATTTATGAAAACAATAATTTCTTTATTTAAAAAAAAACAGTGAGAAGTAACCTGCTAGTGAATTCCATTTAACTTTCATTCTAAATAGAAAAGTATTTAGCTGAGAGAGACTTAACCTGTGGCTAGTTCATAATTTTGCAATGAACTACATTTACAATTTTATCTCAGCTAGGAAAATGTTTGAAAAGTAATACTGAACCTATGTTCAATTTATGATTCTACAGTGAATATTAATAGTAATGTTATAAAGACCATTCAGTTTGAGTAATCCATGAAAGTAATAGTGTGTATTGTTATCTGTTATATTTATGATAGTAGTTTGTTCTGATCTGTTAACTCCAACCTTAAGCTGAACACACTGTATTCAGATGCCAGAGTTCATTGCACTCACGTGTGGCAAAGTATAGGTTGTGTTTGTCCGTTGAAGTTACTCATACCTATTTTCTTAAACAAGAATGTTAATCATTCTCTTGCCTAATTAGGCTGGCGACCATTTTCTTTATTCTTTAAACAGTGTAGCTAGGTAAAATATTATTTGTTACTGTTTGAATATTTACGTAATTCTGACTTTCACTTCCGATAAGCCACCTCCGTTAGGTACAACACGATCAATATAACAAAATTCCTCTCAGATGGTAACACTGCTCTGCTTCTTCATACCATAATTACTTGAATAAGAATAATTTCACTATACGAACTGCTTTCAGCTTTGAGGTTATGGTATAGTAGTAGCACACGGTAGTGTTACACGTGGCTTTTCCGTGACAGGACTATTTGTTCTGTTGGGCATACCACGTAATAATCCAAACTTGGTATTTGATTGCACAAGCTACGTAAATGCTGTTGCAGTGTTATAGGAGGAACGACTTACGGTCTCATGAGCTCCGTGAACCCTGATGAATCAAACTGGTAAATTGGTGTAAGGTATGTAACTACTGTACACCTATTAAACTGGAGATGCTGTGGTTTGTACTGTGTCAGATGAACGGCCTATACGCCTGCAATATTTCTCGGCACGCGAAGACATAATCTATGTGACCAAAAGTATCCGGACACCTGGCCGAAAATGACTTACATGTTCGTGGAGCCCTCCAACGGTAATGCTGGTATTCGATATGGTGTTAGACCATCCTTAGCCTTGATGAAAGCTTCCAGCCTCGCAGATATACGTTCATTCAGGTGCTGGAAAATTTCTTAGGGAATGGCAGCCCATTCTTCACGGAGTGCTGCACTGAGGAGAAGTATCGACGTCGGTCGGTGAAGCCTGGCATGAATTCGGTGTTCCAAAACATCCCAACGGTGTCTTATAGAATTCAGGTCAGGTCTCTGTGCAGGCCAGTCCATTACAGGGATGCTATTGTCGTGTAACCACTCCGCCACAAACCGGGCATTATGAACAGGTGCTCGATCGTGTTGAAAGATGCAGTCCCACCCCTGAATTGATCTTCAACAGTGGGAAGCAAGACGGTGCTTAAAACATCAATGTAGGCCTGTTCTGTGACAGTGCCACGCAAAACAACAAGTGGTGCAAGCCCCACCTTGAAAAATTCGACCACACCATAACACCACCGCCTCTGAATTTTACTGTTGGCACTACACACATTGGCAGATGACGTTCACCGGGCGTTCGTCATGCCCACTCCCTGCCATCGGGTCTCCACACCGTGTACCGTGATTGGTCACTCAACATTTTGGCACTGTGCAATCGTCCAATATTTACGCTCCTTACAACAAGCGAGGCGTCGTTTGGCATTTATATTTACTAGCGTGATGTCTGGCTTATGAGCAGCCGCTCGACCATGAAATCAAAGTTTTCTCACTTGCCGCGTAACTGTCATAGTACTTGCAGTGGATCCTGATGAAGTTTGGAATTCCTATGTGATGGTCTAGATAAATGTCTGCCTCTTACACATTACGACCCTCTACAACTGTCGGTGGTCTCTGTCAGTTAACAGACGAGGTCGGCCTGAACGCTTTTGTGCTGTACGGGTCCCTTCACGTTTCCACTTTACTATCACATCGGAAACGGTGGACCTAACGATGTTTAGGAGTGTGGAAATATCGCGTACAGACGTTTGACACATGTGACACCCAATAGCCTGATCACGTTCGAAGACCGTGAGTTGCGCGAAGCGCCCCATTCTGCTCTCTCACGATGTCTAACGTAGCTGGTATGGAGTACCCGGCCGTAGGTGGCAGTACAATGCATCTAATAAGAAAAACGTATGTTTTTGTGGGTGTGCGGATACTTTTGATCACATAGTGCATATGTATTAAAACAAAGTGAAAATGTACAATTTTGGTGTGTATGATATCTTGTGTAACACCACGGAACGCGCATCCGTGACAGAAGTTCGACGAATGTTGTAGCAGCGAACCGACCGCTGGCCACCGCAGAAGTCAGCAATGCTACAGTAGCGATAGGAAGCAGTCGGCCGCCGCTCTATTTTAACGAAGAGCACAGGTGATAATGCACCACCTGTCAAAAGACGAGATAGCGTTACGCATTTGTTCAGTTTTAATGAGCACGAGACAAATGCAGTAGTTCGCACTTGTCTCGTGCTCGACAATGTTGACTTCACACTATGTATCTAATCTTTTTATGTGACGGACATATCAACGCCTTTGAAAATGACGGAAAGTCGAAACGTGCAAGTTTGACGAAAAATAAGAATGTGGTCAAGACATTAGCAAAATTATAAAGAGCATCCAGATGTCTGCGGCGTCTCGTAGCATTTTCATGCAAATTACAGCTAATAGTAATTGAATTTTGTTGTAATATCGGACGTATCTGATTTTTGACGTACTGTTAGTTGCCTACAGCTTGCTCGGGGGTATATGGGGTTGTTTGTTGGTCTGTCAGTGGTGGATTAGGTTGTTTGAAGTGTATCGAAGGAGGTAACGACTCGAGTGCGTTTTCGTGTAATTTTCGACCCTAACATGTACGGTCCATACCATTTGGCTCGTTAGTTTGAATTGGCCCACGAACTGTTTAATAGATCGTACCCTTAGCCGATGTTGAGAGCGCAGCACAGTGAAGTGGAACCACTATGGAACCCCAAGTAACTAAACTGAGATTTCCAAAGTTAGAAGTCACTTCAAATAGGAAATTGTAGCGCAAGTGTGCGAAGAGACAGAGCTTTGCTTTGATTGTTAATTGCCAGGATCAAACAGGCGGTGCCATTCAGTATTTTTGTTTTATTTTTATTGATTCTATTATCACCGATTTGTGGAGAATTAATCTGTTGCTGGCACTCGATCACTTATGTCGGTAATACTGTATTGAAATACATTAAAAGCTTGCAATTAAATGATGCTACGTGACTGAAGTACAAAAAAGGGAATGTACTCTGAATTATTGTTATTGTAGATAGATGTAGTAGTTCTTATTGTAGTTTCATTAAATGCGCTAGGTTGATGTAGGTAAAGTCACCTGGAAAGAGAGGGAATATTTGTAGGATTTACCTAAATCAGGTATAGCAGTCAGGATCAGTAAATGAATTTGCTTAAGAAAAATTATAAATACTGTAATCTGGAAGCAGTAAAGAAACAAGAGTTCCTCTTTGAACGTTAAATGGTAACTGGCTCAAATGGCTCTGAGCACTTATGACTTAACTACTGAGGTCATCAGTCGCCCAGAACTTGGAACTAATTAAACCTAACTAACACAAGGACATCACACACATCCATGCCCGAGGCAGGATTCGAACCGCACGGCCACTCCGACCGACAAAATGGTAACTGCTAGTTGGTCGTAAATTAGGCTTTTAGTGAAATTAAATACGTAACTGGGAATGTCTGACATTTTCGTAGTTAACGTAAAAGATAGAAAAAAGGATAACAGAAAGTAAACCAGACTGATATTCTGAAAGATACTTTAGAGGACATAACAGTTGGTAACGAAGTTTAACAGTAATTAGGCATTGTCGTTGACATCCAAAGATCCTGTTATTTTTGCTAAAAATTACGACCAACTGACAACATGTGTAAGCTCTGATTACGACGTAGTGTTTAAAAAGGAAAAGGAGGAGGAATAAAAAGAGATTCATACATATCTATTATGTTTAATTATTTTTCAGAAAAGAAATAGAGAAAGAGTGATATTAACTTATATGATATAACTACCGCTATGTTTAACTAGAGATGAGTAATACCATTACTATTTGACATGAAGAAATTTTATCGCACTGAACAAATGATAGCGAGTCATTACTGTACACAAAAGATTTCTTAAAGGTATAGTTTTAGAGTTAATTTGAGCCTAAGCTACCAAAAGGTTAAGATTTTTACGGGTTAATTAGAAGTTTTTGTGACTCTTGTCCTCCCCCCATGAACCATGGACCTTGCCGTTGGTGGGGAGGCTTGCATGCCTCAGCGATACAGATAGTCGTACCGTAGATGCAACCACAAAGCAGGGGTATCTGTTGAGAGGCCAGACAAACGTATGGTTCCTGAAGAGGGGCAGCGGCCTTTACAGTAGTTGCGGGGGTAACTGTTTGGATGATTGACTGATCTGGCTTTGTAACACTAACCAAAACGACCTTGCTGTGCTGGTGCTGTGAACGGCTGAAAGCAAGGGGAAACTACAGCCCTAATTTGTTCCGAGGGCCTGCAGCTTTACTGTATGATTAAATGATGATGGCGTCCTCTTGGGTAAAATATTCTGGATGTAAAATAGTCCCCCATTCGGATCTCCGGGCGGGGACTACTCAAGAGGACGTCGTTACCAGGAAAAAGAAATCTGGCGTTCTACGGATCGGAGCGTGGAATGTCAGATCCCTTAATCGGGCAGGTAGATTAGAAAATTTAAAAAGGGAAATGGATAGGTTAAAGCAAGATATAGTGGGCATTAGTGAAGTTCGGTGGCAGGAGGAACAAGAGTTTTTGTCAGGTGAATACAGGGTTATAAATACAAAATCAAATAGGGGTAATGCAGGAGTAGCTTTAATAATGAATAAAACATATGAGTGCGGGTAAGCTACTACAAACAGCATAGTGAACGCATTATTGTGGCCAAGATAGAAACGAAGCCCACGCCTACTACAGTAGTACAAGTTTATATGCCCACTAGCTCAGCAGATGACGAAGAAATTGATGAAGTGTATGATGAGATAAAAGAAATTATTCAGAAAGTGACGGGAGACGAAAATTTAATAGTCATGGGTGACTGGAATTCGATAGTAGGGAAAGGAAGAGGAGAAAACGTAGTAGGTAAATATGGGTTGGGGGTAAGAAATGAAAGAGGAAGCCGCCTAGTAGAATTTTGCACAGAGCATAACTTAATCATAGTTAACACTTGGTTCAAGAATCATGAAAGAAGGTTGTATACATGGAAGAAGCCTGGAGATACTAGAAGGTAACAGATAAACTATATAATGGTAAGACAGAGATTTAGGACCCAGGTTTTAAATTGTAAGACATTTTCAGGGGCAGATGTGGACTCTGATAACAATCTATTGGTTATGAACTGTAGATTAAATCTGAAGAAACTGCAAAAAGGTGGGAATTTAAGGAGATGGGGCCTGGAGAAACTGACTAAACCAGAGGTTGTACAGAGTTTCAGAGAGAGCATTAGGGAACAATTGACAGGAATGGGGGAAACATACAGTAGAAGAAGAATTGGTAGCTTTGAGGGATGAAATAGTTAAGGCAGCAGAGGATCAAATAGGTAAAAACACGAGGGCTAGTAGAAATCCTTGGGTAACAGATGAAATATTGAATTTAATTGATGAAAGGAGAAAATATAAAAATGCAGTAAATGAATCAAGCAAAAAGGAATACAAACGTCTCAAAAATGAGATCAACAGGAAGTGCAAAATGGCTAAGCAGGGAGGACAAATATAAGGATGTAGAGGCTTATCTCACTAGGAGTAAGATAAATACTACCTACAGGAAAATTAGAGAGACCTTTGGAGAAAAGAGAACCACTTGTATGAACATCAAGATCTCAGATGGAAACCCATTTCTAAGCAAAGAAGGGAAAGCAGAAAAGTGGAACGAGTATATAGAGGGCGATGTAAGTGAGGACAATATTATGGAAATGGAAGAGGATGTAGATGAAGATGAAATGGGAGATACTGCGTGAAGAGTTTGACAGAGCATTGAAAGACGAAAGTCGAAACAAGGCCCGGGAGTAGACAACATTCCATTAGAACTACTGACAGCCTTGGGAGAGTCAGTCCTGACAAAACTCCACCATCTGGTGAGCAAGATGTATGAGACAGGCGGAATATCCCCAGACTTCAAGAAGAATATAATAATTCAAAACCCAAAGAAAGAAGGTGTTGACAGATGTGAAAATTACCGAACTATCAGCTTAGTAAGTCACGGCTGCAAAATACTAACGTGAATTCTTTACAGACGAATTGAAAAACTGGTAGAAGTCGAGCTCGGGGAAGATCAGTTTGGATTCCGTAGAAATGTTGGAACACATGAGGCAATACTGACCGTACTACTTCTTAGAAGATAAATTAAGGAAAGGCAAACCTACGTTTCTAGCATTTGTAGACTTAGAGAAATCTTTTGACAGTGTTGACGGCAATACTCTCTTTCAAATTTTGAAGGTGGCAGGGGTAAAATACAGGGAGCTAAAAGCTATTTAGAATTTATACAGAAACCAGATGGCAGTTATAAGAGTCGAGGGACATGAGAGGAAAGCAGTGGTTGGGAAGGAAGTGAGAAAGGTTTGTCGCCTCTCCCCGATGTTATTCAATCTGTAAATTGAGCAAGCAGCAAAGGAAACAAAAGAAAAATTCGGAGTAGGTATTAAAATCCACGGAGAATTAATAAAATCTTTGAGGTTTGCCGATGAGATTGTAATTCTGTCAGAGACGGCAAAGGAGTTGGAAGAGCAGTTGAACGGAATGGACAGTGTCTTGAAAGGAGGATATAAGATGAACATCAACAAAAGCAAAACGAGGATAATGGAATGTACTCGAATTAAGTCGGGTGATGATGAGGGAATTAGATTACGAAATGAGACACTTAAAGTAGGATAGGAGTTTTGCTATTTGGCGAGCAAAATGACTGATGATGGTCGAAGTAGAGAGGATATAAAATGTAGACTGGCAATGGCAATAAAGCGTTTCTTAAGAAGAGAAATTTGTTAACATAGAGTATAGATTTAAGTGTCCGGAAGTCGTTTCTGAAAGTATTTGTATGGAGTGTAGCCATTTTATGGAAGTGAAAGATGGACGATAAATAGTTTGGACAAGAAGTGAATAGAAGCTTTTGAAATGCGGTGCTATAGAAGAATGCTGAAGATTAGATGGATAGATCACATAACTAATGAGGAGGACTGAATAGAATTGGGGAGAAGAGGAGTTTGTGGCACAAATTGACTAGAAGAAGGGATCGGTTGGTAGGACATATTCTAAGGCATCAAGAGATCACCAACGTAGTATTGGAGGGCAGCGTGGAGGGTAAAAATCGTAGAGGAATACAGTAAGCAGATTCAGAAGGATGTAGGTTGCAGTAGGTACTTGGAGATCAAGAAGCTTGCACAGGATAAAGTAGCATGGAGAGCTGCATGAAACCAGTCTCTGGACTGAAGATCACAACAACAACAACATGACTCATGTTCGCTGCGAGTGGGATTTTTACGTCAGTTGAGAGTCAAATATGAGGCAGCAAGCTGTAATATGTGTCGCTGAGTGACGTGGGATGCACAGTTGGACTTCGAACATGCGGAGCTAACAGGTAGGTCTGCTATTCAATAGAGCTACGCACATCTCATAGATTTCTGCATCCTGATACAGGAAGTTTGTTTATGGTACTTTGTTTGAGACGTCAGGTATCTTCTCTCGCTGTTAACTGATGTGTTTTGTTTTGATTGGCACTACAGAGTCCCAAACCAAAGTAGCGGAGAATGTTTTGGCTTTTTCTTAACGTAAATTCTCTTACTGATTTTTGGTATGCAGTAGAGTAACAATTTAACATATATAATATTAGGAACAATACTGACAAGAACTTCTCAGTTCATACAGTTTTAAATTTGAATACAATTTCCTTCGTGACCATGTTGTGCCTTCGAACAATTTTTCATATGAGGAAAAACTTTCTTCTAGGGGCAATTTTTGTATTTCAGGAAAAACTGCAGCGTGTGTTCGGTGAATGCTGTAATTGTAAAACTATAATCTCGAGGAAGCAGCTGTTTCCAAACACAAATTCTTTTGTAGCGTGTCTCTGAGTATGCAACATGGGGCAGACGCCTTTAAAACGGATTGGCCGTGTGAACTGCCGGAGCCACTGCTCCTGCCACCCTTACAGTTCGTCAGAGTCCAAGCAGAGCAGCATACGCCGAGGTGACGAAACTCGTCGGATACCTCCCAATGTCGTGTCGGACCTCCTTTTGTCCGACGTACAGCGGCAGCTCGACGCGACATGGACCCGGCAAGTCGCTGGAAGTGCCCTGCACAAATTTTGCGCAACCCTGCTTCTACAGCCGTCCATAATTGCGAAAGTGTTGCAAGATTCTGTGCTAGAACTGACTTCTCGATTAAGTCCCATAAATGTTCGATAGCATTCGTGTTCGGCGATCTGGGTGGCCAAATCGTTCGCTCGAACTGTCCAGAGTGTTCTTCAAACGAATTATGAACAATTCTCTCCCTGTGACATGGCGCATTGTCATCCATAAAAATGCCACCGTTGTTTGGGAACATGAATTCGATGAATCGCTGCAAATGGTCTCCAAGTAGCCGAACATAACCAGAGGATCCGGTCCATCCCATGCAAACACAGCCGATACCATTACGGACGCACCACCAGCCCGCACAGTGCCTTGTTAACAGCTTCGGTCTATGACCACGTGACGCCTGTGCCTAACATTAGCTTTTGAAACGTCCCCTTAGAAAAATTAGTGAATTACTGTGCTGATAAATCTATACGTTATTTGATTTTCAAACAGCTGAGCAAAACTGAACGTACTCAGACATTAATCTGTTTACTTATTCTGATCATCACTAAACTCACACACAATATTTTTAGCGCAACGCAATCTGACTTTTAATAATCCCTACAAAAGAATGGCCCTGACTAACAATAACCTATACCCTTCATGAATCACTTACCTCACAAAAATCTTCGTTACTCGAACTACTGCAATACAGCGAGCGCCAATACTGCCAGCTAAATAAAAGATTCTAACTACTGAAGTCACTAACTACTGTTAGGCATAGTTAGCAAATGAAAGATTTTGATAAAGATCAAACAATGTATTTACCTCAATAGTGTTCAAAAGTCATAATATATATATATATATATATCAGTTCGTGACATCCAGTCTTACAAATTTACTGTCTCTGATGGACACACGTCCAGATCGTCCGCTCTCAAAACTCCGCCATCTCACTCCCCACATCCACCATTGCTGGCGGCTCACCTCCAACTGCGTAACGCTACGCGCTGTTAACAGCCAACTGCCCAACACTACAATAGCGACTATTTCAACAATGCCCACCAACCACAGACTGCACACAGCGCAGCCAGTGATTTTCTTACAGAGCGCTAGGTGACGTTACCAACATAAAAACCTAAACAGCCTACTTATACACTCCTGGAAATGGAAAAAAGAACACATTGACACCGGTGTGTCAGACCCACCATACTTGCTCCGGACACTGCGAGAGGGCTGTACAAGCAATGATCACACGCACGGCACAGCGGACACACCAGGAACCGCGGTGTTGGCCGTCGAATGGCGCTAGCTGCGCAGCATTTGTGCACCGCCGCCGTCAGTGTCAGCCAGTTTGCCGTGGCATACGGAGCTCCTTCGCAGTCTTTAACACTGGTAGCATGCCGCGACTGCGTGGACGTGAACCGTATGTGCAGTTGACGGACTTTGAGCGAGGGCGTATACTGGGCATGCGGGAGGCCGGGTGGACGTACCGCCGAATTGCTCAACACGTGGGGCGTGAGGTCTCCACAGTACGTCGATGTTGTCGCCAGTGGTCGGCGGAAGGTGCACGTGCCCGTCGACCTGGGACCGGACCGCAGCGACGCACGGATGCACGCCAAGACCGTAGGATCCTACGCAGTGCCGTAGGGGACCGCACCGCCACTTCCCGGCAAATTAGGGACACTGTTGCTCCTGGGGTATCGGCGAGGACCATTCGCAACCGTCTCCATGAAGCTGGGCTACGGTCCCGCACACCGTTAGGCCGTCTTCCGCTCACGCCCCAACATCGTGCAGCCCGCCTCCAGTGGTGTCGCGACAGGCGTGAATGGAGGGACGAATGGAGACGTGTCGTCTTCAGCGATGAGAGTCGCTTCTGCCTTGGTGCCAATGATGGTCGTATGCGTGTTTGGCGCCATGCAGGTGAGCGCCACAATCAGGACTGCATACGACCGAGGCACACAGGGCCAACACCCGGCATCATGGTGTGGGGAGCGATCTCCTACACTGGCCGTACACCACTGGTTATCGTCGAGGGGACACTGAATAGTGCACGGTACATCCAAACCGTCATCGAACCCATCGTTCTACCATTCCTAGACCGGCAAGGGAACTTGCTGTTCCAACAGGACAATGCACGTCCGCATGTATCCCGTGCCACCCAACGTGCTCTAGAAGGTGTAAGTCAACTACCCTGGCCAGCAAGATCTCCGGATCTGTCCCCCATTGAGCATGTTTGGGACTGGATGAAGCGTCGTCTCACGCGGTCTGCACGTCCAGCACGAACGCTGGTCCAACTGAGGCGCCAGGTGGAAATGGCATGGCAAGCCGTTCCACAGGACTACATCCAGCATCTCTACGATCGTCTCCATGGGAGAATAGCAGCCTGCATTGCTGCGAAAGGTGGATATACACTGTACTAGTGCCGACATTGTGCATGCTCTGTTGCCTGTGTCTATGTGCCTGTGGTTCTGTCAGTGTGATCATGTGATGTATCTGACCCCAGGAATGTGTCAATAAAGTTTCCCCTTCCTGGGACAATGGATTCACGGTGTTCTTATTTCAATTTCCAGGAGTGTAGTTTTACGAACTGAAAGCGGGACTCTTCTGATCAAGCCACGTTTTTGCAGTGATGGGTGCAACCGATATGGTCACGACCCTCGGAGATGCGCAGCAGCCGACGCCGTCCTGTTAGCAAAGGCACTCGCGTCGGTAGTCTGCTGCCACAGTCCATTAAAGCCAAATTTTACCGCACTGTTGTAACAGGCATGTTCGCCGTACTTCCCACACAGATGTCTTAGGTTATTTCACTCACATCTGCTAGTCTGTTAGCAGTGACAACTGTATGCAAACACAGCTGTTCGCGAACGTTAAGTGAAGGCAATCCACCATTGCGTTGTCCATGGCGAGAGGAATGCGTTAAATTTTGTATTCTCGGCACGCTCTTGACAATGTTGATCTCCGAACATTGAATTCCCTAACAATTTCCTGGGGCAATTTTTGTATTTCAGAAAAAACTGCAGCGTGTGTTCGGTGAATGCTGTAATTGTTGTGGTGACTTGGCAAGACAGCCAAGCCACTCGGAGGTAGCCGAAAGGCACGCGTTTAGCTCACGCAGACTGGCGTGAGGTCTGGAACAGTTAAGGGAATTAATAGTAGCAAATAAAGTACGTAGTTGATGTAATACTTAACTTTAATCCATAATTGGAGAACATCGCTCTTGTTGATACATCAATAATAATCTCAATATAAACTGGTAATGGCGCCTTGCTAGGTCGTAGCAAATGACGTAGCTGAAGGCTACGCTAACTATCGTCTCGGCAAATGAGAGCGTATTTGTCAGTGTAGCATTGCTAGCAAAGTCGGCTGTATAACTGGGGCGAGTGCTAGGAAGTCTCTCTAGACCTGCCGTGTGGCGGCGCTCGGTCTGCAATCACTGACAGTGGCGACACGCGAGTCCGACGTATACTAATGGACCGCGGCCGATTTAAAGGCTACCACCTAGCAAGTGTGGTGTCTGGCGGTGACACCACAATTGTAAAACTATAATCTCGAGGAAGCAGCTGTTTTGAAACACAAATTCTTTTGTAGCCTGTCTCTGAGTATGCAACATGGGGCAGAGAACAATATACCTTTGCCTCACGTAGGTCGCAGGAGGCACTGTCGATAGACGAGCACCGAGTGCGCCAGAATGTAGTCAGTGTTGAGAGTCCGAAGAAGTAAGTTGTTGTCTGCTAAGCGAGCAGGGCGGATTTGGGCAGGACGGCCGACCGCACTTAACAATTGTTTAACGGCTGTGTGCGTCACCCAACGCCGTGGGCCTGACCTCCATCAAATACGGAGATGGCATTAACTGAGCGATTTGTTTATGTGTTTAAGTGTTGATTTGTGCACCGTGATTACGTGACAACTGCGCTGGGCCCTCGCGATTTTGACTGCAGTGTGGACTGTGCATTCAGAGCCACATGAAGAATATTGTGTGATGACATTAATAGGCGACCTGTGACGTGTTAACCGTTGTTACTTTGTCAGATGAAGGGAGTAACTACTTAATTCGTGCTGTTTAGACAATAGATAAATGACATTAACAACAAAGTGTGTACCAATTATTGCCACCTGACATCCTAATTAGCTTTGTTGGATGAAACAACTCCCTTGCAAATATTAACCGATCAGCATTTATCAATCGCACACCCTCAGTCTATTCGAAACTGTTAGTCAATAACGCTGGTTAACTAAAGGACAGACGATAGCAAAATGTGAACAACAATTAATGGTTTAATCGTGCTTATTGGGAAAGAACATTCGCAGTATTAAGACAATAAGCAAAAGTTCAAATGGTAACGAAAACTTCACGCTAGTTTATGTGTCTATGAACAATTGAAAAATTGCCTGAAAAATGATCTTTGAGAAACAGTAGTTTATAACAAATTACATTGCGACAATCTGTGTAAGAAATTTCGGACGGTGTATTACTACGTAATTCCAAAATTGCGGGATAATAGAACCTTATAACATCTCATAATTAAAAGTAATGAGCAGTATTAAACGACAGGGATAGTGTTAATAAAATGTATTGTGGAATACAAATATGGAAATTCGTGTGAAAAACAGAGCAATGTGAATATTAACGGGAGACAGGTAGAAATTATCGCTACGTAACCAATCCTATATTCGTTACAGGCGTATCAGAGAAGTGCTGTACTGTGACTGTACACACGGAACTGGCTTTAAAATCGCGAAAATTGATGTGGACCCATAAACTGATACGTAGGCAATAATGCGAGTGACTAATGTTATTGTTGAGCAACGTCACGAAGACCAGCCCGGCAGCCACATCAAAGAACGTCAGTCAGGAAGTAGTCTGACACAGCACCACTTCCAGCTGTGTGAGAGTTTCGATGGCATAGACAAACTACACCAAGCAGCGACGAACACGCCACAAAAGCTGACATCTGGTGGCAAAGCTACTATCTTGTCCGCAGCGCCATCTGGCCACCGATCAGCGAACTTCAACGACAACATCTCCACGCATCACGCCGCGCAGCCAGCGACAGCGACGATCGGCCAACAGTCGCCGCATGGAACGAGGCAATGGCACCGACAGCAGCGGCGGCGACTCGACCAGTAGCGCATAGTATTAATTGGTGATATTTTATTTTTGCTGCTTTGCTGTGAGGTGATGAATATTGCCATCTGTTTAATTCTGATAAGTTGGTGAGACATTTTTTTATCCAGTGCTAGTTGAATTACTGCTATCATTATTTTGTTTAAATTGTCAGGTGATCAAGTGTGTTAAGGTTAACCAAGCGTTAAGTTATAGTATTGCTGGTGTGTAATATACTTAACTAAACATGTCTACTGAATCCAAGCAGGAGATTTCAGAAGAAGAAGATGAGCAGATGGAGATAGGACAGGAGAATAAAGGTGATTCAGGAATCAGTAACTGTGGACAGTCAATAGGAAGCCCATTAGCACATTCCACCAATTACCTCAAGACATCAATTAAACCCAGTAGTAGAAAATCAAACATTGTAGAGGGATGACAGCAAGAGATGTGATTGGCGATGTGGTGTCACCACCAGACACCACAGTTCCTAGGTGGTGGCCTTTAAATCGGCCGCGGTCCATTAGTGTACGTCGGACCCGCGTGTCGCCACTATCAGTGATTGCAGACCGAGCGCCGCCACACGGCAGGTCTAGAGAGACTTCCTAGCACTCGCCCCAGTTGTACAGCCGACTTTGCTAGCGATGGTTCACTGACAAAATACGCTCTCATTTGCCGAGACGATAGTTAGCATAGCCTTCAGCTATGTCATTTGCTACGACCTAGCAAGGCGCCATTACCAGTTACTATTGATGCTGTAAAACATGTACCGTCAAGAGCGATGTTCACCATTTATGGATTAAAGTTAAGTATTCCACAGCTATTTCCTTTTTTGCTAGTCTAATTTCCTTGACCTGTTCCAGACCTCACGCCAGCCTGCGTGAGCTAAAACGTGTGCCTTTCAGCTTCCTCTCATACCGGGTTGGCTCTCTTGCAAATCCACAACAGGCGATATTAGAAAAAACTGAAGCCACCAATAAGGAAATCAGAGCCACCAAGAAGAAAATCAAGGAAGACAATGAAACAACCCAAGAAAAGATTGAAGCCAAAATTGAAGCTACCAATCAGAAAATAATACCAACGCCATCAATGAGAAGATTCAGATGACATTACGAGAAGAAGAAAATTTGAAGAGAGAATTACAGGATTGTAATGAAAGGGTGAGGGAAGATTGCGAGGAGACAGAACGCAGATTCCAGAAGAGCATAAACCCACTCCAAGAAGATACAAAGAAGGTAGAAGAGGATATAACTGAGAAAGCCCATGAAGAGGTTCAAGAAACTAAGGAAGAATTAGGGGGAAGGATTGAAGAGATAATGCAGCTTCAACAGCAATGTGAAGTAGCTATTAAGGGACTAGGCAACAAGCAGACTGAATTGGCTCAAAATACACAAAATGCAATAGCAGTGCAGAGAGAAGAAGATAACAGGAGAATTGCACAGGATATGCAACATATACAAAGCGAAATCCAACAATCAGAAACGAAAACTAAGGAGATTGACAGGAATATCAGTAACGCAACACTAGCTTTATGAAAAGGTAAAGTGATAACATTAATGAGTGGTGATAATAGACATGCACACGCTCATGTCGGAGAAAAATATAAGCCAAAGGGAGCACTGCACCCGACGATTTTTATGAAATGGCTGAGAGGTATTTTTCCACCACATTTTCGGGACAAAAGCAAAATTCAGTTTGCAATAGATAGAATGGAAGGTGAAGTACATGGGGAGGGAAGAAGAAAGACGAAGTTAATAGTCATGAGCAGTTTGAAGGTGAATTTCTAAGGAAGTACTGCTCAAAGAGCCATCAATATGTAACACTGGAAAACCTGCTCCATTGCAAGTCTCTTAATAACTGGAGATGTACCTTTAGAGAATTTGCTGAGCATTTATGGAAACTGAATGAAAATTTAGAGCAACTCTTAAATGATGAGATCATGATTTCTGCAATTAAGAGAACATTAAGCCAGAGGGTGCAAGAAACCTTGCCTGGAAGTCTGACTAAAGATAGAGATGCCCTAATGGAGATACTGGTGCAATAGGAGTCCACACGTGGGCAAGAGAATAGTGAAGAAGGAGAGAAGGGCCAAAGTAATGATAATTACCAATGGAATCACGTTAATAATAAATCGTTGAACCGAGGAAGAAGAGATTATCATGGGAGTAGGGGCCATGGAGATGGATGTTAGTTCCACTGCGATTCTAGAAGAGATGAGAAATACAAGGGAATATGAGAGAGAAGCTGGCAGACGAAGAAATAGTGAGGCCCAAGATCAGGAAGTAAGGAGTTTGGTAAACTAGACCATGCTTCTGATGAGGTCTGGTTGAGAGTGGGACAAAAGAGGACCCATATAAATCTGATTAGGCATGATGATGGTGATCTGAGAGAAGACCTCATGAAGGAAAAGGAACAGAGTTCCAAAGAACTGACACTACCTGTAGTTAGGATAGAGATGTGTGGATTAGATGTTGATGCCCTACTTGACACTGGGAGTGAAGTGTGTACTATATTTCAAAAGCTATACGAACAGGTACTGAGTACTAACGCCAGCATACCTAGTTTTCCTGTAAATGGCGTCTGAGTTGTAAATGCTGTAGTTGTCAAAAAAAGCACATTAAGTAACAAGCATTGATTGGATTTGAAGTAGAGACAGAAGTGTATGAAGTGACATTTTTGGTGGTACCAAGTCTTAACATGGAATTGACTGGTTGAACGAAATAGAAGCAATCATGAATTTCGATGAAGGCACAGCGAGTGTAAAAGGATGTAAGAGAGAAATGTGGGAATTGACCTTTGTAGAAAGTAAGAAGTCAGAAGAGGAAGAAGAATTTCAACAGGTGACTTTGCATTATGAGGAGGGGCCTACAGAAGAACAACAGGATGATGAGGAAGTATTGATATTCTACAAGGGATTGGCACAAGCAGATCAACCTAGTGAAGATTCTGTCGGCAAGAAACTAGAAGATATGACACATTTGGATGAAGGAACAGCAAAGTTTTCTCTCAGTAGGCAGGAGTCATGAAAGGGGTAGAATTTAAATTGAAATTTAAGGAACACAAGCCTTTCAATGTTAAACAAGACTCCATCCCTCAGACTAAAAGGCAAATGGTAGAAGAGGAAATACAAAGAATGGTTGACCTTGGGGTTATTGAGAGAACCAATGTTCCATTATTTGTAGTAGGCAAAAAAGATGAGAAAGGTGAGAATAGTTTTGGTGAACTAGAGCAAGAAAAGCTAGAAACGCTAGAAGAATTAATACAAAGGTTTAGGGGAGCAAAGATACTTAGTAGCATTGACCTGACTGAGGGTACTGGCAAATACCCCTGAGTCACGTAAGTATACTGCTTTCAAGTATGCTGGCATAAGTTATAATTTTAGAGTATAGCCATTTGGGCATAATGTGACTGTTTCGGAATTCGAGCATTGGTCAAGAATTGTGGTGAAGAATTACTTAAGAAGGTTACTGTTTACATGGATGATATATTAATTGCTAGTAAGACATGGGAAGAACATTCAGAGAAACTCGAGGGAGTTTTGCAGGCATCTGAGGATGACAGCAAACTTGGATGAGTCACAATCTGGTAAACCCCAGATAAAGTTCTTGGGACTCATAACTATGGAACAGGGTATTTACCCTGGCCCAACTAAGCTCGAGACAATTAGGCAATTTCCAGGTCTTCATAACAAAAGGCAACTGAGAGCATTCTTCAGTGGCTGTGAGTTCTATCAGAAATTCCTGAAGGAACAGGTACCCACTGCCCCAGATTGAGAACACTTACTAAAGCCAAAATGACCTGGCACTGGAATGACGAATGTCAAGAAGAATTTGAAAGGATGAAAGAAGCGTTGTGTAATGCAGATATATTATGCCATTCTGATTTCTCTAGAGACTTTTATTTGGGAGCAGATAGCTCAGATTATGGACTAGGTGTACATTTATACCAGATTGAGAAAGAAGGAGATATCGAGTTGATAAATACTATAGCGTTTGATAGCAGAAGCTCGAATCCATGGGAAAAGAGATATAGCATTATAGCATTGTACATAAAAAACAGTATTCTATTTGAGTTCATAGATGTATCATGGCACTGCATTGAACAGATATTTGAATTTTGTGCAGGGGCAATTAAATTCAGTGAAACTAAACTTGTAATTGTTGTTCTTTATAGGTCCCCTAAATCAGAGCATTTCTGCTGCAGCTAGAGAGGGTTCTCGATTCACTTTGTAGGAACTACCAGAAATTGGTTATAGGTGGTGACTTGAAAATAAATTTTGCATATGATGCTGCAAGAAAAAGGATGTTGATAGTTCTCCTAAATTCATATGATCTGATGCCGATTGTGTTTTTTTCCAACCAGGGTGCAGGGGAAAAGTAGAACAGCCATAGACAATGTTTTTATTAATTCTTCATTACTAGATGGGCATTCTGTTAGTAAAGGGGACGAATGGCCTTTCAGACCATAATGCACAAATTTTAGCACTAAAATGCTTTTGTACTCAAACAAATGTCACATATAACTATAAACTATGTAGGAAAGTTAATGCTATAGCAATAGAGCTTTTCAAACCTTATCAAGGAACAAGAGTGGGAGGATATTTATAGTGCAGATAACATAGATGATAAATATAACGTTGACCTTGACACATTTCTCATGCTCTTTGAGAGTTACTTTCCATTAGAATGTTTTAAAAGGGGTACTAGCAGTAATAGGCAACCTGGGTGGCTGAAGTTATCATTGTAGAGTGGGATAGGGGTATCCTGTTGAATACAGTGGGTATTACATCAAAATGTAGTCTAATCAAGGTACAGTAGCCCATTACACACAGTATTTAAGGTGCTTAAAAATGTTATTAGGAAGGCAAAGAGTATGTGAATGCAAATAGAATAGTTAGTTCACAGGATAAAACTAAAACCATATGGTCAGTTGTGAAGGAAGTGTTTGGTCAGCAGCACAAGTTCAGTGACATAAAGTCAGTTCATAGTACAGATATTTCTGTTACCAATAAATCAGATAGCCCTATCTGTATAGATTTAATAATCATTTTCAGAACACTGCTGGTGAATAAAAAATATTTAGTTTCTACAGGGAATCATATAACTCTCATGGCAAATGCCTTTCCGAGATTGATGTCTGAAATACTCGTCTGTGATACAGCCAAAGAGGAGAAAGAGTCAATAATTAAATCATTTAAAGACTAAGCACTCTCATGGATATGATGAGTGCCCAGCGGAATATTAAAGTACTGTGCTGCATACGTTAGCCCTGTATTTAGCCATATTTGTAATTTTTCCTTTAGGAATGGTCAATTTCCTGAACGATTAAAGTACTCAGTAGTAAAGCCGCTTTAGAAAAATGGAGAAAAGGATAATGTAGACAATTTTATGCATATTTCCATGTCATCAGTGTTTGCTAAACATATTGAAAATGGTATGTAAGGATAATTGATCATCACATGATTTGCTATCAAATGTACAGTTCAGCTTTAGAAGTCGTTTATGTTGTCTTTTCTCTGTGAGGTACTGAATGGGTTAAACAAAAGGTATCGAACGCTAGGCATATTTTTCGATTTAACTAGGGCATTTGATTGTGTTAATCACAAAATATTGCTCCAGAAGTTGGAGCATTCTGGGATATGTGGAGTAGCTCATAATTTATTTAAACATAATTTAAAAGAATTTTTGGTGGCCAACTCCTTCTATTCCATCCATGAATTTCTCAACAAATGCAGTAGACCATTTTAACGAAAATTCATTACACTTTAATAGTACTACCTACTGTGTGAATGATATATGTATGGAAAGCAGATGTAAGTCTGAAGTCTATAAATAGTGGAAGTTTAATTTTAAATCTTGTACATAATTTGACTGTTCTTAACTTTGGCAATACTTGGTTGTAATAGCCAAGTAACTAGCTACTGTGTGAATGATGGTTTTAATGAAAGCAGATGTAAGTATTAATCCTGCAAATATTAAATGTTTAATTTTCATCCATGTACATAATTTTACTGTTTATTGACTGAAGATGATTAAAATAAATGAAAATCAAGTTTTTCTAATTTCATTTTTGTAATGTGTTTGTCAGACATGTTCCACTCCCAGGACGATCCCCTCTTTTGTGGGTCTATGGAATGAATAATAAATCTAATGTAATCTAAACCTCTTACTTTAGCGACAGACAGCAATAGGTCATTATTCACAATATTGAGAATGGCTGTGATGAGGGGTCTGAGTGGGGCACACTCAAGTGTGGGAGGGGGGGGGGGGTGCCCCAGGGATTAGTGTTGGGGCCACTCCTGTTCCTTACTTACATTAATGATATGCCCTCTAGTATTAAAGGTAACTCTAAAATATTTGTGTTTGCTGATGACATTAGCTTGGATTAGCTTGGTAGTAAAGGATGTTGTGTGCAACACTGTCCCAGTTTCAAATAGTACAGTTCATGAGCTACATTCAGGCTTGTATAATATAAACTAACTGTGTGTCATCCAAAGCTGTGGACCTGACCTCCAGCAAGTACGGAAATCACAGAAAGCCTCAGTTTTTATAGTTTCTAACACACAATTCAACAAAACCTGACGTTTTAATTTCGCAGAATGAGCATATGATTAGTGGAACTGAGCAGTTCAGATTTCTAGGTGTTTAGATAGACAGTAAACTGTAGTGGAAAGCCCACATTCAGGATCTTATTCAAAGACTTAATACTGCAATTTTAGTATTCTAATGGTATCTAAAATAAGTGGTCATTCGACTCGAAAATTAGTCTTATGTTTTGGGTTAACCGTTGCTATTCTAAAAGGATATTTTTGGCTAAGAAACAGGTGGTTTGGGCAATAAGTGATGTAAGTTCACGAACCTCATTCACGAATTTTGACACTGGCGTCAGTGAATATATTCCTTACTAACATTTCGTGTTGACGATATTAGCTTATTCCCAAGAATAAGCATCTTTTACTCAGAGATCAAACCTGAATTTGAATCGGACTTCCTTAACTCTTGTGCAGAAAATTCTGCTGCATGTATTTTCAATAAGCTACTGTTCGAATTCAAAAACCTTAGCAGTAATCCACGTGCTTTCAAATTGAAACTTAAGAGTTTACTCATGGATCACTCCTCCTATTCTGTCGAGGAGTTCCTTAAAAAATTAAGCTGTTGCTTGTTGTATTGTTGCTTCCGTTTACTTAAACTTACAGATTGACTTTTTCGGGTTCAGAAACATTTTATTTTTATTTTTTATTACTTTTATGTTGTAATTTCATGTACTGACATGTTCCATGACCTTGGAGATATGCTCTTCAGTTTGGTCCTACGGAACTTGACGTGTAATATAATAAATAAATAAAAAAAGAAAGAGGCAATGGCTATCGTGTGGGGTTTTAAGAGATTTTGTTATTATCTAGCAGGACAACATGCAAAGGTAGTCATGGACCACAAAGCTCTGACATTCTTAACTACAAGTAAACTGAGACACAGCCACTTGATAGGATGGACATTGGTGTTGCAAGATTTTGACTTTGAAGTGATATACAAGCCTGGTAAATCACATACCATACCTCATGCATTGCCAAGGCTCTCACTTGATTCCCTGGGAACAGCCGTGAGCAGACCAGGAGGAGGAGAAGTTGGGGTAAATTTATTAAAAGGATTACAGCATGAAGATTATGTGGAGAGGTTCTTGAGGAAAATATGAGGAGAGAAGTACTTAGGATGATGAAATAAGCCCTAGTCAGGCATAAACATGAATGTGTGTGGATGCTTTTTGGTTATTATGTATATTTAGAGAGTAAAGATCATGAGAACTGATGTTCAAGTGTCAGTTGTTATCTTTTAGTTACTATATTTGAATCTATTCGGAATTATGGATTTTCATGATGACTTTACCACATTTAAGGGATGAATTGCATATATACTGAGATATTGTTATCCATTAGAGTGTGAGAAGTATTAGTATTTTGTATACTGTAGTATTTATATGACCTAGATATGAACCATTCTGTGAAATATGTTAATAATAGACGCTCAAAAGTAGAAAAAACAATTTGTAAGCAATGAGAAAGACATTTCTTTAGAGATTGAGCTTGTAATGACGACACTAATGGTTGATACATATATGCATTATTGAGTAGAGACTAAATTATTGTCTTTTATCTGCATTTGTATTAAGTATTATTTGTTATGTATTATGTTTCTGGCCACTGATCTATTAGGTTAAGTTGTATTGGTCTAATTGGAGATAGTTGTCTCCTGTGATGTGTGGTGCTAATATGGTAGGGTTTTGATTGTGTTCTGGACAGCAAACCTCACTGAGATCAACAGAATGAAGATAGTTTGTTGCAATACGATTCAATAGATATCCAGAGTTGTATAGTTCATCACTTGCAGTAGAGAGGAATTTTGTTATAATCTATATGTGATAGTATTGTTTCAACAAATTACAATTTTGAGTTGTGTCATTAGGATAGTTTGTAATTTAGATGCGATCTGTTATTTAGAGGAGGTTTGCGACTGGAGTCACAGGATTTACCATTCAATTTTTAAATTCCATTATACTCGTATTTATATGTTTATTCGCTTTTTATGACTCTGAACTCTGTCTATATTCTTCTCCACTTCAGGTTTCATAGAAGTACTTTTGCTGGGGGTATGTAAGGGGTCATCCGCCCCTCACGTACTGAGTACGATATATCTTTACCTCACGCAGATCGCAGTAGGTACTATCAACAATCGAGCGCCCAGCGCGCCAGAAAGTAGTCAATGTTGTGACTCCGAGCAAGTAAGTTGTTGGCTGCTAAGCGAGCAGGGCAGATTTCGGCAGGACGACCGACCGCGCTTACAATTGTGTGATGGCTGTGTGTGTCATCCAAAGCTGTGGACCTGACCTCCAGCAAGTACGGAAATGGAATTAACTGAGTGATTTGTTGACGTGTTTAAGTGTTCATTTGTGCACCGTGATTACGCGAAAAACGCGCCGGGCACTCACAATTTGGATTGCAGTGTGGATTGTGCATTCAGAGCTACCTCAAGAATATTGGCGTGTGACGATATTAACAGGTGACCTGTGATGAGTTAACTGTTATTACTTTGTCAGACTAAGGGAGTAACTGCCTAATTCGTGCTGTTTAGACAATAGATATAGAACATTAACAGCAAAGTATGTACCAATTATTGCTACCTGACATCCTAATTGGATTTGATACGGAACAACTCCCGTGCAAATATTAACCAATCAGCCTCTATCAGTTGCACACAGTGAAAACTGTTAGGCTATAATCAACTGGTCAATAACGGTAGTTAATAAGGGAGTGTTTCAACTCCACCTACCTTTCCACTTTTATGGTCTGTTAATTCCCGTCGTGAGGTCATAATCACGTCTGTATCCTTTTCACATTAATTGACTCAGCAAAATGACAGATCCGCCAATGCACTGCCCTTTTATACCTTGTGTACACGATACTAACGTCATCTACAGATGTACGTATCGCTTTCCCAGGACTTTTGTCGCCCGAGTGTATGTTAGTATATCTTTACGTGTGTAACATTGTTTTCCATACATTAACTCGTGATGTGGTTTCAGAGTTGACAAACTGTCTCGTTTTACAGGAGTTTTCCATCGATGGTGGCCGCATTGGTGCCGACACGACGCGCAGCAGTTGTCTGGGCGCTGGCGACGTCAGTGTCGTTGCTGCTGATGTACAGGTGGTACCAGGAGGAGTCGTCCCTGCTCGATACTGTCATGGGCACGCAACAGGCACAGGTTAGACGAACATGCCTACATACACACACACACACACACACACACACACACACACTCACTCACTGAAGAGCAACAGAAAGTGGCACACTTGCCTAACATCCTGTAGGGCCGCTGGGAGTATGCAGAAGTGCTGCAACACAACTTGCCATGGACTCGACTAATGTCCGAAGTAGTACCCGAGGGAATTGACACAGTGAATCCTGCAGGACTGTCCATAAATCCGTAAGAATACGAGGGGTCGGAGATCTCTTCCTAGCAGCACGTTGCGAGGCATCCCATATATGCTCAATAATGATCATGTCTGGTGAGTCTGGCTGCCAGCGGAAGTGTTTAAACTCTGAAGAGTGTTCCTAGAGCCACTGTGTAGCGATTCTGGAAGTGTGGGGTGCCGCATTGTCCTGCTGGAATTGCCCAAGTCTGTCGGAATGCACAATGGACATGAATGGATGAAGGTGATCAGACAGGATGCTTACATACGTGTCACCTGTCAGAGTCCTATCTAGACATATCAGGGGTCCCATATCACTCCAACTGCACACACCAGACACCATTATAGAGCCTCCACCAGCTTGAACAGTCCCCTGCTGACATGCAGGGTCCATGGATTCATGAGGATGTCTCAGTACCCATTAGCGTCCATCCCCTCGATACAATTTGAAACGAGACTCGTCTGACCAGGCACCACTCACACACTAAGAAGTTTCATCACATGGAGGTATGTATACAAAGACCACATATACATCCACATACCTCCACGTGATGAAACTTCTTAGTGTATGAGTGGTGTGCCTTACATTACGTGCATATATACACAAAAAGTGCATTATACAGTTTTCACTGCTGCAAGATGATGAAAAACCTGCACTGCAACATTATGGCGCGGATTCTTCTTTGTCAGGTGACGAAACAAAAGGCGAAATCTACTGTAAAACGTGAGCTAGCCGTTTGTAGGTGAACCTGTTGGTTCGAAACCGGTAACGGCGCTGTTAAATAAACAAATAGCATGGTAAAAAGTGGCTGGTTTCTGTAATCTTCTGTGTAAGAGTCAGCCTATATTCTACACACAGCCACGGGGTCAAACTTTCAGTTTCTGACAATATAGCATGAATGACAGTAAAGGAGTGATTTTGGAGTAACGCATCACGATACGAGGGCTATGCCGAAAGTTTTTAGCAGCCCGTAAACCGTAAGGCGGAGGACAATGGGGTTGTTTTCATTCGAAAGAGTGATGGTTTTCGACCTTGGGACGTGCGCGCGCAGCCTCTGGCTAGCGGTGTTCCCCCCACAGCGCGGTAAGAAAGCACAGACAGTGCTGAGTCAGAGACGGTGCAGGATGGAGCTGTCGCGCCGCAACTTTCAGTCCATGATTTTTACGATTATAAAAAGGGTTTAAGTGCTGAAGAATGCCATTCTTCTTTGTTGCGTGGTTCTGGTGAAGCTTCCCCTTCTAGGACCACAGTTGGAAATTGGTTTCGCGAGTTTTCGAGGGGTCGGCAGTCAATTGAAGATGAACCTCGTCGCAGTCGGCCAGCAACAGCTGTGACTCCTGAAAATATTGATGCTGTGAGGCAAATGATCAAAGAAGATCCACATCTTACATTTTGCGACATTGAAGGGACGCTAAGTATTGGATCAACAGCAGCACAGACCATCGTTCATAGTCACTTAGGCCTCACTAAGAGATGTGCCCATTGGGTGCCACATTCCCTGACAGAAAGCCAAAAGGAGGCGAGAGTGGACTGGTGTCGTTTCATGCTCGAAAAATTCAATATCGTCACAGGTGATGAAACGTGGGTCTACTATTATGACCCTGAAACAAAGAAACAGTCTTTCTGTGTGGTGCTTTCCAGGGCAGGAACAACCCACAAAAGTTCGACGAAGTCGGAGCTCTGGAAAAAAGATGGTGGCAACTTTTCTCACAAAAATCGGGCATCTCACCTCTGTGACCTCGGACACACGTCGTACAGTCAATGCTGAATGGTACGTGAACGATTGTCTTCCAAAAGTCATCGCCACATGGAAGTCACAGCATCCAAAGTCCAAGAGTGGTCACCTTCTGCTGCATCACGACAATGCATCTGCACACAGGGCTGCGAGGACGATGGACTTTCTGGAGAAGGAAAAAGTGCGAGTGTTACCCCATGCCCCCTATTCACATGACCTGGCCCCCTGTGACTTCTTTCTGTTCCCTAAGACTAAGGAAAAAATTCGAGGGCAGTGGTTTTCATCAGATGAAGAGGCCATTGCAGTGTACGAGAGTGCACTAAGCGACATCCCAAAAGAAGCTTGGACTGACACATTATCTAAGTGGTTTCAGAGAATGGAAAAATGTATACATGCTAATGGAGAGTATTTTGAAAAGTTGTAAACGTTTTTTCGCAAATATTTTTTTTTCAAACATTCTGCTACAAACATTCGGCATAGCCCTCGTATACCCTGTGGCAATCCTAATCTTGGCGAATGGCTGGACAACGTTACCTGGCATCGTGTGTCATGCCAACAGTGAAGCAAAAGAGAAGTGGTGTTACGGTATGGGGGTGTTTTTCGCAGTTACTGTGTAGTCCCTTTATAGCACTTAAAAAAAAGACGTTAAATGCAAAAAGATGTGAACACATTTGGCTGCATTCTGTACTGCATACATTTCGGAGACAACATTTGTTTCTACCACCACAGGAGCGCACACTACCATAAAGCAGCATCTGTTAGACGATGGTGTCTGAACAATAACATTCCAAAATTGGACTGGCCTGCCCAGAGTCCCAACCTGAATCCAATGGAACACCTCTAGGATGAGTCAGAACGTGGGCTTCGCTCCAGACCCCAGTGCCCAACATCGCTGACCAACCTGGTGTGCACTCCTCATCCGCACCTCCATCTGCACTGAAGCGCGAAACAAACTGGTACAGGCATCCGTATTCAAATAGATGTGTAAACAGGCAGAATGTGGCGCTGCGGCCGGCAACGCCTATATAAGACAACAAGTGTCAGGCACATTTGCTAGATCGGTTACTGCTGCTACAATGCCAGGTTATCAAGATTTGAGTGAGTCTGAACGTGTTCTTATAGTCGGCGCACGAGCGCTGCGACATATCATCTCCGTGGTAGCGTTGAAGTGGGGATTTTCCCGTACGACCACTTCACGAGTGTACCGTGAATATCAGGAATCTGGTAAAACATCAAATCTCCGACATCGCGAAAGCAGGACCAACGAAGACTGAAGAGAATCGTTCAGCGTGACAGAAGCGCAACCCTTCCGCAAATTGCTGCAGAACTCAGTGCAGAGCCATCAACAAGCGTCAGCATACGACCATTAACTGAAACATGATCGATATGGGCGTTTGGAGCCGAAGGCCCACTCGTGTACCCTTGATGACAGCACGACATCTGGCCCTGTCAACACTGTTGAAACCTGGAAACATGTTGGCTGGTCAGACGGGTCTCGTTTCAAGTTGTATCGAGCCGACGGACGCTAATGGGTATGGCGGCAACTCGTCAATCCATGTACCCTGCATGTCAGCAGGAGACTGTTCAAGCTGGTGAAAAGTTTGTAGTCGGCTTGCGCAGTGAGAGTGATATGGGACCCCTGATACGTCTAGATAGGACTCTGACAGGCGACACGTATGAGAGCATCATGCCTGACCACCTGCATCCATTCATGCCCATTGTGCATTCCGAAGGACTTGGGGAATTCCAACATGACAATACGACACCCCATACGTCCAGAATTGCTGCAGAGTGGCTCCAGGAACACTCTTCTGAGTTTAAACACTTCCGCTGGCCACCAAACTCCCCAGAAATGAACATTACTGACCACATCATGTCCAGAAGAGATCTCCACCCCCTCGTACTCTGACGGATTTATGGGCAGCCCTGCAGAATTGACGGTGTCAGTTCCCTCCAGCACTACCACAGGCATTAGTCTAGTCCATCCCACGTCGTGTTGCGGCACTTCTGCGTGCTCGCGGTAACCCTACACGATATTAGGCAGGTGTACCAGCTTCATTCATTTCTCTACATTTCACAATTAAGGGTCTAGCAGAACGACTTTCAAGCTATTTCTCTACCATTCCACTATCAAAACAGCTCGCTGAGAAAAGGAACGCTTGAATCTTTCCACGCGAGCTCTTATTTCTCTTATTTTATAATGAACATCGTATCTTCTTGTGTGGGTGGGTGCCAACTAAATATTTGTTTCTCCCTATGTAGATGGGCGCCAATAAAATATTTTCACACTCTGGGGAGAAAGACGGTGATTGAAATTTTATGGGAAGATTCCGCCTCAATGAAAGAAACCATTGTTTTGATGATTTCCATACCAATTCGCGTGTCTTATCCGTGGCACTTTGTCCCGTACTTTATACTCGCACAAAACGAGCTGTTCTTATGTGAACTATTTCGCTGTCCTCCGTCAATCCTATATGATGCGGATCCCTCACAGCACAGCAGGCAGACAAGCGCAGTGTAGTACAACTACGTGTTCTGCCAGTAAATCACAGTCCTTGCCTTGCTTTCCCTAAAACATTATCTATGTGATCGTTCCAATTTAACTTAATCGTAATTGTCAGCCATAAGTATTTTGGTGGATCTAAAGCTTTTAAATTAGTGTTATTTATCGTTTAACCGAAATTTAGCAGATTCTTTTCACCAATCGTGTGCATGACCTGTCACTTTTCATTATTTAGAGTCAACTGACACTTTTCGGACCATACACATATCTTGTCTGAATCATTTGGCAATTGGTTTTGATCCTTTTTTGACTTTACAAGACAGTAAATATTTGCGTCATCTCTAAACAATCTAAGAGGGCTGAAAATCTCGTATCCAGTCGCGCAACTGAGGCGATACTCCGTATGCACGAAATTTGATTAGGAGTTGCTTGTTCGGAACAGTGTCAAAGCCCCTCTGGAAATATAAAAATATAGAATCAATTTGAGATCCTCTGTAGATGGCACTCATAGCTCCGTGAAAATAAAGACCATTGTTTTATTGCACTAGAGCAATATTTTCTGAATCCGTGTGGGCTATTTTCACTAAATCATTGTTTACGAGGTAATTCATGACGTTTGAACACAGTATATGTTCCAAAATACTACCGCAAAACGACATTAGTGATATGGGTCTGCCGGTCGCTGTGGCCGAGCGTTTCTAGGTGCTTCAGTCCAGAACCACGCTGCTGTTACGGTCGCAGGTTCGAATCCTGCCTCGGGCATGGATATGTGTCATGTCCTTAGGTTAGTTAGGTTTAAGTAGTCCTAAGTCTAGGGGACTGATGACCTCAGATGTTAAGTCCCATAGTGCTTAGAGCCACTTGGCCCATTTTGAAAGGAGGATCTGGAAGGAAGGATTCTACGAAAAATCGTGGCTGCCATCCTGACTGAGGCTGGCTGGAAACTTCAGAGTAAAAAAGACTACCAACATGTGGAGAGGATCTTACAGACCACGAGCGAAAAGGAGGCTGATATTTCTTGGACACGTAAGGAATAGACAACGACAGACTAGCCAAACACTCGTTTTATCATTCCCTTTCTATATTTATCTGGGGAAGCTCCCTTTCCTGATCTAGTCACCCCTCAGTGAGTGTGGAATTTTATCAACTACTGGTGCACAACCAGGGGAGAAACCGACGCAGTCTACCGGCTGGTGAAACAGTGGCTGCAAACTTACCACCGACAAATTTATAATTTAGCGGAACGGATAACAGGGAGGGAAAATGAGGCAGTACCATCCAGGGGACAGAGCGTATGTTTTCTAATTTAGTTCCTTTTTCAACGCATCCCTGAGAAATGAAGGGCGAAGGGTAGCACACGATGATGTGAAAACCCAGTGAAGTCTCTTTTAGCCTCCATTTTTACTTTGATCGCTTTATGCATTTATATTGGCCACTCATTTATTTATAAAGCGCTCAGTTTCATAGGATGTTGTAGATTAGTTACCATTGAGCTCTTTTATTTTATCATGCTAAGAAAAAATACGCATTTCCAAGAGTAACGATTTACTCCGTATTTGTTGCGACAAATGTACATAGCGTGGAGGTGAGGGTTCTAATGGAATGTTAGTTTTAAATACGCGCACGCTACAGAAGGAAAGAAGGAGGATCTTAAGTGGTCAGCATTGCGTCTGGGCACGCCGCGAGGAAAGATACCCGTAAATTGAGTCAACATGCACTAGATGTGGCAAACAATCGAACATAAGATGCCTCTAACGAATAGGTTCAATACAATAGAGTACCGAGGAAGAAACCGAGATTGGAACATGGGAAGGCGAAGTATTAAAAGCATATAAAATTGCGCATACGTAGCTCACCGAGCTCAGAGAAAATACGACAAATAACACAGCAGGCGTTGCTGGCGCTTCAAAGATCAATTCTATTCGTTCTGTAATTTTGGGGGTAAATTTAGCAAATGAACTTTAGAGTTCAGCTACTTCTAATGACTCTGGGCTGTATCTGAGAAATATTCTGGCTTCCGACACTACGCCTGCGACCACGTGGATCTACCCAGGGACCTTATCTGATTTCTACCACAAAGAAAACGGAGTAAATAATTTATAAAATACACCGTGAGGCGGCTAAAATTGATTTGAGTTGATTTGGTAGCACAAATCACCTACGATCATCTACACTCGCTTTATCCGGAATACAGCACAGGGAATAAACACTTCTACATCCATACTCCGCAAGCCACCTGACGGTGTGTGGCGGAGGGTACCTTGAGTACCTCTATCGGTTCTCCCTTCTATTCCAGTCTCGTATTGTTCGTAGAAAGAAGGATTGTCGGTATGCTTCTGTGTGGGCTCTAATCTCTCTGATTTTCTCATGGTCTCTTCGCGAGATATACGTAGGAGGGAGCAATATACTGCTTGACTCTTCGGTGAAGGTATGTTCTCGAAACTTTAACAAAAGCCCGTACCGAGCTATTGAGCGTCTCTCCTGCATAGTCTTCCACTTGAGTTTATCTATCATCTCCGTAACGCTTTCGCGATTACTAAATCATCCTGTAACGAAGCGCGCTGCTCTCCGTTGGATCTTCTCTATCTCTTCTACCAACCCTATCTGGTACGGAGCCCACACTGCTGAGCAGTATTCAAGCAGTGGGCGAACAAGCGTACTGTAACCTACTTCCTTTGTTTTCGGATTGCATTTCCTTAGGATTCTTCCAATGAATCTCAGTCTGGCATCTGCTTTACCAACGATCAACTTTATATGATCATTCCATTTTAAATCACTCCTAATGCGTACTCCCAGATAATTTATGGAATTAACTGCTTCCAGTTGCTGACCCGCTATTTTGTAGCTAAATGATAAGGGATCTATCTTCCCATGTACCACAAAGAAACACCTATTAAAACACGAATATTTGATCCAGAGATATAGCAATTCGTTAATACTATACGTTTCGCACGACTTTATGTTTAAATATGATACAGAAATAAGCATAGACACTTTAAAACCTATGAACTCCCCACCACATGGCACGGAACAAAGGACAAGCACTTTTACGTTTTGAACGGATTTCTGGCTAATGAAATGAAAAATCAGCACAGTTCCTGCAATAGATTTACCTACTCAACCAAATGCTGCAAAGAAAAATTAATTATATATCACATAATACATTGAGATACCTTTTTCCATCAAACTCGAGACAGACGCACTGAAGGCACGTACGCTCACTCTCCCGTCTTCTTGTACTCTCCTCGAAAATGGCGGACATCCGGAGGTCCTCCGATGCCTAGTGGAGGGGATGGCCGAACCAATTGGCTATGACCAACCTCACCACGAGAAATAGGAAGTTTTCGGACTATATTTGGTCACGACCTACCCGTGTTCCATCTCTGCCACTACAGAAATGAAGTTGGCACTACTACAGAAGTTTCTGTTACAAGATTCGTCTGCCACGTTTGAGCTACAGATGACGATGCTTTAGGAACAGGTAGGAAGAGGGTGTGGGATACATTTCATGTAAGCGCACACACACAGCACACACAGAAAATAAAAATGACAAGAAAATACAGTGGTATTCTCTATAAAACGCATCATCCTTGGCATGGGGGTGGCGCGGCGCCATCGGCAGGACCGCGTCGTAAGAGAAATCGGCGGATGACGACAGTTTGGAGATGAACGAGCACAGAATTTTACTGCTTACTATGGAACGGCTACAATAGTGCCGTTTCCACAAGAAGAATAAAGCTGTAGAACGTTAATAACCTTTGTTGTATTTAAGAATCCTTTGAGAGTTTTCACATAAAAAATTCGGAGGCGTTACTTCTAAGCACGCAATCGATTATTAGTAAAAGCCCGAAATAACTCAGTTCCACTTGCAGGTTGCCAACATATCAGCTTTCAAGGCAAATAAAATTTGGTTTTCATGTAGTTCTTGTTGTGGTCTTCAGTCCTGAGACTGGTTTGATGCAGGTCTCCATGCTACTCTATCCTGTGCAAGCTTCTTCATCTCCCAATACGTACTGCAGCCTACATCCTTCTGCTTACTGTATTCATCTCTTGGTCTCCCTCTACGATTTTTACCCTCCACGCTGCCCTCCAATACTAAATTGGTGATCCCTTGATGCCTCAGAACATGTCCTACCAACCGATCCCTTCTTCTTGTCAAGTTGTGCCACAAACTCTTCTCCCCAATCCTATTCAATACCTCCTCATTAGTTATGTGATCTACCCATTTAATCTGCAGCATTCTTCTGTAGCACCACATTTCAAAAGCTTCTATTCTCTTCTTGCCCAAACTATTTATCGTCCATGTTTCACTTCCATACATGGCTGCACTCCATACAAATACTTTCAGAAACGACTTCATGACACTTAAATCTATACTCGATGTTAACAAATTTCTCTTCTTCAGAAACGCTTTACTTGCCGTTGCCAGTCTACATTTTATATCCTCTCTACTTCGACCATCATCAATTATTTTGCTCCCCAAATAGCATAACTCCTTTACTACTTTAAGTGTCTCATTTCCTAATCTAATTCCCTCAGCATCACCCGACTTTTCATAATTTTATATAATTGTTTACCAAATTTAAAAATTTGTAATGCAATCTGCTCATTAAAAAATAGTAAAATCTTACGTGAAAGGTTTAACAAGACGTGTCTGAAAGAACAGACATCACGCGAGGCTGGACAGTGATCCCCTTCGGTGCGGGTGAACACTGTGCTCCAACTCTCACGACGATCGACGAAACGCCGCGAGTAACGAGGGTAATGGTGAGGGGCCGTACGTCAGTAGTGGGTGGATAAGCTGACAGCCTGAGTCTGGCGGCAGACGTGCTGGCCCAGTCCGTGCACTCGCGCTGGCCACTGTGTCCGGATTGCTTAGTGGTCAGAGAGTCTGCTTAGTAAGCAGGAGACTCGGACTCGAATCCCAGTTCGGCGCAAATTTTCAACTTTCCCCATTGATGTAGATCAAAGCCCACTAGTAGCAAAATTTCCTTTGTGTCTCGATGTATCATGGCTGCATGGTCAACATGGTCTCTGTTCTTTCGGACATGTCCGGAAGTACCGAGACCAGGTATCTAATAAGCGAAGTATTGAACTAAGAAACTGTGTATTCGTCTTGTGGCAGTGTAAATAACGACTGGAATTACCCATATTATATTATCAGGTAGTCGATAACGTGAGCTCTTAGTGACTTACAACAAACTTAACAACTTCGAACCTTTTCGAGACTCTGCCTTCCTGATAGCCATGTGTGGTGTGCGTACTGTAAGACCTTCGGTACACACACCATCAGATTATTTGACTTGTCGCTCTAACGAAGTAGGCGAGTGTCATCAATATGTCTCGTGGTCTTATCGTGGCGTGTTTATCTTCTGCCGTTAGGTCAGACGATAGAAATGCCACTTTCATGCTTAGAGTAGAGATTGACGGTGACCAACTTTAAACAGAACTTGATTAATTTTCACACACATTTATTAAAATAATAACCAGCATAAACCTTACGTAACTTGATTCTGGATGCTGCTTACAATTGACAATCTGAAGTTCCTTTGGTCTTGGTACGTTAATCTTATTCTCCATATCTCTGATACTTGACAAAGTGTCTATCCATTCATCTTCATAGCTATGTACAGGAATATGGTAATCTTATTTGGCGCAGACTGAAACTTGACTATAGACTGGTACAGACAAATGCAGACTGGTACAGACTGATGCAGACAAATAGAGACTAATGCAGACTGACTAATTGGAGGTCTGTACACTCGTTATAATACCTCGCACATTCAGGTATCACTGCGCGAGTGTGATCCGCGAGGAGAAGAGGTTCTACGTTAGCAGCAATATCATTGGCTGCATTACATATCAATACACGTATCGGCGGAAGCAGAATTTGGTCCGTCTCTAAGGCAGCACCATCTCGCAGTGCGGAGACAGACGATTGCTGAGCCTGTGCTGTTGTGCTTAGTGGGGCGCGCTCTAGTGGGAAAGTTGTGTACGCGCTGACTATGCGGAACTATGTACACAACACCAAGACAAAACAGTGAAAGAGAAAAATTATGCGACCAGTGATCCTTTTACAAACAAGCGTGAACGATACAAGACTCTCGCTCTACGGATCAGTTCTGCTTCCTTGTTTTGGTTGCTTATTGCCTGGGCTCCGAATCATTTCAGTTTCTACTCTCTACCAGTAAGCTTTCATGATGTGACTTAACTAGGTGGCAATTTATAGTTATTCATCTTCAGTATTCATGTAGCATAAAGATGAAGACAACTAGTGTGAACATAGAAAGGAAGAAAGCTGTGTATACCTAACTGGTGGCAACCCAATCGTGCATTGCGTGAGGTGGGCAACATAATTAACTGGTTAAAATGGCGGTTGGTCGGTTGGTTGGTTGGTCTCGGGGAGGAGACCAAACAGCGAGGTCATTGGTCCCATCAGATTAGGAAAGGATGGGGTAGGAAGTCGCCTGTGCCCTTTCAAAGGGACTATCCCGGCATTTGCGTGAATCGATTTAGGGAAATCACGGAAAACATAAATCAGGATGGCCGGACGCGGATTTGAACGCGAGTCCAGTGTGCTAACCACTGCATAACCACGATCTGTAAAACTGGCGGAAATCGGAAGTTATATACTGGTGAGCCAAACCATTAGCACCACCTGATTAATAGCGTGTTGTCCCACTTTTCGATCACAGTACAACAGAGGTTCTTTTTGGTGTGGATTCTACAAGTCCATGACAGGACTCCACAAGTATGTGGCACCATGTGTCTAGGCGCAGGTCAAGCAGTTCCCAGAAATTACGCGATGGTGGTTTAGGGCCACACGGTTGGCGCCCGATGTGTGTTGCGGTGGGTACACATCAGGTACATATGCTGGCCAATACAGCAGTGTTGATTCACTCTAATTCCCCTCAAACCACTGTAGCAGTTTTCTGATCTTGCAACACGGACAGCTGTCCTTTTGGAAGATGTCATCGCCGTAGGAGGAGACTTCAAGCATGAATCGACGCAGGTAGTCCGCAGTAACCTTCACATAGTTCACTGCTGTCACGATGCCTTCAATTACCACCGCAGGTCCCATGGAAGCCCAACTCAGTGTACCCCGTAGCATAAGTCTGCCCACACTGGCCTGCATCTGTGGCGCAGTGCGTGTCTCGTGCAGCCATTCGCCTGGATGACGGCGTGAAAGGACCCAACCACCGACCTGGCGTAACAAGGAATGCGACTCATTCGACAGGCGAGACGTTCCTATTGATCATCGGCGAAAACTCAGTTATATACTGGCCTTTGAACGGTATGCTCCGAAAAACTTGCACGAGCACTGTACTCTGCTGTCAGATCTACCGCAGATCGCTGCCTATGCTAGATTACACAGTAGGAGGTCCTCCGACCTCTACGTTTTGTGATGACATGTGGTCGTCCAGGACCACACGGCCTACTCGTTATTTCATCATCCTCCCACCACTTTCCATAGGTGCTCACGACAGTAGTACGCCAACAGGGCGACCAGCTACGCCGTTTCAGAGATTCTCGTTTCCAGCCGAAGCGCCACTTCAATGTGCCCTTTGTCAAAACCGCTTATGTCAGTGGATTTCCGCATTTGTGACCCCTCGTCTTCGTTATAATCACTGCCTGTTCATCTCTCTTCGCTTGCTGCGTCACGTGCCCGCATCATCACCAGGAGGCGTTCAAACTCACGGTGGCAGTGGTCATAACGTTTTGCTTCACCAGTGTATGAATGTGTAGCATATGTTCTTTCGGACACGTCCAAAAGAACGGACACCACGCATTTATATAACTGATTCGCCTCGATGGGCAATGAATCCGTAGGCTTTAGTGTGGATACATATTTATGTCTGCTCTCCAGTGGGAATCTAAAATCAGCGAGCATGGAGGACGTGGGCAGCGACTGCAGACAAGTGGCTGTAGGTCGAAGTGTTGGCCAGACGGGAAGCGTGCCGGGATAGTCTGCACTCTCACAATAAACAGTGTGTCTGTGTGGTGCAGTAGGTAGCAGACCTGCCTAGTAAGCAGGAGATCCTGGGTTCGAGTCCCTGGCTGGCAGACATTTTAACTTGCCACCACTAGTTTTGCATAAAAGCCTGATGGAACTGATACCATTAGTTCCGTTTCTTTCTCCCCCCTCTACCTTCAATTAGAAAAATGGAAGTGTTACACCATGACGTAACAATCCGATAGTTATCAAGGTTTGTGGAGATGTCCATCACGCACGAGGTATTAGATAATTAAACTTTCAGTCCATTCGTAACTGATGTCCACAGACATTATCAATTTGGGGTGTGACCCGCATAGGAATGAATAAACTTGCAGTCGTTGTGGCATGGAAGTAAATAGAGTCTGATTCTCATCTTGAGAAATGCATTATCGTGGCTGAAACACGTACTGTGTCAGTTCACGAAGATTGCCATCTGCAGGCTGGTATATAGCTATACATCTTCCTGGTATATAATTGTACATCTTCCCATCGTTTCCCAAAGGAGCTCTGTGGTCAACAAATCATGGAACTGGGCAGGCTAGTCAAGGATTCATACAATCCTCATGGAGTGAACAGAGGTTTGAGGTCGAGTGTTATCCTGCTGGAACAAGTCATTTGGTATCCCTGTACTTAAACGTTTGCTACTTTTGCCACATCCTGGTGAACATACAGCATCCCTTCAGCAATTACCAAATCACTCCTGTTGCCATATCAAAACGACTCCCCACAACATCATTCTTGGAATTGGAGACTAATGGGTCTCTAGAATTGCTCCTTCCAGTGAATTTTCGGCAGGTCCAAAATGGACACAATGGTGTCGATCTGAGCGCCATAAAAAGAAGCGAGTCCCGTCGGTGAACAATATGGACTGTCCCTCAGTATTTAAATAAACTCTAGCTCTATATCACGTTAGTCTCTGCTTTCTGTGTTATGGTGTCAGCTGCACACGATGCACGGCAACTTCATATGGCAAACCACTTTCCAGAATTATGTTCCTGACTCTTTGCCATGTCACTCTGGCTGTAGCCTCTGCCTGTTTTTCAGCTATAGTCATCTGTCTGAACTCCCGCTCCCCCATGAAACATGGATTTCCCATCGGTCGGGTGGCTTGCTTGTCTCGGCGATACCGATAGCTATACTATAGGTGCGATCACAATGGGGGGCTATCTCTGGAGGGGCCAGACAAACATGTGGTTCCTGAAGAGGCGCAGCAGTCTTTTCAGTAGTTGCAGGGGCTACAGTCTGGATGAATGACTAATCTGGCCTTGTAACACTGACCAAACTGGCCTTGTTATGCTGGTGTTGCGAACGGCTGAAAGCAAGGGGAAACTACAGTTGTAATTTTGCGTGAGGGCATGTAGATATACTGTATGGTTAAATGATAATGGCGTCCTCTTGCGTAAAATACTACAGAGGTAAAACAGATCCCATTTAGATCTCCAGGCCGGGACTACTCAGGAGGAATAAAACCAGCATTCTACGGATCGGCGCATGGAATGTTACTTTCCTCAATTGGGCAGGTAGGTCAGAAAAAGCAAACAGAGAAATGAATTGGTTGAAGTTAGATGTAGAGGGAATTAGTGAAATTCGGTGCGAGCCGGAACACGATTTCTGGTCAGGTGAATACAGGGTTATAAATACGAAATCAAATAGGTTTAATGCTGTAGGATTAATGATGAATAAAAAACAGGAATGGGGGTAAGTTACTATGAACAGCATAGTCAATGCACTATCATTGTCAAGATAACCACGAAGCCCACATCCACCGTAGTAGTACAAGTTGATTTGCCAACTAGCTCCGTAGAGTATGAAGAGAATGAAGAAACGTATGATAAAAGAAATTATTCAGATAGTGAAGGGAGATGAAAATTTACTAGTTATGAGTGACTGCAGTTCGATAGTAGGACAAGGAAGAAAAGGAGAAATTGTAGGTAAAAGTGGACTGGGGGAATGGAATGAAACAGGAACCCGCCTGGTAGAGTTCAGCACAAAGCGTAATTTAATCATACCTAACACTTGGCTTAAGAATGGTGAAAAAATATTGTATTAGTGGAAGAGACCTGGAGACATTGGAAGGGTTAAGACTGATTATATAACGGTAAGACAGAGATTTAGGAATCACATTTTAAGCTGTAAGACTTTTCCAGGGACAGATGTGAACTCTGATCACGATTTATTGGTTATGAACTGTAGAAATTGATAAAGTGAGCAAAATAAGGATATTGGACCTGGACAAGATGAAAGAACCAGAGGTTGCTTAGAGTCTCAGAGAGAGGGAACAGTTGGCTAGAACAGGGAAAGGAACACAGTAGAACACTAATGGATAGGTTGAAAGGGTCGCGTAGCCACCTTTCATTAATCCGGTAGCCCATTTTCTCTTTTCTCTTTACTCTCATAGCGGCGTGATTGAATGAATGTGGTTGTGTGTCACGTTGCTAGACGGTGGCGTAGTCTGCTGCAGAAAGTCTGCGATAGTCGTACAAATTCAGCAGCAGTTGTACAGAATAGCCAACTCTCGTAGTGGTCAAGTCGGCAAAGAGGTTTCCGCTACTTGTGAGAAATCCACCTGCGTTAGGTTGGTGGCGGAAATGGCATCTTTGGGTTTTCCGGGCCACGCGGAGCGTGGAAGAGGCTGCAGAAGAAGCGAGAGGCAGTCTGCCGCCGGTACGGGAAGCGTCCACAGCTGTCTTCCAGTCGAAGAAAGGTGAGTTAGACGGACCGCGTGGCGCGTTGTTACTTGGCGAGGGGAGAGCTGTTAGCTTTTGGTCTCGCTTTTCAACTCTGAAAGATTGCTTTGCCTTGTCGCAGCAAGGAATGCAAAACTTTGGCAGATGTTTCACTTCGTAAATTTCTATTGCAGACTTGTATCCACAGCAGTGGTATGAATGATTCACACCAATGATTTTAGGAGTAGATTATAACGGTGAATGTATCGATGCTTTTCCTTAATGTCTTAGGAATGAATGATTTTATCCACAATTTTCTCTTGTGTTCCGAGGTTACGTTTTTGCACCTAAGCCACTCACCTCATAGCTTTCCCGTTAGCACATCCAACGCGTTTCCTTACGCACAGGTCCAGTGATTAGTTTCCTTTTTTATTTTAAAACAAGTGCTTTAGATTAAGTCTTATTTTCAGGTGTGTTCTGGGAGCTGATCTTATGCAGTGTTCATGCATTTTCTATTTTATCTTAAATGTTTGATTGTCGTGAACAGCGCGCGGGCAATACTATTAATTACATTGTATCCGCTATGAGCGACATCACAACGTATGCATTTATTCCGACTCGACCAAATCTTCGATTAGTTGTATGGTTAGAGTCGGTGGCGACCCTAATCTTCTCACGTTAACTTCCCAAGCAATAAGTATTTACATTCCCAATAATAACGTAGTAACCCGTAAAAACAGGTTAGTTACAAGCTTTGGGAGTTGGAATAGTTAAGGCAGCAGAGGATCAAATAGGTAAAGAGACATAGCCTGTAGAATAACACAAGATATATTAAATTTAAATGATGAAAGGAGAAAATATAAAAATTCAGCAATTGAAGCAGGCGAAAGGGAATACAAACGTTTAAAAAATCAAATTGGCAGGAAGTGCAAAATGGCTAATCAGGAATGGTTAGAGGACAAATGTAAAGATTTATAAGCATATGTCACTAGGGACAAGGTGAATACCGCCCACAAAAAAACTAAAGACGATTTTGGAGAAAAGAGTAGCAGCTGTATGAATATCAAGAGCTCAGATAGAAAACCAGTCCTCAGCAACGAAGGGCAATCTGAAAAGCCGAAGAAGTATATAGAGAATATACAAGGGAGACGTTTTTGAAGGCAATATGAAAGAAATAGACGAAAATGAGATGGGAGACGTAAGTCGAAACAACGCCCTGGAAGTAAACAACACTTCGTTAAAACTACTTATAGCCTTGGGAGAGCCAGTCATGACATCTGGTGAGCAAGACGTATGAGACAGGCGAAATACCGTCAGACTTCAAGAACAAAATAATTCCAATTCCAAAGAAAGCAGATGCTGACAGGTGTGTAAATTACGGAACTATCAGTTTAATAAGTTCCGGGAGAAAAATAGTAACACGAATTCTCCACAGAAGAATGGAAAAACCTCGGGGAAGATTAATTTGGAATCCAGAGAAATGTAGGAATACATGAGAATTAATACTGACCCTACGACTTATCTTAGAAGGTAGGTTAAGGAAACACAAACCTACGTTTATGGTTTTGTAGACTTTGAAATACTGAAGGCAGTAGGGGTCAAACATAGAGAGCGATAGGCTATAGCCTATTTACAACTTGTGCAGAAGCCAGACGGCAGTTATAAGAGCCGAGGAGCATGAAAGGGAAACAGTGGTTGAGACGGGAGTGAGACAGGTTTGTAGCCTATCCCCGACGTTATTCAATCTGTACATCGAGCAATCAGTAAAGGAAAACTTTGAAGAATGAATTAAAGTTCAAGGAAAAGAAATAAAAACTTTGAGGTTTGTCATGAGACTGTAATTCCGTCAGAGACAGCAAAGGACCTGAAAGAGCAGTAGAACTTAATGGACGTTTTCTTGAAAGGAAGATGTAAGACGAACATCAACAAAATCAAAACAAGGATAATGGAATGTAGTAGAATTAAATCAAGTGATGCTGGGGGAATTTGATTAGGAAACGAGGCGCTTAAAGCAATAGATGAGTTTTATTATTTGGGCAATAAAACAACCGATGATGGCCGATGTAGAGAGGATATAAAATGTAAACTGGCAGTGGCAACAAAAGCATTTCTGAAGAGGAGAAATTTATTAACATCGGATATAGATTTAAGTGTTAAGAAGTCTTTTCTGATGATATTTGTCTGGAGTGTAGCCATGTGTGGAAGTGAAACAGGGACGATAAACAGTTTAGACAAGAAGAGAACAGAAGCTTTTGAAATGAAGTTCTACAGAACAATGTTGAAGATTAGACGGGTATACCATGTAATATATGAGGAGGTACTGAATAGCATTGAGGAGACAAGAAATTTGTGGCATGACTTAACCAAAAGGAGAGATCGTTGAAAGGACACATTCTGAGGCATCAAGGGATCACCACTTCAGTATTGAACGGAAGTGTGGGAGTAAAAATCGTAGAGGGAGACCAAAGGATGCATACATTAAGCAGATTCAGAAGGATGTAGGTTGCAGTAGTTATTCGGAGATGAAAAGGCTCATACAGGATAGAATAACATAGTGTTGCATCAAAACAGTGTTTGGACTGAAGACCACAACATCTGTCTACCCGTCAGAGGCAACCAAACAATCCTTCAACCTTGAACCATGAACCACCCACGCTCACCCGTCCTTTGTCCGTCTCGTCATCGCTTATTCTGCAGTCATTGCCCTATTTCTATCTGTCTGTGGCACCTGACGACGTCGTGGTCCCATGTCCCTCATGCCAATGATTCGAACCTTCTCTGAAAGATAGCAAGAAGCTGTACATGAACGTCTTCTGGGCACTCATCCAATAGCAGTCAGGCGTTCACACCATTCTTCAACTGTAAGAATGTCTTCTTACTGTATCGAAAATAAGCTCACAGCAAGGGAAAATTTTAATCAACATGTTATTTCCTGTAATCCTTTTTCAACATTAATTGCTACAGAAATTAAATGATGTCAGGAGAGTGATTAAGACCTGAAGCAAGAATTCTCTGCTCCATATGGATCCATATTTCGACCACTCCTTTTATTTTACATACATATCACGTCCCAAACGTTGCTAATTATGGTCATGTATTTAGCTGCATAGAAGATACAAAACTAATCAAGGAAAATGACACAGAAAATCTTGAAATAAAATCAGGCTTGGTAGTAAATAAATTAGCACAGTAAAGCTGCTACAACACTTTAATTAAATTTCTAGCTAAAAAAAACATAGTGAATATATTAACATTAGCACTGATTAGTAGACAGCAGAAAAATCTGCATATATAAAATTCCTTGTAATAATAATTTCTAAAAATGTAAACTGGAATAAGCACATAGAATGAATGAGAGAGAAACTCAGTTTCAAGATAGACGTGCCCTACAAACACTGCTCTCTGAAACACACAAACACTTTGAAAACGATATACTGTGCTATAATTGATTCTATGTGAAGTTACGACGCATCCAGGAGAGATACTGATATACAGGAAGCAACAGTAAGAATGATAGTCGCCGGCCGAAGTGGCCGAGCGGTTCTAGGCGCTACAGTCTGGGACCGCGAGACCGCTACGGTCGCTGGTTTGAATCCTGCCTTGGGCGTGGATGTGTGTGATGTCCATAGGTTAGTTAGGTTTAAGTAGTTCTAAGTTCTAGGGGACTGATGACCTCAGAAGTTAAGTCCCATAGTGCTCAGAGCCATTTGAACCATTTTGAATGATAGCCAAACTTAAGTGGAGTGAATCATGTAGGCCAGCATTTAAAGCACTTAATATACCATTGCTATCGAGCATATACCTACACGAATTCCTATGCTGGACAAAATTCTGATCCTCAAGATATCGAGACACGACACAACTGTGATGCAAAGAAACAGAATTTATTTAATGGGCCCAGAGACAACACTAAGAAAATCTAATAAAAGCCGTCCCATGCAGACCGAAAGGCAGTAGAAAAACTCCCTCCAAACTTGAGAAAGGTAAACAATACAAAGATTTTCGAAAGATCTCTCAAAACATTTTTGATACAAAACTGTTCATATTGTATAAAGATAAATTCCCCCACTCTCTTGCGTACAAAATAAAATACAATCAAAGCCACATACCATATGTTGGTCAGAACAGACAAAGCTTCCGAATTAGATTCAAAGAATAAAATGCATTTAGATATGACCCAATAAATATGCCATAGCTATACACATTCAGGACATAGGACATTCCTTTGATAACATAGAGGACAACTGAATAGTATTTCACAGAACAAACAAAGGACACAAATTCAGTGTTTCTGAATAACTGGGAACTTTCAGTCACAATAGAAAACATGGACGGAACACAGTAAACGCGAAATCTTAATGGCAATGAGCTTCTTTAATAGTTCTGCAGATACGCTAGCTAATGCAATATAACTCTCTCCACTTTCCACTTCTTGAGTTACCTTAATAAAAAAATAAAAATAACTTTAGTGTACTGTACAGAAATATTAATAATTACATTATGTGGATACTACGTCTGCAAGTTTTGTAGTGTTGGCAGAAGAGCCAACGCCGTGTTGCTAGAGGAGGCCGAAATGCACGCTTTTAAGCTCACGCAGACTGGCGTGAGGTCTGGAACAGTTAAGGGAATTTTTAGTAGCAAATAAAGTACGTAGTTGATGTAATACTTAACTTTAATCCATAAGTGGTGTACATCGGTCTGACGGTACAGGCATCACAAGTTAAATATCTATTGATAATGGCGCCTTGCTAGGTCGTAACAAATGACGTAGCTGAAGGCTATGCTAACTATCGTCTCGGCAAATGAGAGCGTATTTGTCAGTGTAGCATCGCTAGCAAAGTCTGCTGTACAACTGGGGCGAGTGCTAGTAAGTCTCTCTAGACCTGCTGTGTGGTGGCGCTCGGTCTGCAATCACTGACAGTGGCGACACGCGGGTCCGACGTATACTAACGGACCGCGGCCGATTTAAAGGCTACCATCTAGCAAGTGTGGTGTCTGGCGGTGACACCACAAGTTTTATTTTTATTTTTTTTTATTTTATTTTATTTTTGTCTTCACTGCCATGTATTTGCAACGGTAATACTTTTAACAAGGTATTGTAAAGATTCAAACAATGTTATGGCTGTTGTATGTATTTATAGCGTACAATGTAAGTCAGTAATGATTTATCTCTGAGGTAAGTCACTATATATTTACATCGTTATAATCTTTGGTTTGTTTGTTTTATGAGGTCGTGTTCCGTGAGACAAATTAAGCTAACAACGTAAAGTTATGACGAACGACAGGGTTCTGTGCACTGTAACATATTCCAAGTAACTCTGTCACCGTATAAAAATTTACAATCTTAATGCCCGACTACGCTAATAAGCGCCTGTTACATGCTTTTGTTGGAAAATGAAACCACAACAACTAAATGACTGCATCCGCCTGAAGATGGCAGTCTAAACGCTCGAAACGTGTCTTGGGATGAAATAAGAAGAGCGACTCTCCATTCGTCGGAGGTTCGAGTCCTGTCTCGGGCATCGGTGTGTGTGTTGTTCTTAGCGTAATTTAGTTTAAGTTAGATTATGTAGTGTGTAAGCTTAGGGACCGATGACCTGAGCAGTTTGGTCCCGTAGGATCTTACCACAAATTTCCAAAAATAAGAGTGACTCACGCAGATAATTGTTTCATTTGAACTTTTATTGTTATAAACAGCGTCAGTTCCTTACATCAGTCCAAAATAGAAGACGTAAGATAAATGCACAGTACAATGTGAGAGAAGTAGAATTATAGCACTATGTACAAAAGGAGATGTAGCTGACAGAAACACAAAATATATTCTTAGGACTCAAGTCCAGTGACGTGGTGGCCACTCGAGTAGTGTGACGTCAGAGGCCACGGGACCGCCTGTCCAACGACGTGGCAGCGTCTCATGCAGGTAACATCGTACACGATTCTAGAAATATGGACGGGCGCCATCATGTTCAAAGATGAAATCCTGGTTATCAGTTTCAAGTTATGGCTAGAGCCGCAATTGCAAAACGTCGAGATAGGTGACACTGTATTGTATCCTTCGTTACTGCTAGATTGAAATTTGCAAAAAAAAAAATATTTAGCTGTTCCCAAAATGTGTGCAATGCATTTGAGAAAGTTTTGCCTCGTAAAGACAAGGCCCAAGTGCGATTACATGATGTGAATATTAGTTTAACACAGATCACAAAATACATATAATTATTTGGTTAACTCTCGTCATCCTTAGTATCTTTCTTTTTCACTTTTTGATGTCTTCCCGATGTATGAGGCCCTGATGTATAGTTTGAAAAGATTGACAGTGAAAATATACTATTGGGTTGGTGTACAAGCTCGTAGCATTTTTCCATAAGTTTAATTAACGCAGCAGATAGACATAAAACAGATTTTAATCACCAATAACATACTTTTGTCCGCTAGTTACGACAGTCAGCCAACGATGGGGTAACTTTTCGATTCCGCGTCTGTAGAAATCACGTGGCGTTGAGGCGAAGAACCCGTCGAGCCACGTTCGGAGCACATTCACATCCTGAAAGGAATATCGTTGGAGATTGTCCGATAGAGAGCGGAAAAGGTGAAAGTCATAGACAACAAGATCGGGTGAGTAAGCTGGGTGAGGAATGACTCCCTAACCCAGCTCCTGCACAGTGTTTTTTGCCAGTCTAGCAGAATGTGGACGGGCGATATCATGGAGTAGCATCACTTCACGCAGTCCTCCAGTTCTCTGCTGTTGGACTGAGTATGCAAGACGTTTCAGTTGGCAATAAATATCAGCTGTGATGCTTACAGCTCGGAAAAGCAATTAGGCAAGTAATAGCAGGGTATGACCCGTGGTCTAGGGGTAGCGTCTTTGATTCATAATCAAAACGTCTCCTGTCTCGGGTTCGATCCCCGCCACTGCCTAAATTTTTATAAATAATCAGCATTGGCGGCCGGAGACTTCCGGCATAAGAAGTCAGCCTCATTCTGCAAACGGCCTTGTCAAAGAGGGCGGAGGAGCGGATAGAGGTTCAGGGCACTCTCTTGTCCTAGGGGTGGGAAATTGCCCCTAAAGGCGGAAGAATCAGCAATGATCAACGACATGAGGATGCAGAAGGCAATGGAAACCACTGCATTAAAGACACGTAACGTGTATCCACAGGACATGTGGCATGTAACTGAAGAAGTGTCATGATCATCTCTCCATTGGCAAAAGATTCCGGAATAGTCCCCCGTTCGGATCTCTGGGAGGGGACTACCAAGGGGGAGGTTTTCATAAGAAAAAGATTCAATAATCAACGAAAGGATAACGTTCTACGAGTCGGGGCGTGGAATGTCAGAAGCTTGAACGTGGTAGGGAAACTAGAAAATCTGAAAAGGGAAATGCAAAGGCTCAATCTAGATATAGTAGGGGTCAGTGAAGTGAAGTGGAAGGAAGACAAGGATTTCTGGTCAGATGAGTATCGGGTAATATCAACAGCAGCAGAAAATGGTATAACAGGTGTAGGATTCGTTATGAATAGGAAGGTAGGGCAGAGGGTGTGTTACTGTGAACAGTTCAGTGACCGGGTTGTTCTAATCAGAATCGACAGCAGACCAACACCGACAACGATCGTTCATTTGTATACATGCCGACGTCGCAAGCTAAAGATGAACAGATAGAGAAAGTGTATGAGGATATTGAAAGGGTAATGCAGTATGTGAAGGGGGACGAAAATCTAATAGTCATGGGCGACTGGAATGCAGTTGTGGGGGAAGGAGAAGAAGAAAAGGTTACAGGAGAATATGGGCTTGGGACAAGGAATGAAAGAGGAGAAAGACTAATTAAGTTCTGTAACAAGTTTCAGCTAGTAATAGCGAATACCCTGTTCAAGAATCACAAGAGGAGGAGGTATACTTGGAAAAGGCCGGGAGATACGGGAAGATTTCAATTAGGTTACATAATGGTCAGACAGAGATTCCGAAATCAGATACTGGATTGTAAGGCATACCCAGGAGCAGACATAGACTCAGATCACAATATAGTAGTGATGAAGAGTAGGCTGAACTCAAGACATTAGTCAGGAAGAATTAATACGCAAAGAAGTGGGATACGGAAGTACTAAGGAATGACGAGATACGTTTGAAGTTCTCTAACACTATAGATACAGCAATAAGGAATAGCGCAGTAGGCAGTACAGTTGAAGAGGAATGGACATCTGTAAAAAGGGTCATCACAGAAGTTGGGAAGGAAAACATAGGTACAAAGGAGGTAGCTGCGAAGAAACCTTGGGTAACAGAAGAAATACTTCAGCTGATTGATGAAAGGAGGAAGTACAAAGATGTTCCGGGAAAATCAGGAATACAGAAATACAAGTCGCTGAGGAATGAAATAAATAGGAAGTGCAGGGAAGCTAAGACGAAATGGATGCAGGAAAAATGTGAAGACATCGAAAAAGATATGATTGTCGGAAGGACAGACTCAGCATACAGGAAAGTCAAAACAACCTTTGATGACATTAAAAGCAACGGTGGTAACATTAAGAGTGCAGCGGGAATTCCACTGTTAAATGCAGAGGAGAGAGCAGATAGGTGAAAGAATACATTGAAAGCCTCTATGAGGGTGCAGATTTGTCTGATGTGATAGAAGAAGAAACAGGAGTCGATTTAGAAGAGATAGGGGATCCAGTATTAGAATCGGAATTTAAAAGAGCTTTGGAGGACTTACGGTCAAATAAGGCAGAGCAGAAATCCTGTTCCTCCTGTCATTGAACGTCACTAACTCCCAATGTATTTAACTTTAACCTGTCCTTTTCCCTTCTTAAACTTTCTAACCTACTGGCCTGATGAAGGGGTCTACATTCCACGCTACGACCCGTAGAACGTCATTTTCGTTTCTCCTGATAACGACATTCTCCTGAGCAGTCCCCGCCAGGAGATCCGTATGAGAATATTTTACCCAAGAGGATACCGTCGTCACTTAACCATACAGTAGAGCTGCAAGCCCTCGGGAAAATTATGGCTATGGTTTCTCGTTGCTTTTAGCTGTTTGCAGTACCAGCACAGCGAGATTGTTCTGGTTAAAGTTACAAGGCCAGATCGGTCAGTCATCCAAATACCGAAATATGTAATATTGGATTTCAACAACGACCAAACAGTGAACACATGGTGTGTCGTGGAGCGATCACTCTGTTTTTAAAATAATTGAAAAGCCACGATCGCTTCAATCGTTTATTACATGACCGATTTCAGCACTCTGAAGGTGCCATCATCGGTGTTAGGCGAGCAGTGGTAGTTTTATCTGGTGACTTCAGTTTTATATTTTATGGAAAGAACGACCATGAGAGCAGTTTTTATTTTTTATTGGTTGTGACAATGATTTTATCAGATGGTCTGCCTCATATGCCATGAAGTCCATATGGTTTTATTAATGTTAATTCACGTTTCAGATCTGATGATGGCACCTTCAGAGAGCTGAAACCGGTCATCTAATAAACGATTGAAGCGATCGTGGCTTTTCAATTATTTTAAAAACGACCAAACAGTTTGACGAAGAGACAACACATCTCACAGGAATCACACACATTGCACACAGTGCATAAAAAAATTTGTCTATATTCAAGAGTGAGTTATTCAGCCTTCGTAAAATTATGTCTCTGAGTAAAACTTAAAAGTTCGTTTAGAACATTTTGATTGTTATTTGCTCTTCAAAGAATGAGTAATAAATAGATAGATATTAGTGTCGTTGGCATTGCAAAATGGCTGAAATCGTTAAAACTGAAGAAGGCTCCAGCGCCTGATGGAATCCGCGACTGAGATAGCCCCTCTGTTAACTACCTCTATCGTAGAAACCTTGAACAGAGAACCGTTCCCAGCAGGTGGAACGAAGCACACACCACACCCATCAACAAGAAGGGTGGCAGAACTCACAACCACCGTCCAATAACCTTGACATCCATTTGTTGTAGAATCATAGATCATATTCCGAGCTTAAACATAATGAGGTATCTCGAAAAAATCTACCTCCCCCATGCCAACCGCCATGAACTTCGGAAGCACAGATTATGTGAAACCCAACTCGTACTTTTCTCGTATAACATCCTGAAAGTCATGATACAAGGCAGGAAAAATCAATAACAAGTTAAAAACATTTAGAAACAGAAGCTATTAGCAACTAACACAAATTCTCATTTTCCAGACAAGGAAAACTGTGGAAACATTAAAGAAACTCCATTTTCAAGTGGCTGTGTGTCCTGTTTCTGTTTCAAAGTACAGGATGGTACTCAACTGTCGACATATAGCTTAACTGCTCACACGTCCTGCAACCTACTTTAAAAATATACAGTATTTTACTCACCATAAAACTCTGTAACACAAAAATTAACAGTATTCTCCAAATAGCTTTGATATGTATTGCACAGTACTCAAATATTTAGAACGTTTAATATTTACAAACGCTGCACAAAACACAATCTCATGTCTCAGGAGAAAAAAAACAGTAGAAAATGCTGGAAACTCGTTATGGTGGTCTCTAGTGCACGTTCCTCCATGCAGTTATAAAATCTGTCGTGAGACTGAAACACTGTCCAGGAAAGACCATGTGCTCCTAGGTACACAGTCCTCCAGGTATTTCCCATATATAGGAAGTAGACAAACTATTTTTCATTGCAGTCTTAAATACATTCAAATATAGCAAAACTGAAACATGTCATTTATTTTGTTTTGGAAGTAGCTGTGTCTCCATATCTCTTACTTGGGAACACTTAAACCACAAAATAAAGCTACCATCTGTTTGTGATGCCCACAACATCAAAATGCATGCTTAAGCACATACTGCTCACAAGATTTATATAAAAAACAGGAAATCTAGAAAAATAAAATATGCCCTCTCAAACCACTTATAATATAACGTTTCATAATTTTAGGAGTGCAGAAAGTGAATTGATATTTGGCAATGACATGAATATGTCTGATGTCATGCAGATGATAAGCAATGGCGAACAACTTGGGACTAGAATGATGTTATTCCTCCCCCCCCCCCTTGCACTCCCCAGCCCCCATCCCACCCCCCCACACACAAACGCACTTGCTGTAGGAAGTCCTTTGATCTGGCTATTGCCAAGAAAGAGATGTGGTTTAAGGAGCAGTTGAGAAATGTAATTGGACAGTAAAACACTGAGCTGCAAGTGGAAGAGCTAAATATGTGTATTGGCTTAATATCTCTCTGATTGGCCTCTTTGCAAAACAAAAATGGCTCTGAGCCCTGTGGGACTTAACATCTGAGGTCATCAGTCCCCCTTAGAACTTTGCAAAACAGGGATATGGCTTAGGAGTGGGGGTGTGGCTTAGGAAGGTGGGAAGGGAGAGTGTTGGGTGGAGAGAAGGAAGGGGAAGGAAGAGGGGGGAAGAAGAGAAGGGATGCAGGGAGCTGCAGATTCCTACTGGGTGCTAGTCACATCGATATGATAAAATGAGTAATTTGCTCTCCTACACGCGTGTTTCATTTTTGGATGTGTAATTTTCACACACTGTAGTTTTCTGAGTAGTAATTACTTGGATGTTTTGGTAAAGCAATGAATTAACACTGATTTCAACTAATTAAAGTATTTGATAGACTTTAAGGTAATTAAACAATTTATTATTACTATATTAAAAATTTTATATACTGTATTTTATTACTGTTATTATTAGAACTGTACACACCTGTGGCATGTTAAACTGATGGTGACATCAAGTTATATTGTCGAGACGAGGGGGATGTAACAACTCTCCATCCCCAAATGAAAACTGAACCGTGTATCAGCACCTGGCTGTGTCACACTCACCAGGTAGCTCTTTGTAAATGTGGAGGACGTTCATGCAACTTCTACTCTCTACAGCCTTTTGACAGTCAACAGGTTGTGTATATGCAGAGAGTGGCCTGCAAACAAAGATGAGTCTTGAGAAGCTGTTGTGAATTGTGTGCAGACAGCAGCAGAACCGGACCAGCTGCAGCCTGCCTGGAGGGTGTAGTGACAGTGCAACCTGGTGGCAGACTGGGGAACCTCGTGCTAGAGTACGCTTCTGCAGCTGCCGTGGCGCGGCACCACCATCTGCAACTAGCTGTCCCATCCAACATTTCCACGTTGCTGGCTGCCGTCTTTGACAACCTCACTGCAGACCCTTTGTCCGTGCTTCTGCAGCAGCCTCCGTGCCGGGGACAGAATCTTACTGAGAACGAAGTGCTGAACGACAAACAGAGACAGCCTCCACATCCACTCTCTGAAGAGGAAACGGTGAGATGGGCACGGAGTAGGCACATGCCTGTCATTCTCAGGTACGTAAAGGAATGTAACATACTGAACATAAATAGTCAATAAGGTCCATTTGAACTATGTAAGTGCCAAAAAAATCACTGAACAGTAAAAATCATGAAATTATTGTGAATAACTGCCCATGACGACCCTTAGTGGAATGGCCATATACACTGTTGGCCATTAAAATAGCAGCTACAAAACAGTGGCTCATAATAAATAAATAATTGGCTTGGATATGCAGATGATTTAGTATTTCAGTGCATCAGCACAAAGTTTACAGGAGTAACACCACCATCTACAATACAGTCAGGGTGTTCGGAAATTCCCATAACAAACTTCTAGAACTTGTATAGGAGAGTGAGTACATAGTACCGGGTGATCAAAAAGTCAGTATAAATTTGAAAACTTAATAAACCACGGAATAATGTAGATAGAGAGATAAAAATTGACACACATGCTTGGAATGACATTAGAACAAAACAAAAAAAACAAATATCACAAAATGTCCGACAGATGGTGCTGGACAGCAAAAACGTCAGTGACTGCGCATGACAATTGTGTATAAAAGGAGCTGTAATGAGAGAGAGAATCAGATGCACCAGGAGTCGCAGCATGTTGACGTTACCTGAAAAGGCACTTTTAGTGAAGCTGTATTATCAGAATGGGGAATGTGCTAGTTCAGCGTTACGATCCTATCGCCATAGGAAGGGGATTCGAATGGGTAAAGGTCCGTTGACAAATGCAGCTGTGGCGAGAATGATTTCGAAGTTTGAAGCCACAGGTTGTTTAGACGATAGACCCCGTAGTGGCCAACTGAGCACAAGGCGTAATGCTGCTGAGACAGTTCAGGAAGAAATGGAGACTGTAGCGGGTTCGTCTATGCACGGGGAAGTCAGCGCTCATGCAGTCGTACATTGCACCGGCATTCCATACACTACTGTTTGGTTGGCACTTAAGCGTACCCTCCGATGCTATCCGTAGAAAATCCATTGGGATTTAGTGAAGCAGAGGGCATTTGCGGTGTGGGCGTTTCAAAAGATGGCGGGGGATGACGATTGGTGGGTCTGTCAACACCCACAACTGCAGAATTTGAGCTACCAAAAATCCTAGAGCTGTCGTGGAAACTCCATTGCACGACGAGAAAGTCACGCTATGGGTTGGATTTACCACATCTACCGTTATCGGGCCTTTTTTCTTCGAGGAAATGCGTGATTCTGGTTTTGTAACTACTGCCGTGACGAGTGAGAGGTACGCTGATATGTTACAGAATCGCATCATCCCTAGCCTGGCTGATAAACACCTGGTGGAACGCACGATGTTTATGCAGGTTGGCGCTCCACCCCATATTGCTAGATGCGTGAAATATCTCTTGCGCGCGCCGTTTGATGATGATCGTGTGTCCAGCCGCCACTTTCGTTATGCGTGGCCTCCCAGGTCCCCAGACCTTAGTCCATGCGATTATTGGCTTTGGGGTTACCTGAAGTCGCAAGTGTATCATGATCGACCGACATCTCAAGGGATGCTGAAAGACAACATCCGACGCCAATGCCTCACCATAACTCCGGACATGCTTTACAGTGCGGTTCACAAAATTATTACTCGACTACAGCTATTGTTGAGGAATGATGGTGGACATATTGAGCATTTCCAGTAAAGAACATCATCTTTGCTTTGTCTTACTTTGCTATGCTAATTATTGCTATTCTGATCAGATGAAGCGCCATCTGTCGGACATTTTTTGAACTTTTGTATTTTTTTGGTTCTAATAAAACCCCATGTCATTCCAAGAATGTGTGTCAACTTGTACCTCTCTATCTACATTATTCCGTGATTTATTCAGTTTTCAAATTTATACTGACTTTTTGATCACCCAGTATTTTGAGCAGGAACTCTTTTTCAGAAAACTTACAATTTCCGTTCTACGACGGTTTCTATTCAGGTGTGCAATTCGTCCACATCTGTTGAAAGAAAGAGGAACGCCAGAGAACTGCTTGTCCTGGTATGCAATAGAGTGGACACTATGATGTGTACTATGTCAGACAGCCACCTGATGTTACTAGATGTCTATCTTTGTACGAGACCTGTTCAATACCTGACCACCTCCAATACAGTAAACACAGTTCGGTTCATGTTTTCGGAGCACGCAGACATGATCCTTGAATATGGCGAAGCTCGAGATAACAGAATAGGTGCTAGTTGGCTGTATCAAGAACGTTTTCCACAACGTAGCACGCCATCACAAAAACATTTAATCAAGATACAGAGCAGCTCTGAGAAAGAGCTACCTTCACCGTGAGGAGGCAGGAACCTGGTTCTCCATGGCAACGCGGCACGCCCGAATTTGAAGATGATGTACTGCATGGCATTGAAGAGAACCCGTGAACGAGTTCTTGAACAACAGTGTGTGCAATGAGTGTTAGTCACAGTACCGTGTGGGACATCTGTGTGACCAACAGTTACTTCCATACCGCGTAGTAAGGGTACACACTATCGGTCCTGCCTGCCACAGTTCCTGCACTGCTGCATACTGTGTCTCCACAACAAGTTCTGTTCACAGATGAATATATGTTCTCTAGGAACTGTGTTCAGAATTCGCTAAACAGGTACATCTGGGCAGGTGGAAACCTTTGTTCCATGCATGCTGAGGGATATTAGCACTGATTTGGTAATTAAAGTGTATGCAGGTATATTCTGGACTGACATGTGATTGGGCCATACCTCTTTCCAGTCAAGCTAACTGATCCTGCTTACTTGATCTTCCTGCAAAACGCATTGGACCCGTTCTTGAAAGCTGTGGCACTGAATGTTCGTCAGGAAATGTGGTTTCAGCATGATGGTGCACGACCTTACTTCACATGCGGTTCAGAGGTATCTCGACAGACGACATGGTGAAAGATAGAGAGGCTGAGGTGGTTCAACCACGTGGCCGCCACGACCGCCAGACTAAACTCCTGTGGGCTACTTCTTGTGTGGACATATGAAAAGTTTAATTTGTGAGACTCCTGTACAGACGGAGGAAGGTCTGCTGGCACGAGCTCTGCTCTAGAAACTGGAGAGGCATCATGTGGGATGAAGAGGAAGTGGAGGAAGTGTGTGTGTGTGTGTGTGTGTGTGTGTGTGTGTGTGTGTGGAGGGTCTGGCGACAATGAACAATGAACAAGGCCAGATCTCAGTCATCGTTATGACACAGTGCAGCAGTTATCAGCACTTTTGAGTAGTGTGATGGTGTAGGGTGCCACCATAAACACAGCACTATAATGCACTACTTTCATGTGGGTAGCCTTGACAGGAAGGACTGGGCCTTAAGGGATTGAACATCATTCGTAATGATTGTCATATACACATTTATTAACACCATCACAATTTTCTTATTACTTTACAGCTGACTGAATTAAGAATATTCATAAGTAAAACCTGAATTTTACTTTTAAGCAATTAAGGAAGCAATTTTTCAAACCTAAGCAAATGCCCAGCTTCCTTCATGCCCCTTCTTTCCATCTGCATATAATTAAAAAAATATGCTAGTATAAAGTGAAGTTAAACAGAAATTTTGCAACCTTTCGAAGTATCAGTTGACGCAATGAAATTAATTCATCACAAAAGTTACAGCAAACATGACAGTTTGAATCAGATCACCAATACGAAAGGTAAATGCTAGAAATAAGCAAATTCTCGGGAGTGGAGGTACCAGTCCGACGTCACTGGAAAATTTTCGGATTCCTTACAACATGGGCAACCTCGAAGTACCTGAGGCTCCCACTTGTACAACACACAATAAAACATTCTTTAAGATACATACCTCTTAATGTAAAAGGCCAATGGAAATGCAGAATATATAACGCATACATTGATTACAAGGCTAAAGGAGTTCTTTAGCTCCCATTTAAGTTGAAGTGACACAACTGCCACTTAAGAAAAATTACACAAAGCAACAGCCCCTTTACAATTTGCTTAGCAGTGTACTGAAAGAACGAAACTATTAGCCTCAAAATGGCAACAGCCTTTCAATCCACAACACACGAAATACATTAAAAAAAAAACGTTACTGAAAATAACCTGTTAGTGCAAAACGTCAGTTGGGCTCCGCAAGAGAAAACAATTCAGCAGTTACCAGTTATCAGCGATGACAACTCATAAACATTAAGACCCTTTACTATTTAAAAGCCAAGTTATGCTGGCTTATAAAGCGAGAGGCTGAGCAGAGCACCAGGTCTCGACAGTCAGTTTCAACAAAATACAAGATAACACTGTGTGAAAGTACACAGGATAACTCGTTACAAACGGTAACGAATTGACAGACAGGCTAACATCACATGTTCTCCAAAATGTTACAAATAGCGAAGTAGTACATAAAGATGCGCTCATCCAATGATCATAAGCTGTAGCGATGCTCAGTCATGCTAATCAGGGGAGAACCGCGCAGCGGCCGCAACTAACACAGGCGCTAAGGAGGCACAGCTGAAAACAAGAAGCCAGGGCGGAAAACGGCCGGAAAGTATCCTGGGTAGGTGCGAGCAGTCCAGGCACCGACGAGGTAGCCTTCCTCGTGTAACCGAGGCAGAGGCGGGCCGGCTCGCCTCGACGCAGTAACGTCCTCCAGCGCCGCATAGCCAAGGCAGCGAACAGGCCTGTCTGTGTCCAAGATCGCTAAGAAGCGACAGAGGGCCCACGGGTACCAGACTGCACGGTAGGGATCAAGAGGTGTGTGTGGACTAGCACGCCGCGCCGCTGACGTCAGCGTGAACCCAACCAGTATTCAGAAGCCTGCAACTACCGTAACGTGCTGTATTGTAATTGCGTTCCCGGCCGCTGTGGCCGAGCTGTTCTAGGTGCTTCAGTCCGGAACCGCGCTGCTGCTACGGTCGCAGGTTCGAATCCTGCCTTCTGCATGGATGTGTGTTATGTCAGTTTAGTTAGATTTAAGCAGTTCTAAGTCTGAGGGACTGATGACCTTAGGTGTTAAGTCCCATAGTGCTTAGAGCCATTTCAACCATTTATTGTAATTGCGTTCAGGAGCAAAAACAAGGCTGTTTACTACTACTACTACTACTACTTCGTGATCAGGCCCAGTGGACCGCACGCATCTACAAGTTTCCTTCTCCACTGTATTCTGTCCATTGCTGCTATCCGCCATTCGGCCACATCTATTGACATTTGTTTTAAATCTTCATGGAGTCCATCTCTCCAACGCTTCTTGGGCCTCCCTGGCGGTCTCTTTCCTGTAGGTGTGAAATCCAGGAGCTTCCGAGGCCATCTGTGATCCTCCATCCGGGCCACATGGCCGGCCCACTGCATTCGTTTGGCTTTGACAGCTCCTGCTATGTTGGGCTGCTGGTATAGTTCCTCAAGCTCTTGGTTGTATCTGATCCTCCATTCCCCTGTATCTACATCCAGAACTGGACCGAAGATCTTCCGAAGCACTTTTCTCTCAAAGACAAGGAGCTTATGGAAGTCCTGTTTCCGGATACTCCATGTCTCACAGCCATATAGAACAACAGGCTGGATCAGGGTTTTGTACAGTCGAATCTTGAACTGTCTGGAGAGAGATTTGGACCGAAGCAGTTGTGCTAGGCTGTGGTAAGATCGGTTTCCTGCTTGTATTCTGGCATTGATCTCTGCTTCACATGACGAGTTCTCAGTGAAAAGTGCCCCTAGGTATTTGAATTCTTGCACTCTCTTGTAGGAATGGTCCCCAACCTGCAGTGATTGTAGATGATCAGCAGTCTGACAATGACCACGCATCATGACGAGGTACTCTGTCTTAGCTTCGTTTATGTTTAGCCCAAATTTGCTGGCAGCCTCCTTTAGTGCTTTGGTCATTTGCTCCAACTCCTCTTCCGACCTAGAGAGTAAACAGATGTCGTCTGCATAGGCTAAGTATGCCAGTCTCTTTCCTTCGATTTCAATCCCTTCGTTCTCTTTACTACTGCACAAACTTTTATTAGCGGTAGATGATTGAGTACGCAGTTACACCAAGATCATTGTCAGTGTATTGAGGAATTGTTACAGCAAGTTTCGGAATGAAAAATAATGGTTTGCTGCACGATCACCAGTTGTACTAACCACAGCAGAAAAGTACGTCATATCTTCAAGATGCAATCAAGATGTTCTTGAGAGCCACTTTTCCAAAAGCAAGATGCTGGGGAGATTCCCTGACTACCATCTCCCAAGGAATTAATTCTTTGGTTCTGAGCAAGCGAAATCCCGTCACGTGGTATGTGCAAGAAGAGGAAGAATTTTATACTTTGCGTGCTAATATCCTTCCAAAAACTCGAGATACAACTGTGGAATTGTCATCTTCTGAGGAACAAGACACTTATAGTCTGCAGGAAAGTGAGTGCAACAACAAGGAAGTTGTAGAAATTGCTTCAGAGATGGAAAAAATTTTTAAGAATTGCAGCGAATGCGAAGGGAACAATTTTCTACATTTTAAGACCAATGTTGAGTTGTTAGAGACCATGTTACTTACAGACTTAAACGCAAACACCCCAAATTAGTATTTTTCTGTGGTAAACTAAATGATCACGTAAATGTTTCAGGAAAGAATTGGCTTCAAACAGTTTAGACAGGAACTTTAATGAAGCCAACAGAAAGTTGTATGGAATCCTGTTTGAAAATGGAAAGAGAATTTCAATAATTCGACGTCAGCTTCATCCAATTGTAACCCACAAGTTTTTGTAAGGTTAAAGTATCCAGTAATCGTGGACTTTCATGTAATGTGTTTTGTAAGGACACGCACTTTCATCAGAATGAAAGTTATTAACGAGAAAAACTAAATGAAAAGTTAGTAAGCGAACTGTGAATTAACAAAGACAAAAACTGCGAAAATAAGAAAAACTTGTAAATTAACCTTTCAGAATAGAAAATGAGAACTGTTAAAATACAGTTAAAGAGTTTAAAACGACATTGTAGGCAGTTTCTTCGCGCTACAGCTCTATGTAATCTAATTCAATGTGAGCCTCTTCCCCCAGAAAAAAAATGCAGTTCCTTCCGAGATGGTGAAAGAGGTTGACATCCTTCAGAGGCCTCACACTAGCATTTCACCTACAAAGAAAAAATAATCTAGTACAGAGGTTAATAATAATAGTAATAATACACTAAAACATTCACACGTGCATATGAGTTACCGTGTGCCTGTAAGCTCCAATGCACTGCGGCGTGGAGAGGCGGTTCACTGTGACGTCACAGCACACGGCCCTCCTGCGCGTGACCCATACTATCCGTGAGGGACACCGTCTCTGCTCGCTGCCTCAGACCACTTCGGGCTCACTAAAGCAGAGATATCATCTAAGGTATGACACGACTATCAAAGTTAGTGTCATTGCTCAAACAAGATTGCCACTGGTTCGCACAGCTCATAATTTGGCCAGCAACCATTACATCTCTGATGAGCTAATGTCGCTGGCTGTGCACTACCTTCAAGGTATTTGTGAAGTTAGCTGTCAATAATATAATGCAAGACTGCATGTTGCCTATGCCTGTGCTGTCCTGACCTGCCTCAGTATAGAGAGTGTTAGATTCTTGTTGCTCTGTCCAGCGAGAATTCGCGGAAAACACCAGTTCTTTGGTTGTGGAGTTTCTATAGTTGAAGAAATCTGGCATGGAGTTGAAGGAGCATGGAATTACGTGCCCACAACTGTCATCCAAGGTCAGTTCAACTCCATGCTCCACCGACTCAATCGTACCGTTGTTGGCAGAAGTGGCGACTCTGTACACCCGCAAATATCCAACAAATTTAATTACGCATCCTTCCTACTAATTCTATATGACTAATCTCCAAATCACACTTAACTTTCTGGCAGAGGGTTTATCGACGCACCTTCATAATAACTCTCTGTTAGTCCACTCTCTAACAGCACGCGGAAAAAATGAACATCTTTCCGTGCGAGCTCTGAGTTCCCTTATTTTATTACGATGGTCATTTCTTCCTATGTAGGATGACATCAACAAAATATCTTCGCATATGGAGGTCAAACTTGGTGACTGAAATTTCGTGAGAAGATCCTACCCCAAATCCTGAGCCCGCAGCTCGTGGTCGTGCGGTAGCGTTCTCGCTTCCCACGCCCGGGTTCCCGGGTTCGATTCCCGGCGGGGTCAGGGATTTTCTCTGCCTCGTGATGACTGGGTGTTGTGTGATGTCCTTAGGTTAGTTAGGTTTAAGTAGTTCTAGGGGACTGATGACCATGGATGTTAAGTCCCATAGTGCTCAGAGCCATTTGAACCATTTTTGAACCAAATCCTGTATCATGCCGTGACACTCTGTCCCCTATTTCTCGATAGAAGAATACGTGCTACCGTTTTCTGAACGTTCTCGATGTACTCCGTTAATCCTATGTGGTAACGATCCCACACCGCACAGCGGTACCCAAAAAGGTGACGGACAAGCGTAGTGTAGGCAGACTCTTTAGTATAACTGTTGAATCTTCTACGTGTTCTGCCAATAAAATGTAGCCCTTGGTTCGACTTCTCCACAACTTCTTCTGTGTGTTCTTTTCAATTTAAGTTTTTCGTAATTTAATTCCTAGGTATTTACTTGAATTTTCGGCCTTTAGATTTGACTGATTTATCATGTAACCGAAGTTTAACGGATCACTTTTGGCATTCATGTGGACGACCTCACACTTTCCATTATTTAGGGTCAATTGTCAATTTTCGTACCATACAGATATGTTAAATAAATCGTTTTGCAATTGCTTTTGATCTTCTGATGACTTTACTAGACGCCAAACGACAGCTTCATCTGCAAACAACCTAAGACGGCTGCTCAGATTGTCTCCTAAATCGTTTATGCAGATAAGGAACAAAGGAGGGCCTGTAACAGTACCTTGGGGAACGCCAGAAATCAGTTCTGTTTTACTCGACTTCTTTCCGTCAATTACTGCGAGCTGTGACCCCTTATAGGAAATTACGAATCCAGTCACATAGCTGAACGATATTGCATAAAGGCGCAATTTGGCTACAAGCCGCTTGTGAGGTACGGTGTCAAAAGAATTCCAGAAATCTAGAAATATGGAATGATTCTGAAATTCTTAGTCGATAGCACTCGATGCTTCGTGTGGGTAAAGAGCTAATTGTGTTTCACAAGAATGGTGTTTTCTAAATCCGTATTGACTCTGTGTCAAAAGACTGTTCTCTTCGAGGTAATTCATAATATTCGAACACAACATACGTACGTTCCAAAATCCTGCTGCATATCGACGTTAACCATATGGGATTGTAATTTATTGTGACCTATGCAGCTTTCGAAACTTTGGGTACGGATCTTTCGTCGAGCCAGCCGTTATATATGATTGTTAAATATGGAGCTATGCCATCACCTTACTGTGAAAGGAACCTAATTTGAGTACAGGCTGGACCAGATGACTTGCTTTTATTAAGCGATTTAAGTTGCTTCACTACTCCGAAGATATCTGCTTCAAAGTACTCGTGTATCGCATAAACACAGTAAGTAAAATTACATTATATGCTGTCCTTCGTACAGGCGGAGTTTTAATGTCCAGCAGTGTAAAACGTGTTGGAAGAAAACAATAGATGCAAGGTTGCAAATTATTGAAAGATTCCCAAGGAAATGTGGTACACTCACAAAAGAATTTCTTTACAAAACACTTGTTCAACCTCTTCTTGAGTACTATCATCAGTCTTGGACGTGAATCAGGGAGATACATAAGATCCAAAAAAGAATGGCATGTTTCGTCATGGATTCGTTTAACGAGCATGGCATCATTGTGAATGTACTTATCTAACTACTGCAACCGACGGTACTGTAGAGGAATTGTGCATCACAGAGCGATGTGGTTAAATTCCTATAAGTTACACCATCATTTAAATTGTACTACTAAAGTCTTTAGCAAACTATTTGGATGGCTCAAAATGGCTCTGAGCACTATGGGACTTAACATCTATGGTCATCAGTCCCCTAGAACTTAGAACTACTTAAACCTAACTAACCTAAGGACATCACACAACACTATTTGGATGGTGAGACTGCATATTGAAAGAACATGTATTAGGTTGTATCTAGCCATTTATACGTGACTAGTTCCATAGACCGTTGATAATTTTTGCGTGGAGTGGTTCAAGGAAATAAATATTTGTTTGTGAGAGTAAGCATCTGTACTCGTACTTATACAGGGTGAAGAAAAATTCGGGCACTCGGACTCGGCAGCGCGATTCCTCACGTACTGGCAAAACAAAAATGTCTCTCGCAAAATTAGATCCTCTGCATATTACGGGCAGTAAATGGACGTTAAAGACTGGCAATCTGGCAAAAGTGAATCAAGTGTCAGTAACTGCCTCTGTGACAGGTGGGGCAGTGCTGTGCAGTTGGTGCAGTGGACAGCGTCTCGGCTTAGCACTCAGCCGGGACGGTAGCTCAGCGTGTTAGGTCAGAGGGTTAGCAGCCCTCTGTACTAAAACAACTCAGTCAACCGATCAAAAACGAACCTAAACGGATGTCTTACGACGTCCGCCCCGAGCACATACAACGAACGAAAGCGAACAAAATGAGTTTTTTTTTTAAGCACTCAGGAGATAGATGGTTGAAGCTTATTTGTTTCTGTTCGCTAAAAGTAGTCTGCGTGGTACGGCATCTGGCGTCCTAATCGTCGTACAGGTATGAAACATTTGCAGTTACGTACCACGAACACAGAAATGGAAGTACGATCGTTTTCATTGGTTAGCATTTTTGTACGTCGTGGACGCGAATGATTTCGCGTCACTGCATCTGTCAGATTCCAAACCTGTTTTCTGTGTACCGTCCCCGAATGGTCCCATCGAAATTATTTTTCAAAGGACGTTGCTCAAGGAAGATGAAGTAAGGGCCTAACAAAATATAGTGGGCCTGAACCTGGCAAGTATAATAGTTGGTATTAATCGATGGGACCACTGCGGGAGTGTGTACACAAAAAAAGTTTTAAATGTAGTACATGCAGTGGTGCGAAATAATTCGAGTCCACGAAGTGCAAAAGATGTCTTTAAAAGGTGACCAATGAAAACGATTGTAGTTCCATTTCTGCGTTGTAGTACGTAACTGCAAAGGTTTTGTAGAAGACCCACAACGATTAAGATACCATACCACGCAGACTACTTTTAGCAAATAAAAATAAATAAGCCTAGACCCAGAATCGAACCCTCGACATTCTACACGCTAACCCAAAACACAATCCACTGCACCAACTGAACAGCACTGCTGTATGTGCTGTCAGAGGTAGTTATCGTGCGTGTGATTAGTGTTGCCAGACTGCCAGTCCTTAACGTCCATTCACTGCCCGAAATATGCACAGGACGAAATTTTCTGAGAGAAATTTTTGTATTGCCAGTATGTGAGGAATCGCGCTGCTAAGTCCGAGTGCAGGAATCTTTCTTCACCCTGTATGGAACGTCTATTTATAGTTTACATAACATATAACTATACTTACAAAAACGTATAAAATGTATGGCGTCGTCTTATAAACTGTACCACCGCTTTTCTTGTACAGCAGTGGTCGAGAGACATTTTAGCTCAAGTGACAGTACTGACATCGTAGGGGGACACATCGGGGCGCATAGGAACGGGGAAAAAGAGTGGGGGTTAAAGTGACCACAAAAAAAGAAGTTAAATTTTCACCAAATCATGGTTATTGATAGAGGCATTCCACTTACATATTATGAATCCGTATATTACAAGATATCATACCAAATATTTTAAAGTGAAAAAGCAGGTATATTGGAACGGCATTTTTCTGAAGACCCACACTGTGACTAGGGCGGGTACCGTGACCAGTGCGACCGCGACGGCATTCCACGTTTGTTTTTTGATTTCCGGCCACGATTTCCAGGCATCTTCAGGCCCTAGTATATGAGAGAATGACAAGCGGCTGCTGCAGACCGTTTTCAATGGGAATTCAATTAGGCCGAATATAGCGGAACAGAGATGGTTTCTAAACAACATGATTTCATTCACAATTATGTCACAGGGACAGGACGGTGGATGACAGTTTTGTATATACAGGGTGTTACAAAAAGGTACGGCCAAACTTTCAGGAAACATTCCTCACACACAAATAAAGAAAAGATGTTACGTGGGCATGTGTCCGGAAACGCTTAATTTCCATGTTAGAGCTCATTTTAGTTTCGTCAGTATGTACTGTACTTCCTCGATTCACCGCCAGTTGCCCAATTGAAGGAAGGTAATGTTGACTTCGGTGCTTGTGTTGACATGCGACTCATTGCTCTACAGTACTAGCATCAAGCACATCAGTACGTAGCATCAACAGGTTAGTGATCATCACGAACGTGGTTTTGCAGTCAGTGCAATGTTTACGAATGCGGAGTTGGCAGATGCCCATTTGATGTATGAATTAGCACGGGGCAATAGCCGTGGCGCGGTACGTTTGTATCGAGACAGATTTCCAGAACGAAGGTGTCCCGACAGGAAGACGTTCGAAGCAATTGATCGGCGTCTTAGGGAGCACGGAACATTCCAACCTATGACTCGCGACTGGGGAAGACCTAGAACGACGAGGACACCTGCAAAGGACTAGGCAATTCTTCGTGCAGTTGACGATAACCCTAATGTCAGCGTCAGAGAAGTTGCTGCTGTACAAGGCAACGTTGACCACGTCACTGTATGGAGAGTGCTACGCGAGAACCAGTTGTTTCCGTACCATGTACAGCGTGTGCAGGCACTATCAGCAGCTGATTGGCCTCCACGGGTACACTTCTGCGAATGGTTCATCCAACAATGTGTCAATCCTCATTTCAGTGCAAATGTTCTCTTTACGAATGAGGCTTCATTCCAACGTGATCAAATTGAAAATTTTCACAATCAACATGTGTGGGCTGACGAGAATCCGCACGCAATTGTGCAATCACGTCATCAACACAGATTTTCTGTGAACGTTTGGGCAGGCATTTTGGTGATATCTTGATTGGGCCCCATGTTCTTCCACCTACGCTCAATGGAGCACGTTATCATGATTTCATACGGGATACTCTACTTGTGTTGCTAGAACATGTGCCTTTACAAGTACGACACAACATGTGGTTCATGCTCGATGGAGCTCCTGCACATTTCAGTCGAAGTGTTCGTACGCTTCTCAACAACAGATTCGGTGACCGATGGATTGGTAGAGGCGGACCAATTCCATGGCCTCCACGCTCTCCTGACTTCAACCCTCTTGACTTTCATTTATGGGGGCATTTGAAAGGTCTTGTCTACGCAACCCCGGTACCAAATGTCAAGACTCTTCATGCTCGTATTATGGACGGCTGTGATACAATACGCCACTCTCCAGGGCTGCATCAGCGCATGAGGGATTCCATGCGAGGAAGGGTGGATGCACGTATCCTCGCTAACAGAGGACATTTTGAACATATCCTGTAACAAAGTGTTTGAAGTCACGCTGGTACGTTCTGTTGGTGTGTGTTTCCATTGCATGATTAATGTGATTTGAAGAGAAGTAATAAAATGAGCTCTAACATGGAAAGTAAGCGTTTCCGGATACATGTCCACATAACATATTTTCTTTCTTTGTGTGTTTCCTGAAAGTTTGGCAGTGCCTTTTTGTAACACCCTGTATAAAAGCGTTCAGAAGTCAGCTTGTTGTGCACATTTCTCGGCAGCAGCTAACTCTCACTAGGGCGAATACATTGGCCACTTTTTCCTGACGAGTAGTGTGGCCACTCTTTCGAATCGAACGCCACGTCGGCAGTAGTGACCCACAGAAAACTCTATAAAACTGAAATAAACAGTAACGAACTACACTCCTGGAAATGGAAGAAAGAACACATTGACACCGGTGTGTCAGACCCACCATACTTGCTCCGGACACTGCGAGAGGGCTGTACAAGCAATGATCACTCGCACGGCACAGCGGACACACCAGGAACCGCGGTGTTGGCCGTCGAATGGCGCTAGCTGCGCAGCATTTGTGCACCGCCGCCGTCAGTGTCAGCCAGTTTGCCGTGGCATACGGAGCTCCATCGCAGTCTTCAACACCGGTAGATGCCGCGACAGCGTGGACGTGAACCTTATGTGCAGTTGACGGACTTTGAGCGAGGGCGTATAGTGGCCATGCGGGAGGCCGGGTGGACGTACCGCCGAATTGCTCAACACGTGGGGCGTGAGGTCTCCACAGTACATCTATGTTGTCGCCAGTGGTCGGCGGAAGGTGCACGTGCCCGTCGACCTGGGACAGGACCGCAGCGACGCACGGATGCACGCCAAGACCGTAGGATCCTACGCAGTGCGGTAGGGGACCGCACCACCACTTCCCAGCAAATTAGGGACACTGTTGCTCCTGGGGTATCGGCGAGGACCATTCGCAACCGTCTCCATGAAGCTGGGCTACGGTCCCGCACACCGTTAGGCCGTCTTCCGCTCACGCCCCAACATCGTGCAGCCCGCCTCCAGTGGTGTCGCGACAGGCGTGAATGGAGGGACGAATGGAGACGTGTCGTCTTCAGCGATGAGAGTCGCTTCTGCCTTGGTGCCAATGATGGTCGTATGCGTGTTTGGCGCCGTGCAGGTGATCGCCACAATCAGGACTGCCTACGACCAAGGCACACAGGGCCAACACCCGGCATCATGGTGTAGGGAGCGATCTCCTACACTGGCCGTACACCACTGGTGATCGTCGAGGGGACACTGAATAGTGCACGGTACATCCAAACCGTCATAGAACCCATCGTTCTACCATTCCTAGACCGGCAAGGGAACTTGCTGTTCCAACAGGACAATGCACGTCCGCATGTATCCCGTGCCACCCAACGTGCTCTAGAAGGTGTAAGTCAACTACCCTGGCCAGCAAGATCTCCGGATCTGTCCCCCATTGAGCATGTTTGGGACTGGATGAAGCGTCGTCTCACGCGGTCTGCACGTCCAGCACGAACGCTGGTCCAACTGAGGCGCCAGGTGGAAATGGCATGGCAAGCCGTTCCACAGGACTACATCCAGCATCTCTACGATCGTCTCCATGGGAGAATAGCAGCCTGCATTGCTGCGAAAGGTGGATATACACTGTACTAGTGCCGACATTGTGCATGCTCTGTTGCCTGTGTCTATGTGCCTGTGGTTCTGTCAGTGTGATCATGTGATGTATCTGACCCCAGGAATGTGTCAATAAAGTTTCCCCTTCCTGGGACAATGAATTCACGGTGTTCTTATTTCAATTTCCAGGAGTGTATATTAGTAAACCAAAAGACGTTGTTTAAACACTGATATTGTCAAAAATCGTTAGTTTCCATACAAGTCAGCTAACAACAATAATACTTGGTCTATTCGGAAAGTAAGGTACGATCTGTTGCGAAATGGAAACTACAGGGAAAACAAAAAACGATTTACACCTTCCACCAATTTCTCATCATAGTCGCCGCTCCGACATAGACGTCTGCCGTAGCGTTGTACCGACTTTCCAGTATTCCCGTCATACACGGCAGCCGGCTGTCTTTCCGCCACTTCTCCACACTGGTTTGCAGTTCGTTGTCTGTGCCGAAATGTTGTCTTCATAGACGGCGGTTCATGTGAGCAGAGATGAACGTCACAGGGAGCCAAATCCGGGCTGTATGATGGATGATCAAACACTTTCCTTTTCTGCAGGGGCGTCCCCATTGCCACTGCACTGTGCGGCGGAGAATTGTCACGAAGACGGAAATGCGTGTCAGTCACGTTACGTGGGATTGCATGAAATCAGGCGAAACGCCTCATCGGGCACCCATACTGTTGTCAGTTCTAAGCATCTTCACATCGTCATCGTGTGCTCAGAACACAAAAGAACGACGTGATGCTGTTGACAGGCATACTAGAGACACTACCCAACACATCCGTGCAATGTTTCATCGGATTTTCACTGTCATCTCCATTTCCCAATCTATCGGTTGTTACTTCCCGAGTAGCCCTCGTATAAATCACTTATCTTTCATCAGACGGCTCAAAATCAAAAGGTCTTTGCCAAAATATAACGCAATGAGCTTCCTGTGCCATCTCATTGTCAACAATGGCAATTTATATCAGAACTAGAGTTACCACTTCTGGACAGGCAGCAGCGCTGTCCAGGGAAAAAAAATATGCAATGGCCACTTTTCCTGTCCTGCCCACTTAACCACACCTTTCCGAACCGATCTTGCTATTAACTGATAACCTTCAAAAATTAGTACAACATATTAATTAATAAAAGTAATTGACATAAGAAACACGACCAGAAATGTTTTCTACATCTTTTGAGTATCATTATTCTTTTGATTCCGTATTACTTGCTACAAGCACAATATCACATTTGAAGATCAATTAAAATGAAGCACATATTAAAATATTACAGCATCTGCAATTTTTTTTTTTTTTTGGTCCTGAGAAAGAAAAATACACTGCTAAGAAACTCTTACCGTTAGTAGCCATTATTTAAGTCTGCTGTTAATTGTTAGAAGCATACTATTATGATATACAGCTGTTAACTGCAGGCCGATCAAATACTTGCTTCGGGCAGCCTGTGGCCCGCGGGCAGCAGTTTGACGATCAGTGTTATACGGGATGATTCACGTGTTCCTAACGCTGGGATTTTGCAGCCTGCAGCACCTTCAAACATCACACATAAGATTTTCATATTCTTTCACTCGCTACGCACAAACTACTACTACTCTTACAGAAAAAATTAACAAGACCTTTTCGTAGGAATTTTAATACACCTAAGTTTTGTAATGGGATACACTTTCGCTAGAGGCCACAGTTTTCGAGTAATTCAAGAAAAACGTGATTGAAGATCCGTTTTGTACGTTTTGCTCGAATAATTCAAAAACTGCAACCTTTAGCCGAAAACGCAGCCCAATTCAAAATTTCACTAAATCACATTTGCTGCGAAAAGGTCACGTTCATTTTTTCTGTAGAACTAATAGTCTGCATGTAGTGAGTGAGACAATTTGAAATTCTTGTGTGTATTTGATGGTGTTGCAGGTTGCATAACATCCATCAGTAGGGGCAGCTGAATCGCTCTGGATACTGTACCGCTACAGTTTAAAATAATGTTCACTGCACTTGTGCCAACGGCCTTGCCACATTGGTAACACCAGTTAGTGTCAGATAACTGAAGTTAAGTGCTGTCGGGCTTAGCTAGCACTCAGACGTCTGACTGTCAGTTGTGGGCAAGTGAGGTGTGCTCAACCACTGTGAGGCCTGTTGAGGAGCAACTTGATTGAGCTCTGGTCACGAGAACTGATAGTGACGGAGAGAGCAGTGTGCCCATCACGTGCCCCTCTATGTCCACATCCAGTAACACCTATTGGCTGAGAAAGATGCTGCGCTTGGTCAGTATCACTTGGCTTTCTGAGACCTGTTTGGACAGAGTAATAAAATAAAATACTTGTTGTAGTATTTAATTTTGTGTTCTAATTGATCTAACGATTGTACTGCTACGTGTGCTATGACTTTAGCTAGGGATAATGGTGTATCGTGCTTTGCCTGCCTCCACAAACCGCTCATAGGCTACAGACAATGATTTCTAAGACACTTACAGCTTATTACAACCGACTAGCTGAGATATGCCTTTGCACAAACGTGACAGCAATGTTAGTCACACTATGATTGTTCTGGTGTTAGGAGGGACATATGACAGGTCTGCGACCACAAAAAATGTTGTCAGTGGCTTCTCCAAAGTGTAATGTGGCCATTGGATCCGTTCATTTTTCGGGACTCGGACTTTGTGGAGACTAAATCCAGTGAGAAAGAAAAAATGAGCGAGTACTCAAGAACTCCTAGCGAAATCGAGACAAACAAACGGAAATTATTCCCCTGAATCCTTCAGTTTACACTAAACAAACCTGTAGTAGGAGACTGTCAGTAGTCCCACTAGGTATGTCCCTTATTCTGAGGTCACGAAGAGGATTAAGAAGCAGAGCATTATCATCTGCTGTCGAGATCGCTGGTAGTCCTTACAAGAGGCTCCTCCTTGACTCTTGCCAAAGACTCTGAGAAAGACAAAAGCAAGCCTAAAAGAACTGAAACTGGCAATCCCAAAAGTGACGATACGTCTTCAGGCTGATTCTGCAACGTCTGCGAAGTTGATCACAACGAAGAAATGATGAATTCAAAGGTTTTCAATTGCGTTAACATATTTCCAGCTTCTTGATGTGGACACCATTTGGAAACATGTTTGGAAACATATTTCGAAACACAGAAACATCTATCCGTAGCAGTGTCGGTACAGATCAAAGGAAACAATGTTTCAGGCTAGCTACCACTTGTCACCGCTGCACGGCGCTAGCGCGTGTGTGTATGTGTCGTCAACTGTTACGTGGTGCTGTGTTTACTATAGTATCGTTTTCGCTTTATTTTTCTAAAATAATGAAGTGGTCAAGGCAGCAAATTGAAGATCTAATTGCCATTTACCAGGGACAGGATTGCTTATGGGACGCCCGGAGCAAGAAATATAAAAACACTGTTAAAAAACACGACGCACTTGCAAAATCTGCAGCAGCTTTTGGCACGGACAAGGGAAGTGTAGAGAAAAAGATACGATCGCTCGTGGTTGGTTACAGGCGTGACAAAAGAAAAATTATTTCCAGCAGACCATCTGGTAGTGGTGCACACACTGCATATGACTCCAACTGGTTCGGCTATCGGCTGCTGCAGTTCTTGAACGATGTTCATGAACCGAAGGAGACAACAGACAGTGTGGAAAATGAGGTATGAAAATTATGCTTGTTTGTCTTTATTTGTATTTTGTGGTATACAGTCACATTCACCCATAGTTATTTTGCCATGGTACACTTCCTTGTTGGCTTAAAATATAGCTAGCAAACTAGTCTCGAATTTGTTTATTCGTGGAAGCAGCTTTCCTTGGTACATTCTGGACTGCAGTGAAAACTGATGCAATGTATCTCGTCTCCATGTGCCTGGAATCATCTCACTTGTTTGTAAATCGTATCAATCGAATCTTCCATGTGGGGTGTAATGGTTCCTTGCCTCAGCACTTCGTCTTAAAAAATTGTGGAGACATACAGCTGTAAGTGTGACAGTTTTTGCCTTCTCCGCTTGTAGCAACACAGGTTTTCTAAACACACGAAAAACTGAAGCCATAATGCCGAAAGTGTTCTCATCAACCATTTTGGCCCAAGAAAGTCTGTAATTAAAAACTCTCTTTTTTGAACCTTTAACATGTTTTCCCGGGTAGGGTTTCATAATGTTTTCCTGTAAGAGGAAAGCATCGTCTGCTACAAAAACATATGGTAGGGCCTTTGTGCCACCTGGTTAGCATTCAGATTGTGGCAAGTTTAGTTTCTTTTCGTTAATTAACTCACTTATGCTCGCGTTTTTGAACACACCATCATCTGATGTTCTGCCTTGGCAGTCGATATCTGAGTACAAAAAGCTGTAGCTGGCATCGACGACACCAAGCAGCTCAACGCTGAATGAACCTTTATAGTTATAATATTCACTTCCACTACTAACAGAGCAGTAGCACGATACGTTTCCCATCAGTTGCTCCGACACAGTGGGAGAACTGAAGAATCTGTGAGAACAAACATGCTGCTTCACACCAATCGTTTTCATCACAGGTTTCTGAAAGAAAGAAATGTGATTTCAGGTTTTCGTACATTCGCCAGAGGGTATAAATCAAAATAAAGAGGTTGCGCTCGACCTTCCAGGCCTCCAACACGAAAAATTAGAAGGGTGGGTGAGTCAAAAGATATGCAGCAACCTTACAAGATTACGTCTCAATTATTAACTAAAGTGCTGCAAAAGCAAGAAGAGAACAAGATGTAGTACATATGGGTAGTATGTGCCATCAGTGTTACGGAAATTGCCAGAGTTAGAAAGAGCAAAAACAATGGCTTTACTTAATGAAGTGTTAATGAAACAGCATGTAGCATATTTGGAAAGTCAGCAGTCGACAATGGGTATGAATGTGGCAGGGTCATCATCATCATCAAATAATAATTCCCCTGTTACATTTACGAGCTATGAAGACAGTGATAACACAATTGAAGAAGTTGTGTTTGATGAGATGTGTAATGTAATTGACAAATAACAACATTTCGAAAAGATGCTTATTTAATGATGTTTTACATTTACTTCACTTTACATAATCCTTCAGTACTTCGACTAGAGTTCCACATACTTCAGGTACTATTTGAGATATTGTTTGCTTCGAAATGAGAAATAAATACGCAAGGCTCTGAAATGAATATCCTGTTGCCAGAAAACGAAGAGCAACTGCAAGCCTTTGGTTGACTTGAAATCGCTTTCCTGAAATTCGTGTCTTTTTTTTTTTTTAAACAAATGGTGATATCACATTTACCAGATATTCAAAATCGGTAGATGACAACTTAGTGAAGTTACGGAAGCCAGAGCCGTCTTCCACACTCAGCTCACATAGCAAGTTATTTCCGTCACTTCTTCTATAGAATGTTTTTCTCCACCAACGACGAGGCCGCCTTTCATTGTGTTTGTGTAAGCCTTCTAGTATTAATAATGCAGCACCACATATCATTATTGTTTCTTCGAGACCAGACATAACGCAGCAGCAGATGATACGAGCACAATAATACAAGGAGCACTGCAGATGGCATGAACACACAACGAGAAATGTTTGCCACCGATGTGGACGGAAACAGAGCCAGAAACAAACAAAGTCTGAAACATTTGCCAGACATCGCAGAAAACAATGTTTCCAACAGAAACATGTTTCCAGTGGCAGTGTGTACGCGGCTTTAGCCGCATTTTGACATCTAAGTGAATCAACACTTAAAATTTTGTGTTGGACTAGGACTCGCGACCGGATCTCCCACATAATGCAAGCACTGACCTTAGCCACCTCAGCCATCTGATCCAAATTCCCAACTATTAACGAGCGTCACCTACCCATGAACCCCTCTCTCGGCATTTCGGACATGTCCGAAAGAACAGATACCACATAATAGATGTTCGGAAATTCCCGTGACGAACTTCTTCTAAGACTTACAGAGGGGAACCCATGTCCGGAACGTACTGTGTCCGTTGGACGACGGTTTCAATTCAGATGTGTAACGCGTCCACCTCTGCTTCCATTCACGTTATGCTGAAGGGGAGAGTGCTCCACGTGTGGACGAACTCCTCGAGTTCAAAACTCGATTACAGCACACCGCTTCTCATTCACTGACGTTACTTTACACAACGTCGTGTTCCACACTACAGTACGGAGCACTCTAGCAGTAGAATGCTGCCAATATGTAGACATGAAGAATAAAGATGTAGAATGGCAATAACGTTTGTTTTATTTAAAAATATTTAAGAATTTTCATGTAACATAATGGAAGCCTTGTTTTTCAGCATCACCTCGTTATTAGAAAAACTGTAGCTAGGAATGTGGTATACAGGGTGTTACAAAAAGGTACGGCCAGACTTTCAGGAAACATCCCTCACACACAAAGAAAGAAAATATGTTATGTGGACATGTGTCCGGAAACGCTTACTTTCCATGTTAGAGCTCATTTTACTACTTCTCTTCAAATCACATTAATCATGCAATGGAAACACACAGCAACAGAACGTACCAGCTTGACTTCAAACACTTTGTTACAGGAAATGCTCAAAATGTCCTCCGCTAGCGAGGATACATGCATCCACCCCCCGTCGCTTGGAATCCCTGATGCGCTGATGCAGCCCTGGAGAATGGCGTATTGTATCACAGCCGTCCACAATTGAAGCACGAAGAGTCTCTACATTTGGTACCGGGGTTGCGTAGACAAGAGCTTTCAAATGCCCCCATAAATGAAAGTCATCAGGGTTGAGGTCAGGAGAGCGTGGATGCCATGGAATTGGTCCTCCTCTACCAATCCATCAGTCACCGAATCTGTTGTTGAGAAGCGTACGAACACTTCGACTGAAATGTGCAGGAGCTCCATCGTTCATGAACCACATGTTGTGTCGTACTTGTAAAGGCACATGTTCTAGCAGCACGGGTAGACTATCCCGTATGAAATCATGGCGGTGAATCGAGGAAGTACAGTACATACTGACGAAACTAAAATGAGCTCTAACATGGAAATTAAGCGTTTCCGGACACATGTCCACGTAACATCTTTTCTTTATTTGTGTGTGAGGAATGTTTCCTGAAAGTTTGGCCGTACCTTTCTGTAACACCCTGTACATGAAACCTCCCCTCCAAATTAAAACTATGCGCCAAACCGGCTACCATAACTTACCTTGCCATTTACGAGCGTCCTATCGAGTTAACTATCACACTGAAATACCTCGGACTAACACTTGATCGCAGACAAACATGGAAGCCTCTACTATCCATTCTACATAAAGCCCACAATAGACTAGAATTACTGAAGCTACCATGAGGCCGAACGTGGAGATCGCACCCTTCCACAATCTTCCACACCTATAAAGCCCTACTCCGACCCACTCTCTGCTGTGACAATGTGGCGTTGACTTCCGCTCCTTCCTCCTCATATCACGCCCTACAAATCCTCGAACGCCATGCACTCCGCAGCCCACTCTTCCATCCTGAACGCCTCTGAATATTCTACATTACCTGTAAACATGACACTGCACACCCGCCAGTTCCCCAGTGCTCACCGCGCCTCTACTACCACATTACCCCAACATTGCACCTCCACAATCTCCACATCTTCTCCAAACGAAACTTTAATCGCCTTCCGTTATCTGACCATGACATCCGCCCTGAGTCCGCAGCTCGTGGTTGTGCGGTAGCGTTCTCGCTTTCCGCGCCCGGTTTCCCGGTATCGATTCCCGGCGGGGTAAGGGATTTTCTCTGGCCCGTGATGACCGGGTGTTGTGTGATGTCCTTAGGTTAGTTAGGTTTAAGTAGTTCTAAGTTCTAGGTGACTGATGGCCATAGATGTTAAGTCCCATAGTGCTCAGAGCCATCCGCCCTGATATATACCCGCCCTTTAAGACCTATCGTCAGGGCTCCCTTCCCCTCCAATCCTCTACACTCACTTCCTGAGTGTCCGCCCCTGGTAGCTGAGTGGTCGGCGCGAAGGAATGTCATACCTAACGGCCTGGATTCGATTCCCGGATGGGTCGGCGATTTCTCCGCTCAGGGACTCGGTGTTGTGCTATCCTTCATCATTTCATCCCCATCGACATGCAAGTCGCTGAAGTGGCATCAACTCGAAAGACTTGCACCAGACGAACGGTTTACCCGACGGCAGGCCCTAGCCACACGGCATTTAGTTTTACTTCCTGAGTCTTGGTCGGAAGCTACCCACTCGTCCCCCGTCCCTTCTCCAAACATTCACCTACAAACCCCCTCCTATGCACTGCCTTTAATTGCTCCGTTCCCCTGATATCCTTCTCCCTGGCAGGCTATTTCCAGTCGTCTCTTCACTCATCCATGTACCTCTTTTAGTAAGTCACACCTCGGCCATTCCGTTTTACTTTATGCAACAGTCTTCGTGTGCGACACTCATTTTCCATCCATCTGAGTCTATATTTTAATTCATCAAACTTTTATATTTTAACTTACGCGACTGATGATCTGTCTTTTTACTGTCCAAATGTTTGTTTTTGTACAAACGCGGTGACCAGTTTTTATACTATGTTCCTTAAAATTTTCCTCTCATGAGGGAAACATTGTATCCGTTGACAGCTCATCCCTGCCCATATGGCGCCGGGCGGGGGGGGGTTAACATTTTTTAAATGTTCGGATAATAAGTTGCCGTCTCTTTATCTAAGAATAGACGATGAATGCAGCTAGCCGCTATCTCTGTGTAATGTCTTGTCTGTATAGACGTGTATCTGTTGCCTTTAAGATACCTTCACCTTCACACACAAATCTGTACAGTAAAGTAAGGCCTCTTGGCTGATCTGTGATAAGACAGGCGAAATTTAGACTAATGGAGGAGTATTAGTATGATCTCTATTTTCATTGGCTCCCTCTCTTTCTCTCCTTTATCTATGTGCAGTTTTTAATATAATATTTCATTACGTAAAATCAGCCAAATAGGATCTTTGGTGGAGTCCTTCGTCTTGGTAATCAGCGGCTGGCTTGCTGTAAGAGATCTTTACATTTGTTATTACTGTTAAACACTGCAGTCAGTCGGGAGAATCAATCGTTTGGACAATTTGTTCCTTCTACGAAAGATTGCGAATTCCAGGTGTGTATGAAGCCTTTTTGGACGATTTAACACAGACTCAGTGATTGCAGGCTCTCTTCGACACAGCTGAAACTTCCCCACTAATTACAGGGCCAACGCGCTCATCAAATGATTCAGAAAATACTCATTCGTTCATTCACTCCAGAACAAAAAAGTCACAAACCTTATTTATGGAGGAAATTGTGTATTAAATCCATCTCCATTACATATCCAGATCTCCGGTGATTCCACGCCTTAATTATTTTCCTTTTACAGTTTCTTTCTCCTCAAACAAACCGCTATCGGCACAAATGTTAATTGGCTCGCTTTAGCGAGAAGAAAAGCAGAATATGTATCTCTCAGAAACACGTCAATCCCTCAACAGATACTCCAGAAGCTGTCCTAGTTACCACTCCAACAACCATGGAGAATGCATATATGCATCTCTGTTATTTCAAAGAATAAACGCGCTAGAAAATACTTTGGCGTCGTCGAGCTGTCGCCGCATATATTACGAGAAAATCAGATCAGGTAACTTTTCCAAAGTGAATGAATGTGGATGGTTTGATTGAAAATGATTAATTGGTGCGTGGTAGAGGGTATTTTCTGTGGGGACATTACAGGGGGGGGGGGGGGGTTGAAATAAATAATAATAAACAAAGAAAGAAGAGGAAGTCTGCTGTACATCCGTTGCAGGTAATGGAAGGGCGCCTGTACCATCGCACGTCGTCGTGAGCTTAATGTCGCGGGAATGAAGTTCCAGAGTGTGCACCATTTGAAATATGGCGCATTGACATTTTGACAGAATATATTCCTATGTACAGTCTCCTACGTTGAGTTTACTGATTGATACGAGACACTTAGAGGCTTATTCCCATCCAAGCACAGTCCTGGAAATGATGAAACCAGATACCGTGCACACGCATTGTTTCATACATGACCCGCAGATTTGTGTCCACTCCACGCGTGAAAAGTGTCTTAGTTCACCCACACATCAAAGCAGAGCGCACAGCTTACTCAGTATTAATCACTGTATTTCTGCATTTCACCGATACGATGCATGTATTAGTTCAAATAGATATATCCGTGTTCTCACACATGAAAGCCAACACAGCAGCCACGCTGTCAAATCAACAGTGTTCTCACTGCCACCTCTCTTCAGTTCTGACAGTTGAGAACATTCTTTACCATATCAAGGACACATATAGAATGGACAAAAAACACAATACAGTACCACGCTTAATACGGGGTTGGCAAACTGTTGGAATTCAAAACAGCTTCCAGTAGTCTAGGAATGGTTAAATATAGGGATTTCAATGGAATCTTATGCCATTTTTCCTGTAAAATAATGGTAAATTTAGGTAACGACGATGGAGATGAATAGCTATCACACTGCCCTCTCTAGAAAATAGACCACAAAGTTTCAATAATATTGAGATCTGCTGACTGTCGGGCGAGGGTAGATGTGACAGTTCTTCCTCTGTCTCAACAAACCAGTTCTAGACGATGTGAGCCGTTTGAACATGGACCCCGCCATCTTTGTAAACAGCATCACCACTGGGAAACAAATATTGTACCATGGGATGGGGCTGCTCACCCAAAATAGTCACACAATTCTTGGCAGTAAGGTCGCCATGCAAAGTAACCATGGAGGCCATAGAACAACACGATATGGCTGCCCGAAACACCACCGAATCCCCGCCATGTTTCACTCTTGGCACGTAAACTCGGCCAGCAGATGGAAACAGCGTGAAACAAGACTCATCAGAGCAAATGGCTTTCTTCCATTTCACCATAGTCCACTTTTCAGCCGGCCGCGGTGGTCTCGCGGTTCTAGGCGCTCAGTCCGGAGCCGCGCGACTGCTACGGTCGCAGGTTCTAATCCTGCCTCGGGCATGGATGTGTGTGATGTCCTTATGTTAGTTAGGTTTAAATAGTTCTAAGTTCTAGGGAACTGATGACCACAGATGTTAAGTCTCATAGTGCTCAGAGCCATTTGAACCATTTTTTTCCACTTTTCATGCCTGTGGCACCACGTTTTCCTGTTAAGGGCACTTTCACTGCTGGTGAGTTTTTTTGGATTTCTATCTCGCCCTATAATTCCCTACTTATGGAACTGCCTTCCCGCTGTTTTGGTGCCGACAGGGTTCGCGAGTATGAAATTCAATTCTGCAGCTACTTTTGGAGCTGTTGTCCTCTTAGTTATCGTCGCAATCCTCTCCAGTGACCTTCTGTCACGATCAGTCAACACAGCTTTGGTCTGCGGGGTGACTCTCCTGATGAGGTACCACTGCTTCCCCTGCATACGGTCCCTCTTGAAACTGCAAACTCTTCGGCTACCTTGATTATGGAAGCACCCACCACATGAGCACTCGACTTCACTTGACTCTGAAGTACTTTGCTCTCCATAAGGTGGGAAACACCAAAGGAAAGGAAATATATTATAAAATTACATTTTAATGTTTTCTAAATTTTATTAAGCTCAGACAATAGATAGATAAACGCAATTTTTAAATTTCAGATTTCTCAGAACAGCCATCCTTTGCTTTAATCAGAGCCTTGCATACTCTGGACATACGACGGGTCAATTTTGCCTGCGTTTTTGTTGGAATGAGTCCCCATTCTTGCAACGGGACCGCCAACAAGCGCGTCCCACTCATCTTTTGCCGTTTTCGGATCGTCCTGTCCAACTTATCCCATAGTATCTCGATTTGGTTACAATTCCATGTTTTTCAAAATTTTCAGAAGCTCTAGAGATTTAACATAGTTCTGACACAAGCAGGATGTATGTTACGGGACGTGGTCTTGCTTCAAGACAAACCCTTTCCTAATCAGGAACAAATCCGACGTCTTCGCAGGTCGCCGGAGAATTACGTGATAATCTTTTTAGTTCATTTTAACATGTACTTTCACCAAACCTCCGAAAGAATCCCTTCCCATCACAGAATCATCTCCATGCTACAGGTTTGAATTATGCACTGAGGATTCAAGCGTTCATGGGGTAGACGGCGTACGAATTGGCGGCGTTTCGATCCAAATACTTGAAACTTTAATTCATCAGTGAATGAGACTGTTTCCCAGCCTACTGCTGTCCTATGTTGGTATCATGTAACGCCAACAAATTTATGTCTCAAAGATCTCTATTTTGAGAGTACATTCATTATATATTCACCTCATCTTCAGTTGTTTTCATTTATTTATGTGTCGTGAACATTATTTCTTTACCTACGACATTTTACAATATCCGTCTTAAAAACGGCCACTGTAAAATTTTGCAACGCCGCTAGTAGAGGAACAATGTTTACGACACGTAAACAAATGCAAACATCTGCAGATGGGACGCCATGCAACTTGAAATGTTATCATGGAAAAATAAATGCCTACAAAAGTAAGAGGCTGCAGCTTATTCATTATAAATTAACTTCATTTTCAACAGTTTCAGTGTTGTAATACATCCAGTATATTTAAGAGTGCAACGGGAATTCCACAGTTAAACACACAGGAGAGAACGGATAGGTGGAAACAGTACACTGAAGGCTTCCATCAGGGTGTGGAGGAAGAAACCGGAGTTGATAGGGAAGAGATGGGGGATCAAGTATGAAGATCAGAATTGAAAAGAGCTTTGAAAGACTTAAAATCAAAGCAGGCAGAAGTGACAGATAATATTCCATTGGAATTTCCAAAATTATTGAGGGAAGTGGCAACAAAAGGCTATTCAAGTTGGTGTGTAGAATGTATGAGACTAGTGATATACCATCAGACTCACAAAAAAACATCATCCACAGAACTCTGAAGATAGCAAGAGGCGACGAGTTCGAGAATTATCGCACAATCAGCTTAACAGCTCATGCATCCAAGTTGCTAACAAGAATAACATACAGAACAACAGAAAAGAAAATTGACATTCTGTTACATGACGATCAGTTTGGCTTTAGGAATGGTAAAAGCACCAGAGAGCCACAGAGAGGCAATTCTGACGTTTCGGTTGGTAATGAAGGGAAAAATCAAGACACGTTTGTAGGATTTATCGACCTGGGAAAAAAGCGTTCGACAATGTAAAATCGTGCAAGATGTTCGACGTCCTGAGGAAAAATAGGGGAACGCTATTTGGAAAGACGAGTGATATATGTACAAGAACCAAGAAAGAGTAATAAGAATGGAAGAAGCGGTCGGATTAAAAAAGGTGTAAGACAGGGGTATAGTCTTCCACACCCACTATTCAATCTATACGTCGAAGAAGCAATGACTGAAATAAAACAGAGTGTCAAGGGTGGGATTAAAATTCAATGTGAAAGGATATCAATATTAAGCTTCGTTGATGACTTTGCTAACTCCAGTGAAAGTGAAAGCGAAGAATAACTACTGCGTCTGCTGAATGGAATGAACAGTCTAATGAGTATAGAAAATGGATTGAGAGTAAATCGAAGAAAAATACAAGTAATGAGAAGTACCAGAAATGAGAACAGTCAGAAACTTAGCATCACAATTGGTGATCACGAAGTAGATAAAGGAATTCTGCTACTTAGGCAGCCAGAAAGCCATGACGGACGGGGCAAGGAGGACATACAAAGCAGACTAGTACTGGCTAAGAGGGCTGAGTGTACCGGAATGTCACCCATCCAAGTGCTAGCCCAACCCGACAGCGCTTAACTTCGGTTATCTGACGGGAATTTCATTTTGTTCCATACTGTTCGTTGAATTTGTTCAGGGCGGACGTGCGATGACACCTGTTCAGTTTGTTCGTTGATCCGTTTGCTCAGTTTTTTGTTACAAAAGGTAGCTGACCCTCTGGCCGAAACCCACTGCGGCAAGGCCGCTGGGGCATACGTGTGAAAGACAAACAAAAATTTAGAAGAAAATCCTCTGAACACCTAAAGCACTGAAAAATGAAAACAAAAATATACCACATTTGCAAATCACTTTATGCAACAAAATCATAACCCTACCGGCATAAAAACGCCAGTAAGCAGTAATAAATACATGCACACAGCTAATGTCCTTCCACCACGACCCAAAAAGGATCCACTACAGTAGCTTTAAGCACAAAATACACCATCCTCCTCACAGAAACAATTTTTTTTGGGGGGGGGGGGATTATAATATATATCTAAAATTTCGGGTACATATTTTGCTTACTTTGCAATGAACCTGCGATTACAGTCAATAGATTCCGAACCATATCTCGATTACTTTTTTTTCCTCAGGAATCCACAAACTCCTTTTTGACTAAACTTGTCAGTTTCTGACAGTCCATGTTTCGTGTTGTGATGGCCAAGACCGAAGAAAACAAACCGATTTGAATTTCACCGACTGTTGTCCGAAGTCTGTACGTTCGGCGATGACATCTCCTACATTGACACCGTGCACGTTGTGGCACGCGGATTTGAAAAGATCGGACGTCGTCGGCCAATGTCGGTAGTCGGCGGAAGCCAACGACATGGGTCCCACTGTGACCGCAGCCTAAGAGTAAGAGCGTGACGCAGAATCATGCGTCTTCTCCTACAGTGAAAATGTTCAGACGCCTAACATTTGCAGGAGAGCAGATGATGACAGTGTTCTGGGATTCGAAAGTTGCGCGGCTGATGTACTGCACTCCTAACGGTCGAACAGTGAATGGTGTTAGCTACTGCGAGATCTGAACGAAAAATCTAAATTTTGCGCAAAGAGAAGCGTTCAAAATGATGCAACACATCTAGCGTCAGTTTGAACGTCATACTTTATAGACGAATACGTATGCTTGCTTATATACTAGGGTGGACCATTTTAATCATTTTAATCCGTAATGGGGAATATTCGGAATAGATATGAGATACGACAAAGTGTTTTAGATAAAAGTTGTAGATGCCAAGGTGGGTCACACATTGCTACTAATGTCTGTAACCTTAAAGAGATAATAAAGGTGGCTAGGAGGCTAAAGTTATTTTTTAATGAAAATCCTAATGTTTGATTTAAGATTTGAAAAGAACGGCAAATTTTACGTTCAAACTAATACGTTTTTCAAGGACAAGGCAAAGTTCAATGAAGGTGAAATTAGCAAATATATTTTTAGTTCTGTTACGAATGAACTAGAAATTGAAGGGGATACAGCAAAAGGCAGGGTTAGAATTAGAAGGGGCATCCCGAGAGATGAGAGGCGAGGGGACACACTCAGCGATTTGTAAATCAATATCAAATATCTGTTTGTGTTTGTTCTGTCATAATAAGATCAAAATAATATTTATACGGTGTGATGTATTTATTTTGGCCAGTAACCACTTTAATTAAAATTTTAAGGTTAATTCTCTCTTTGCTCTTTCCAAATCCGACGTCACAAATAGAGGATTCCATGAGACGAAATTCAACCTTCGAATGACTTCAAGATCATGGTTACTGGCAATGATACGTGATCCCTTATACCCCCTCCAATTTATATCTAACATTGTATTTTGCTGTATCCTTCCTCTGTTCCAACTTAATCTGTACCGTATGTCAACCAACACATATTTGCTTATTTGACCTTCAATAAGCTTTGCCATGTCCTAGAGTAATGTGCTGCTAGCTTCAAAGCTTAAATCAAATATCCCATTTAAGAACACCACTTTAACCTCCAAATCACCTTGGAAATCAAGGTCGCGGACAATAGGAGCAACACGTGACCCTCTTTGCCACCTATAACTTTTATCTAGAACATTTTACTGTATCTCGTCTCTATCCCGGGTTATTCCCATTATAGATTGAAATGGTCCACCCTGTATATGTTCGCATCGGTACTACAGTATCAGCGTTGCCAAAACGTTGAAAAAAAAACTCTCCTCCGGAAGAAGTTCACATTTTCTCAGGAAGAAGTGCAAACAAAAAAAACTTCGCACGTGGATATTTATTTCATATTTTATAAGAAAAATTATACATGTGAGTAATATACACTACTGGCCCTTAAAATTGCTACACCACGAAGATGACGTGCTACAGACGCGAAATTTAACCGACAGGAAGAAGATGCTGTGATACGCAAATGATTAGCTTTTCACAGCAGTCACACAAGGTTGGCGCCGGTGGCGACACCTACAACGTCCTGACATGAGGAAAGTTTCCAACAGATTTCTCATACACAAACAGCAGTTGACCGGCGTTGCCTGGTGAAACGTTGTTGTGATGCCTCTTGTAAGGAGGAGACATGCGTACCATCACGTTTCCGACTTTGATAAAGGTCGGATTGTGGCCTATCGCGATTATGGTTTATCGTATCGCGACATTGCTTCTCGCGTTGGTCGAGATCGAATGACTGTTAGCAGAATATGGAATCGGTGGGTTCAGGAGGGTAATACGGAACGCCGTGCTGGATCCCAACGGCCTCGTATCACTAGCAGTCGAGATGACAGGCATCTTATCCGCATGGCTGTAACGGATCGTGCAGCCACGTCTCGACCCCTGAGTCAACAGATGGGGACGTTTGCAAGACGACAACCATCTGCACGAACAGTTCGACGACGTTTGCAGCCACATGGACTATCAGCTGCGGTTACCCTTCACGCTGCATCACAGACAGGAGCGCCTGCTGTGGTGTACTCAACGTCGAACCTGGGTGCACGAATGGCAAAACGCCATTTTTTCGGATGAATCCAGGTTCTGTTTACAGCGTCATGATGGTCGCAACCTTCGGATGTGTTACGACCCGTGGCTCTACCCTTCATTCGATCCCTGCGAAACCCTACGTTTCAACAGGATAATGCACTACCGTATCTTGAAGGTCCCTTACGGGCCTTTCTGGATACAGAAAATGCTCGACTGCTGCCCTGGCCAGAACATTCTCCAGATCTCTCACCAACTGAAAACGTTTGCTCAATGGTGTCCCAGCAACTGGCTCGTCACAACACGCCAGTCACTACTCTTGATGAACTGTTGTATCGTGTTGAAGCTGCATGGTCTGCTGTACCTGTACACGCCATCCAAGCTCTGTTTGACTCAATGCCCAGGCGTATCAAGGCCGTTATTACGGCCAGAGATGGTTGTTCTGGGTACTGATTTCTCAGGATCTATGGACCCAAATTGCGTGAAAATGTAATCACATGTCAGTTCTAGTATTCTGTCCAATGAATACCCGTTTATTATCCGCATTTCTTCTTGGTGTAGCAATTTTAATGGCCAGTAGTGTATAATTTACTTATAAATGGCAGTCTTCAAAACGTTGTCTTACACAAAGACCGACATTGGAGTCTTTGAACCATCACCTGCTTTCTTACCTTATCCGCTTGCCAGTCTCTTTCTTTCCTTTTTCAGAGCAAACTTTGCAATAGCGTGTGGAGTTTACGTTATGGGGAGTGGGTGGTGCATTTTCTGGAAAATGGCGACAAAAATTTCTAGCTAGGCTGGTGGGTGGTGTTGGTTCCAACGATCGAATGCCCGTCCTGCAGCTGTCATATACAGGCTAACCTTTTTCTTTTAATTTCGGAAATTGTTAGGGTATTCAATATTGCGAGATCCACAGTTTCAAGAGTGTGCCGAGAATACCATAATTCAGACGTTACGTCTCACGGGCAACGCAATGGCCGGTGGCCTTCACTTAACGACCGAAAGTAGCAGTGTTTGTATAGAGTTGTCAGTGCTAACAGACAAGTAGCACTGAGAGAAACAACCGCAGAAATCAATGTGGGACATAGGGACAACGTATCCGTTAGGACAGTGCGGTGAAATTTTGGTGTTAATGGACTGTGGCAGCAGACGACCGATGCGAGTGCCTTTGCTGTTAACATGTGGCTCCTCTCCTGGGCTCGTAATCATATCGGTCGGACGCTGGTCGACTGGAAAACCGCGGCCTGGTCAACTGAATCCCAGTTTCAGTTGGTAAGAGTTGATGGCAGGGTTCGATTGTGGCACAGACCCCAAGAAACCATGGACCCAGTTTATCAATAAGGCACTGTGCAAGCTGGTGGTGACTCCTTAATGGAATGGACTGGGTCCTGGTTATGTTCAGGGCTACTTGGAGAACATTTGCAGCCATTCTTGGACTTCATATTCCCAACCACAATGGAATTTTTATGGATGACAACGCGCCGTGTCAGTGGGCCGCAGCTATTTGTGACAGGTTTGAAGAAAACTCTGGACAGTTCGAGCGAATGATTTGGCCACCTAGATCGCCCGACATGATTCCCACCAAACGTTTGCGGAATATAATCGAGAGGTCAGTTCGTGCCCAAAATACTGCAGCGGCCACACATTCAGCAATGATGGGGCCTGCGGACGACTATAGAGGCTGTATGGGTCTATTTTTCTGCAGGAGACTTCCAACGCCCTGTTGAGTCCATGCCACGCTGAGTTGCTGCACTACTCCGGAAACAAAGGGGATTCGATACGACATTACGAGGCACCCCATGACTTTAGTCACCTCAGTGTAAACCATCTCCCACTGCATCTAATGGACAAAATATCAACTACTTCGGCGTGTAGCAGGCGGGAAGACATTTCATTGCATGGGGAATCTGCACCCGTACTGGACATGGGTGCCGTCTACATGGCCGGTGTACCAGCACTCGTACTGGCGTACGGGCATAGTGCTAAATGTGTTATAAATTTGCCTTTTCTTTTTTACTTAGCCTCGTGTACCTGAACAAAACTTTTCATTGTTATTATGCTGGCCTTTTGCTTTCCTTGTACTTTTCAGTCGCTGGATCATTCTGGCAGACTACATCGCTTCCTCCTTGGAGTTCCTCCGTCAGGAACTTCGTTTCCGGGCGGAAATACAGGACGCAGCCAACGAAAAACTGGATAAGATCACAAGCGAAACGGCCCACAAAACTGGTTTCAACAAGACTCAGGTAACAGCAGCACGTGACTTCCTGGAAATATATTTCATTTATTTATTTATTAGCATTTAATGTACATATCGTACAGCCAGAAACACGTCTGGCAGCTGAAACAAAGTTTGGTAAGTACATTCAAAACACACACCTGGCGATGGCAGATTACTACAGCCAGTGGCAGCACGAAAAAATACATTTTTCTTAGATTATTGGCAAAAAGAAGGTACAGAATAGTAGAAATCCTCTAATTTATTCTAAAATTTTATTGACATACGAACTTTTGGTTAAGTGATCACTTCCATGGGGCAAAGACTAACCTATACGTAGTAGTGAAAGTATCACCGTGGAATTGTAAAGAATTTCTCTGTGACAATGGACAGTCATTTTCATGTGCAAGTTGCAATCTCTTACAAAGTCCATGATGTTGCTGAAAGCTGCTGCGTCTTATGATGTGAGGATAATGATGATACTAGGGCCTAATTGGCGTTTTAGTTTAATTAGCCTCTTGTACAAAGTTAATTTATAATCTTGATACAACTCACATATAAAGAATTTGTGATTTTAATCACTTCCTCATGTGAAATCACCAGTTTGCCTTAAGAAAAAGTGTTTTGTGAGCGAATGTCTTTTTCCTAAAGAGATGCTTGTAATAACGCATTGCAGTAATAACATGTCGTAAAATATACAATTATTGTCAAGACCTAGATTTTCATTTTTCTTGCAAATGTTGGAATTTATTGATTATGTTTGTATTTGTTCTTATACTCGAGACGCTTCGTGCAAGTATAGGATAGTTGCTGCATACCGCCTTGTGTTCTAAAAAGATCATCTGTGTCAAACAAAGGCTTAAAAATACGTAACAAAGTCATCAACACATTACAGTACTGTTGGTATCGATAGTTTTGTTCCAGTATTACTGAGTATCGTTCATCCAAGTGTTCTGGCAAAGTGTGCAGCTCACGCACATGTCCAATTTACATACCTGGGCGGTGGCCGTCTCTCCCAACCCTGCAGTCTGTTGCTACAGCCGGCCAGAGTGGCCGAGCGGTTCTAGGTGGTACAGTCTGGAACCGCGCGACCGCAACGGTCGCAGGTTCGAATCCTGCCTCGGGCATGGATGTGTGTGATGTCCTTAGGTTAGTTACGTTTAAGTAGTTCTAGGGGACTGATGACCCCAGAAGTTAAGTCCCATAGTGCTCAGAGCCATTTGAACCATTTTTGAGGTCGGCCTGTACGCTTTTGAGCTGTACGTGTCCCTTTACATTTCCACTTCACTATCACATCAAACAGCGAACCTAGGGATGTTTAGCAGTGTGGAAATCTCGCGTACAGGCGTATGGCACAACTGAAACCCAATCAGCTGACGACGTTCGAAGTCCATGAGTTCCGCGGAGCGCCCTATTCTGCTCTCTCACGATGTCTAATGAGTACTGAGGTCGCTGATATGGAGTACCTGGCAGTAGGTGGCAGCACAATGCACGTAATATGAAAAATGTATGTTTTTGGGGGTGTCAGGATACTTTTGATCACATAGTGTATGTTACGTGATCTCTGGTAGAAGGCAGACTACTGTTCGGCTCTTGGTGCTCTCAGTCTTGCCCAGAATTGCGAACAGTCTACTGCTGGACTCGGTCTCAGCGTACAGCTGCTAGTGTATAGTTCCATGCCGAAAGTAGCTGGTAGCCCTTATCCCTGTTGACAGGAGATGATGGAGTCTTATCTCAGTTGATTCTCTAATAATGCTCCTCAAAAAGCAAACATATATAGTAGAAATGGGTGCTGAGGTACCCACATGTTGGAGAGCGTTATTAAAGAATCAGCTGAGATAAGGCTACATCACAGCCTCATCGACAGGGATGAGGTTTAACAACTACATTCGGCGTCGGACGTGGCGCTAGCAGCTGTAGCCCGAGACGACGCCCAGCAGTTGATGCTCCAACCAGCAGTCCAGCTAGGTTAACGGCTGTGCACAGGTAGTTAAGAAGAATGGGTTTGGCGAACGTCCGGAGGACATCATGTACCATCGCATGTAGTGCCAACAGTAGACTATGTAGGAGGTGCCGTTCCAGTATGAGGTTTTTGTTTCGTGGTCGGGGTGTGCTCCCCTTATTGCGCTTAAGACGACGCTGGAGGAAATGAACGAATCTTACAGCGTTGTGTGCTGCATACTGTTGAGGAACAGGTAGAAGATATTGGTTGTATCAGCACGACTCTACACCTGTCGTGGGTGGTAGCATTCCTCGACTCTACTGGCCTGCCCAAAGTCCCAACCTGAACCCGCGAAGCAACTTTGGGATGGGTTAGAATATCGACTTCATGCCAAACTCTCTTGAGAAACAATCGACTCTCACTCCTCCAGAGACATATAAACACTTCACTGAAAGTGTTCTCAGCAGAGCTGAAGTCGTATTAAATGCAGCGGATGACACACCGCATATGAGTGTCCACTCAAAGGGGTGCATATACTTTTGACCAGATAGTGTACCACTCTGTTCTGTGGTCTGCTTCGTATTCCTCCTGCCGTAATTTCACACACCATCGACCTTAACATTTTGTTTTCTCGTTCTGTCACCTGTTTTTTCACCACTTTCAGTCCATTCTTCTTTACACTGTGAATTAAGTTTATGAGCCTGGAATGAATTTTCACTCTGCCATATGAGTTTGCAAAACATCGTTGAGGCTTTTGCCGAACAATTTTCCCGTGTTGATTTCTGTGCTTGGCCTACGAGGAGCTGGCCGGTGTGGCCGAGCGGTTATAGGCACTACAGTTTATAACCGCGCGACCGCTACGTTCGCAGGTTCGAATCCTGCCTCGGGCAAGGATGTGTGTGATGTCTTTAGGTTAGTTACGTTTAAGTAGTTCTAGGGGACTGATGACCTCAGCAGATAAGTTCCATAGTGCTCAGAGCCATTTGAACCATTTGACTATGAGGTAAGCACGTGTGCCGATTTGAACTAGAACGCGACTGTAAAGTTTGCACAAAATAACCTGCGCCATGTGTAGAAACACATTCTCATTCTCAGTGCTGTGCGAATCGATTGTGCGTTTCGACCCCTTTGTACTGAACAGGTGGCCTTCTTAGTTTGCTGTTGGGTCCTGAGCTCTGCCTTTGTCCATTAAAAGCAGCCATCTGTGTTGTTTGTGTGTTGATTTTCTTCCTTAGTACTCTAGACATAGACTACTGACTAGTCCAACTATTGGTCCTACTGGCATAACCTGTTACTTTCATCGTTTGCAAACCTGGTACCCGTAGGTTACAAGTTCTTCTTGGACGCAGGCTTCAGTTGTTGAAGTGCCTCACCCCCAACATGCACTGGCCGTACAAGCGATGGAATCCCCACCTCTACCGTTGTCCTCTCCCCTAGCACGCCGTCTCTGCAGGTGTGGACCAAGTTACACTGCCTGACAAAAAAGAAAGTATGAAACCAAAAGGCGAAGAGAAAAAAGAAACTTCACTGGTCGAGAAAATGTATGGTATTATTTTAGTGACTACGAAATTAAGCCAGATTAACAAAATAACTTGGCAGTATGTGCCTACTTATAAGTGTGACTTTCCAGCCCTGTGACTCAGATGCACATATTGATCCAGTTGCGATGGTTGTCATAAGGCTGTTATATCCTCTACTGAAGCAAGATGGTCGACAACGCTACGAGCCTCTATATCCTGGAGACTGGCATGGAGATAGAGTTGACATCTGAGTTGATCACACACATGTTCTACTGGGGACAGATCTGGGGACCTCACAGGTCGTAGGCGTACCTCAACGTCACACAAACACTTCATAGAGACACTTTTCACGTGTGGACCAGCATTGTCATGTTGAAAACAACACGAACATGCTGTCACATGAGAGGTAAAACATGAGGACACTGGATATCTGTGATATGAGGCAGAGTTCCCACAGTCACTACGAGCCTTGACTGACAGCACTGAACTCCATGACAAACAGGTGTAACACAGCACTGATTGCACCATGATACTGTTGCATGACAGGTCACACATGTGTGATGTACCATTGTTCTATCAGAGTACCCTTAATCACTTCCAGCCCTGTCCTGAAGCAATATCTGACATGGTGTGGGGACCATGATGCCTGGAGAAAGACTGTGATGCCTCTCCAAAACATTGGAAGACTGGAAGCCCCCTCCAAGTCACTACCATACTCGCTGGCGCCTGTAGTCTGAGTCGATGCACAACCGTGATCTCTGAACGCAGTGTGACACTGTTCGTCAGTAGTCCATGTTTTCCAGTCGTGACAACACGTGGATGTGGCTGTTTGTGTCGTGGTGTTAATGGTGGACTATTCATTGGATAATGATTCCCCAGTTTGGTTGCTGACAGTCCCTGACAAATGATGTGGGATAACACAGACCGTTGCAGTCAGTCCATTACTGGTACTCAGTCGGCAGACACAGGTGGTGTGAAGGTGTTATGTGTGCTTGGTGTACGATATAGCCATCCTCCCTTTTTGGTGGTCAGATGTTGTCGACAGACTATGTCTGCCCTCACGCTCCCATGCCGATCCATATCGGACCTCTGTCGCATTTGAATGCCTCGTGAATCTGGATACTGCACAACTCCACCAGCCAGCCAAATAGAGATCCACAACGAGGCACCTTTCAAATTCCGTCAGTTGCTGCTGGGTACGTGGCATCTCTGACTCCTTCACAATGTTCATTCAATGTCACACTGTTCACATCCCATACATATTCCATCAGCACTAAACACAAACAATGCTAATGCACTGAAGTGTCTGTCCTACACCTCAGAGAGAATATCATCTGATCATTTCTGTACTCACTGATGGTGTGTACGTGTGCAAAGTTACATTTACATCTGGTGGTGTCTTCAGAATGCTTCACTACTTTTGTCAGGGAATGTATTTTCTCCACACTCAGCCTAAGCTAGTGAGCAAGTTATTTCCTCCTACAGCAGAGACTACAGTACCCTTTGACGAGTGTCTTTACTTAGACCTTCTGTCTGCTGAGATGGAGATGTTGCCCACAGGTGTGCACAGTCGGGATTCACGTACGCAGAACGGACTACGGGCAATACATGAGCAAGCGGTTCGGCCTGCAGCAGGAGGCCGGCCCCGCCTACTACGAGGCCGCAGCTGCAGCCATGTTGGCAGACCTGCACAGCGAGTGCGCCGCTGTCGCCTTCGCAGTCACCAGCGATGACAGCAAGTGGTGCCAACAGCATCTGCTGCCTGCCCTCAACAGGAAGGCCTCAGTAAGTTACAGAGTGGTGGTGCAACAAGGAACACCTGATGAGACCTTTATAAAATTTTATTAGTTTATTCATTGACCACACAGCCAGCAGTTGTTAGAACTGTAGAGAGTTAACATAAAACTTCGAGTCAAAGGAAACTGACAGAATACATTCAACATTGTGAATAGTGAAATAGGAGGTGCATTCAAGTTCTAAGGCCTCCGATTTTTTTTCTCCGGACTGGAAAAACATGCGCATTGTTTTAAAATGAGGCCACGTTCATTGTCAATACGTCCCAGAGATGGCGGCACCGTACGGCAGATGGAATTTTAGCACCAGCGGCGAGTATGAGAACTGTTTTAAATACTTAAAATGGCGACGTTTTCCTTACTTCAACAGCATGCAATCATTCGTTTTCTCAATTTGCGTGGTGTGAAACCAATCGAAATTCATCGACAGTTGAAGGAGACATGTGGTGATGGAGTTATGGATGTGTTGAAAGTGCTTTCGTGGGTGCGACAGTTTAATGAAGGTAGAACATCGTGTGACAACAAAGCGAAACAACCTCGGGCTCGCACAAGCCGGTCTGACGACATGATCGAGAAAGTGGAGAGAATTGTTTTGGGGGATCGCCAAATGACTGTTGAACAGATCGCCTCCAGAGTTGGCATTTCTGTGGGTTCTGTGCACACAATCCTGCATGACGACCTGAAAATGCGAAAAGTGTCATGTTGCCAAGCAATGTTGACGCACAATGACAGCATGAATGGGACTTTCTTTTCGTCGGTTTTGACAATGGATGAGACGTGGATGCCAGTTTTCAATCCAGAAACAAAGCGCCAGTCAGCTCAATGGAAGCACACACATTCACCGTCACCAAAAAAATTTCAGGTAACCGCCAGTGCTGAAAAAATGATGGTGTCCATGTTCTGGGACAGCGAGGGCGTAATCCCTACCCATTGCGTTCCAAAGGGCACTACGGTAACAGGTGCATCCTACGAAAATGTATTGAAGAACAAATTCCTTCCTGCACTGCAACAAAAACGTCCGGGAAGGGCTGCGCGTGTGCTGTTTCACCAAGAAACCGCACATCGAGCTAACGTTACGCAACAGTTTTTTCGTGATAACAACTTTGAAGTGATTGCTCATGCTCCCTGCTCACCAGACCTGGCTCCTAGTGACTTTTGGCTTTTTCCAACAATGAAAGACACTCTCCGTGGCCGCACATTCACCAGCCGTGCTGCTATTGCCTCAGAGATTTTCCAGTGGTCAAAACAGACTCCTAAAGAAGCCTTCGCCGCTGCCATGGAATCATGGCGTCAGCGTTGTGAAAAATGTGAACGTCTGCAGGGCGATTACGTCGAGAAGTAACGCCAGTTTCATCGATTTCGGGTGAGTAGTTAATTAGAAAAAAATGGGAGGCCTTAGAACTTGAATGAACCTCGCATATGAAAGGTTTTTTTAATGACTGCGTGTGGGGTATCTTATTTAAGACAATGGAAACATATGGAGGAGGCCTATCTTCAGTAGGGGATAGACACACTCTCAAGCGCCAAATAAACTGGTATAGGTATGCGAATTCAAATACAGAGATACGTAAACAGGCAGGATACGACACTGCGGTCGGCAACGCCTGTATAAGACAACAAGTGTCTGGCGCAGTTGTTAGGTCGGTTGCTGCTTCTACAATGGCAGGTTATCAAGATTTAAGTGAGTTTGAACGTGGTGCTGTAGTAGGCACACGAGCGATGGGACACAACATCTCCGAGGTAGCCATGCAATGGGGATTTGCCCGTACGACCATTTCACGAGTGTACCGTGAATATAATGAATCCGGCAAAACATCAAATCTCGGACATCGCTGCGACCGGAAAAAGATCCTGCAAGACCGGGACCAGTGATGACTAAAGAGAATTGTTCATAGTGACAGAACTGCAAACCTTCCGCAAATTGCTTCAAACTTCAGTGCTGCCCCATCAACAAGTTCAGCGTGCGATCCATTCAACGAAACATCATCTATACCGGTTTTCGGAGCTGAAGGATCCACTCGTGTACCCTTGATGACAGCAAGACACTGGACTGTTGATGACTGGAAACACGGTGCCTGGTCGAACGAGTCTCGTTTGAAATTGTATTGAGCAGATAGACGTGTACGGGCATGGGGACAACCTCATGAATCCATGGACCTTGCATGTCAGCAGGGGACTGTTCAAGCTGTTGGAGGATCTGTAATGGTCTGGGGGGGGGGTGTACAGTTGGAGTGAAATGGGACACCTGATAGTCTAGATACGACTCAGAACATGTGACACGTTCGTAAGCATCCTGACTTATCACCTGCACCCATTCATGTCCATTGTGCACTCCGACGGACTTGGGCATTTCCAGCAGAACAATGATACACCCCACACGTCCAGAATTGCTACAGAGTGGCTCCAATAACACTGCTCTGAGTTAAACACTTCCGCTGCCCACCAAACTCCCCAGACATGAACATTATTGGGCATATCTGGGACGCCTTGCAACTTCAGAAGAAATCTCTTACGGATTTATGGACACTCCTGTAGGATTAATGGTGTCAGTTCCCTCCAGAACTACTTCAGGCATTAGCCGAGCCCATGCCACGTCGTGTTGCGGCATTTCTGCGTGCTCGCGATGGCCCTGCACGATGTTAGGTAGGTGTACCAGTTTCTTTCGCCCTTCAGTGTATATTAGGGTGGTCCTTAAATGGGTATTACATGACAATGTCAAGTGATTTGAGTGCGCATCTCCTACGTTCTTAACTCTTGACATGTTTTGATAATATGCCCAATTTCAACACAATTAATTAATATTAACCGATGGTACAACAGACTTAAAAATCTGAAAAAGACTTAAATACTGAAAAAAGTGTTTGTATTGTTCTACTGGCACAAACAATTGAAATAAAGCTATATATGTTTCACAAATATCCTTAAATACATTTAAATTGAAGGAATTGAAGTATTACTAAGTAACAAAAGGCACAAAATGTGTGAATGCAACATGAATCAATACTAGTTTTAGCACAATTTTCTTTTCAGTGTCTTTCTTTCAGAATCAGGGTATCATCTCAGGTGATTTTGCACACATCGCAAAACGAATGCTTTTTGTTCTTCATCAGCCGCTAATAGGCCATTGAAATCCTGTATTAAATTCACTCCTCTCCCTGTCATATCAAATCTAAATCAATGCTTGTGAATGAACTCATCAGTTTCCTTCTCTGTGATAATATGGGGATACAAAACACTGTGAGTTGGTAAATATTTTGATAGATTCTGAATAACCGTTGCAAAACTACTAGATTTGTATTTATACAATTATGTTAGGTCAGAAAGCAAATATGCTGAAAAGCTTTGTAACTGCAATAGGTATAACAGTGTACCTCCTTTTGGTCCGCAAAGTTGCCCCACTGCAGATTTCTAGCCAGAGCGTCTTAGTGTCATTGTTAACGTTGTCATCAAACAGTGATAACAGACAAATACCTACGTTTAAACACTATAAGTGCTGAGAAAACTTCTTTGGAGCACTTGAAGAAACACTTGCCATTTACTTTTTCGTACAGTTTCAATTCTTTTAAAAAGTAAAAGTCATTATAAGGTTCGCCCGCATCTCGTGGTCGTGCGGTAGCGTTCTCGCTTCCCACGCCCGGGTTCCCGGGTTCGATTCCCGGCGGGGTCAGGGATTTTCTCTGCCTCGTGATGGCTGGGTGTTGTGTGCTGTCCTTAGGTTAGTTAGGTTTAAGTAGTTCTAAGTTCTAGGGGACTTATGACCACAGCAGTTGAGTCCCATAGTGCTCAGAGCCAACCATTATAAGGTTCTCCATTTGATGGTCAACCCAGAAACTACCGTTCTACTTATACTTTTAGCGCAAAGAAAGAAGTGTTCCTCAGGCCATCCAATTCACTAACCCTGAGGGATAGCTGAGAAAGAAAGAGGAACATCTTCAATTAATAAAGTCCTTTGAATCTCTACCTTGCATGAAACAAAGTACCAGGCAGGCTTACTTGTGGATTCAAGTCCATAGTTGTTCGCAGAATTCAAGGAGTACACAGTAATCATCTTTCACATGTTCTTGTTTTAGAAGTTGGTGCTTCATCAATTTCTACATCGTTGAAATCCTCAAGTAAATGTTCATGTCTGTTTCATAATTTGCTTTTTCCATCCCATTCCATTTTTCCCTAAGTTTGTTTCAAACGTATCATCCGGACTAACTGCTATTTGGAATAACTCATTTTCGAACACACTCCATAACACTAGCTCCTCCATATGATGACACCAGCGGAAAAACAGTAGCACTCTTCTTGCAAACTGTTTCAGGAAAGTAATGCCCACTCCACTGACACAACCTGTGTCGGAATCGGTGGTGTCACAACGAAGAATCTGAACTTTCTTGGCCAGTTCTCAAACTCTTATGGCATTCCAAACTTTTCATTTTTGTTCTTTCTGCTATAATTCGGTAATGCAGGCACACCAATTAATTATTCTTGATTTCCATACATTATGACGACTGATTACCCTTCAGTTCTTGAATACCTCATGTTTAATGCCGGTACCAGCTTTCTGTTCCAATGAACAGTGACAAATTAGGCTTCCCCTCTTTAAATGAATACTTACTACTTTCTGCCTTCTTCTTTCTGAATTGCTTTCGATGTCTTTGAATCGAACTCGTGGAGGGTTCTGTAAAAAACCCACCAGCATCAGAATCACTCACTTCAACAATTTCTTCAGACGTATCAGTAGTAGTTTCCAAAAACTCTGAGCTGTTATAACTCTTCATACTCCTTGAATAAAGTTCTCGGATTTACAGCCGCGTCTAGCAATTAAAATTGCACGAGTACACCTTGGCCGTTGTCATATCACTTAACAATGGCCAATAGGTGCTAGGCCGAAAGCTCGTGCAATTTTAATTGCTTAACTCAGCTGGAAACTCGAGAATTCTTTATTCAATTAACATTGAATAAAGAGTTCTCGAGTACTGCCTTGAGACCCTGCTTTCTTGTACTTCATATTCTTTCATTCCTCTTTCGTAACCCTAATCCTCACCCTTTCCTCTTTTGCCTCCAAATATGTGCCAGTCTTCCAGTCGGCATCCCCAAGATTACCTCTTTTGCTGGGCTCTCCTTGATATAATAAAAAGAGTTTATCTTCTACTATTTTGATCATGGTCAAAACATTAGCATGCACAACACAGAAGTGATTATTTAGATTTGCAGAAAATATAGCATTTCGTTGTTTGTGAGTTTTTGTCTTTCTATGAGCACTTTATTGCAGATTGCGCCACTCTGTATGCAAGTCTGTAAGTTTCTTTGTATAATGAAGTAGAGCTCTTGTAGAGAGACTAGCCGTTTCCCATAATATTGCACATTCACTCTAGATTAAATTAACATTTTCACTGACAGTCAGTTTCACTTCGCCTATGTTATAAAACACGACGGACAAAACTTGCCGATTAGATGATAATTTATGTCCATTCATCTGGTTCTTAACTTCACCAACTAAATAAATAACTCTGTTGCTTTTTTTAATCTACTCGCCATGAGGTAAATACACTACTGGCCATTAAAATTGCTACACCAAGAAGAAATGCAGATGATGAACGGGTATTCATTGGACAAATATATTATACTAGAACTGACATGTGGTTACATTTTCACGAAATTTGGGTGCATAGATTCTGAGAAATCAGTACTCAGAACAACCACCTCTGAACGTAATAACGGCGTTGATACGACTGGGCATTGAGTCAAACAGAGCTTGGATGGCGTGTACAGGTACAGCTGCCCATGCAGCATCAACACGATACAACAGTTCATCAAAAGTAGTGACTGGCGTATTGTGACAAGCCAGTTGCTCGGCCACCATTGACCAGACGTTTTCAGTTGGTGAGAGATCTGGAGAATGTGCTCGCCAGGGCAGCAGTCGAACGTTTTCAGCATCCAGAAAGACCCTTCAACATGCGGTCGAGCATTATCCTGCTGAAATGTAGGGTTTCGCAGGGATCGAATGAAGGGTAGAGCCAGGGGTCGTAACACATCTGAAATGTAACGTCCACTGTTCAAAGTGCCGTCAATGCGAACAAGAGGTGACCGAGACGTGTAACCAATGGCACCCCATATCATCACGCCGGGTGATACGCCAGTATGTCGATGACGAATACACGCTTCCAATGTGCGTTCACCGCGATGTCGCCAAACACGAGTGCGACCATCATGATGCTGTAAACAGAACCTGGATTCATCCAAAAAAATGACGTTTTGCCATTTGTGCACCCAGGTTCGTCTTTGAGTACGCCATCGCAGGCGCTTCTGTCTGTGTTGCAGAGTCAAGGTGCTGTAACCGCAGCCATTGTCTCCGAGCTGATAGACCATGCTGCTGCAAACGTCGTCAAACTGTTCCTGCAGATGGTTGTTGTCTTGCAAACGTCCCCATCTGTTGACTCAGGGGTCGAGACGTGGCTGCACGATCCGTTACAGCCATGCGGATAAGATGCCTGTCATCTCGACTGCTAGTGATACGAGGCCGTTGGGATCCAGCACGGCGTTCCGTATTACCCTCCTGATCCCACCGGTTCCATATTCGGCTAACAGTCATTGGATCTCAACCAAAGCGAGCAGCAATGTTGTCATACGATAAACCGCAATCGCGATAGGCTACATTCCGACCTTTATCAAAGTCGGATACGTGATGGTACGCGTTTCTCCTCCTTAAACGAGGCATCACAACAACGTTCCACCAGGCAACACCGGTCAACTGCTGTATGCTGTTTGTGTATGGGAAATCGGTTGGAAACTTTCCTCATGTCAACACGTTGTAGGTGTCGCCATCGGTGCCAACCTTGTGTGAATGCTTTGAAAAGCTAATCATTTGCATATCATGGCATCTTCTTCCTGTTGACTAAATTTCGCGTCTCTAGCACGTCATCTTCGTGGTGTAGCAATTTTAATGGCCAGTAGTGTAAACATTTACAACGTCAACAGAGGAAAACCGACGCTAAACTGAAGGTACCTAACGCAACATGATGCAACTTCTTGGCCACTGCAAAAGAAATTAAGGTGCGCGCACGAAGAAACATAAAATCCTAAAAATAAGGACCACCGTAATACACAGGTTGATTTAGCTGCCCTTAGCAACGTGTTTTATGCAACCCACAACCTTCGAAAACCACACACTTGGTTTTCATATTCACTCGATTGCTACGTTCAAAATAGCAAGAGAGAGGATCCTCATCACATTGTCCATAAACTGGAACTTTTAGTCGATGTAAAGGTGCGGTGTTTCATGCATGTCCCAGCCTCTTACAAATGACGTGCATTAGATGACGTTTTCTTAACTTCAAATAGCGGAAGCACAGCAGAGGAGTTATAGAAACTACGTGTCTCGCCTTCTGTTGCTGAGATACATGCCATTCAGGATTCGATTTATGGTAAGCAGCTTTCTTGATCGTAGGTTTGAAATCATTATGAGCCAGTGCTGTTAGACGAAACTGTCATTCACTAGCTCTTCTTTTTCCTAGGAGGTCGACTACTTCATTACGGAAAATTCCATGATGTCCTTTCATGCACAGCAAATGAAAGTCTGTGTCATTTTTCATTGCTTCTGTGATGGCCTCCAATACATCCTAAATGTATCTGTTAGTCTGCTTGTCGAATCTGTGAAATTATAATTTCTGCAAAAGTTCATTAGTATCAATATGAACTTAAATATCTGTGATGCATAACAAATGCCCTCTATTATGGCCAGTAGCTGCGCTATTTAGGCAGAGGATTCAGGTGGAAGCACAATCATACGTGTCATTAGAGGGGATGAAGAAGGTGCATCCCAGTCGCTCTTCTATCATAGAGCCGTGCGCCTACAAGCGTACTGTGGGCAGTGTCGTTCAATAAAATGCTCTATTTCATGATTGATGTACTTCACGTTTCTTATATCACATAAAAAGTACGACACCAGGGTATATTAAGTCTGTATCACTCATTTATGAAAGGCTGTTTCCCAAAATCTTCGCTGCAAGTATTTCTTTGTGATTGTTATTTTCCAGTGGTCTGACCTGCTCGTATAGCTTAATGTGTAGAGTGCTGTCTCGTTACATGGTGAACTGTTCCATGACTTTTTGGGGCCCTGTGGGACATTAAGCACTATTGGTCTGGTACAGTGGAAGCCCTAATCTAGTGTTTTGGCGGTTTTCCATGGTTGTGTAAGTAAATGCTGGGGTTGAAAGGTAACTTGTTTGGACTATTTAATTGTTTGAAAATGTTGGCAAAATTTAGTGGACTAATAACATTTTTTTTAAAACCAGACATAAATTATGCTAAACAAGTTACAGATTGAATGCCCTAAACAATTAATAGATGCTTTAATACTGCACTGGGTGGATTGTCAAAGACATTTTAACTAGGTGATCAGTGAGTCAAATACTCTGGCCCTAAAAATGTGGAAAACGCAAACTGAATTGATCTGACACTGAGCAGACTTTGATTAATCAAATCTACTGAAGTTTCTCTACATAGGTGCAGCTGTATGACAATGGTGGAGCTGCAGTACGTCACCCTGTTTCCTTTCCTTTTTCAAAAAATTCTTTATTCTTCAACCACACGATGCATGTTAACCTGCCACCTAATACATTAGCGGGTCCTAATTTATACTTATGTTACAAGTACTGCAGCTTATCTTAATTAGTTACTAGGAATGTTAGCGTTATTTCTATTCCACTATGGGCGTTTCTAAGTTCTACTGGCGCCTTGTTCAACAGGTTTCTTTTATTGCTGTGTTTTTAGAGTTACTGACGTTTTTCTTTATTTGCTTCTTTACGAGTATTAACTAAGCTATTCTACCTACAGCGTAACAGGTGTGCCAGCATGTTATGAACCTACGTTATTGGCCATGCCCACCGAGCTAATTCCAGTGGGCATGCCCCTGGAACGGGCTGGCCCAGAATATTTGAATCACTGCAGTTCTATGCTAATGGGCTTATCCTATCCTATCCTACGTCTAACCTAATTCCTTCTGTCATGTCCGGTGAGTGTCTCGATCAGTTGGAATGTTCACCCTCCCCATAGCCGGGGATGTGGCGGACCCCAGCAGTGAAGCGGCTGGCCAAATCTACGCCCTGGTGGAACAGGATAGGTGTACGGACTGTAAATCCAGTTAAATCTATTACTGATTGTTCCCTAAGAATTCTTTTAAAACTTTGCTCGATATTTCATTGGCAAGTTTATTTAGGTTTTGAAAATGGTGGTACGTGTCGTGATTTGGTAGTTGTTGTATTAGTTGTGCCGATACGTCGTCGAAGAGGTTGCGCTCATACACCGCATGGTCTGGGGTGCCCTGTGTGGCCCCACAGTCACACGCTGGTGTAGCTCACTTCCCGAACCGGCATAGCTTTGCTGGGTACGGTCCATGTCCAGAAAGGAAGTGCAGCAGTCCTCTTAATGGCTTGAGGGTTTTTTTTTTTTTTTTTTTTTTTTTTTTTTTTTTTTTTTTTTTTTTTTTGTCATCAGTCTACTGTGCTAACCTCTTCATCTCAGAGTAGCACTTGCAACCCACGTCCTCAATTATTTGCTTTACGTATTCCAATCTCTGTCTTCCTCTACAGTTTCTGCCCTCTACAGCTCCCTCTAGTACCATGGAAGTCATTTCCTCATGTCTTAGCAGATGTCCTATCATCCTGTCCCTTCTCCTTATCAGTGCTTTCCACATATTCCTTTCCTCTCCGATTCTGCGTAGAACCTCCTCATTCCTTACCTTATCAGTCTACCTAATTTTCAAAATTCGTCTATAGCACCATATCTCAAATGCTTCGATTCTCTTCTCTTCCGGTTTTCCCACAGTCCATGTTTCACTACCATACAATGCTGTGCTCCAGACGTACATCCTCAGAAATTTCTTCCTCAAATTAAGGCCGGTATTTGATATTAGTAGACTTCTCTTGGCCAGAAATGCGTTCTTTGCCATAGCGAGTCTGCTTTTGATGTCCTCCTTGCTCCATCCGTCATTGGTTATTTTACTGCCTTGGTAGCAGAATTCCTTAACTACATTGACTTAGTGACCATCAATCCTGATGTTAACTTTCTCGCTGTTCTCATTTCTACTACTTCTCATTACCTTCGTCTTTCTCCGATTTACTCTCAAACCATACTGTGTACTCATTAGAGTGTTCATTCCGTTCAGCAGATCATTTAATTCTTCTTCACTTTCACTCAGGATAGCAATGTCATCAGCGAATCGTATCATTGATATCCTTTTACCTTGTATTTTAATTCCACTCTTGAACCTTTCTTTTATTTCCATCATTGCTTCCTCGATGTAGAGATTGAAGAGTAGGGGCGAAAAGCTACAGCCTTGTCTTACTCCCTTCTTAATACGAGCACTTCGTTCTTGATTGTCCCCTCTTATTATTCCTTCTTGGTTGTTGTACATATTGTATATGACCCGTCTCTCCCTATACCTTTCCCCCTACTTTTTTCAGAATCTCGAACAGCTTGCACCATTCGGAAAAGCATCATCCACACAATTCCGAAGACGGCAAGAGCTGACAGGTGCGAGAATTATCGCACAATCAGCTTAACAGCTCATGCATCGAAGCTGCTTACAAGAATAATATACAGAAGAATGGAAAAGAAAAATGAGAATGCGCTAGGTGACGATCAGTTTGGCCTTAGGAAAAGTAAAGGGACGAGAGAGGCAATTCTAACGTTACGGCTAATAATGGAAGCAGGGCTAAAGAAGAATCAGGACACTTTCATAGGATTTGTCGACCTGCAAAAAGCGTTCGACAATATAAAATGGTGCAAGCTGTTCGAGATTCTGAAAAAAGTAGGGGTAAGCTGTAGGGAGAGACGGGCCATATACAATATGTACAACAACCAAGAGGGAATAATAAGAGTGGACGATCAAGAACGAAGTGCTCGCATTAAGAATGGTGTAAGACAAGGCTGTAGCCTTTCGCCCCTCCTCTTCAATCTGTACATCGAGGAAGCAATGATGGAAATAAAAGAAAGGTTCAGGAGTGGAATTAAAATACAAGGTGAAAGGATATCAATGATACGATTCGCTGATGACATTGCTATCCTGAGTGAAAGTGAAGAAGAATTAAATGATCTGCTGAACGGAATGAACACTCTAATGAGTACACAGTATGGTTTGAGAGTAAATCGGAGAAAGACGAAGGTAATGAGAAGTAGTAGAAATGAGAACAGCGAGAAACTTAACATCAGGATTGATGGTCACGAAGTCAGTGAAGTTAAGCAATTCTGCTGCCTAGGCAGTAAAATAACCAATGACGGACGGAGCAAGGAAGACATCAAAAGCAGACTCGCTATGGCAAAGAAGGCATTTCTGGCCAAGAGAAGTCTACTAATATCAAATGCCGGCCTTAATTTGAGGAAGACATTTCTGAGGATGTACGTCTGTTGTACAGCATTGTATGGTAGTGAAAAATGGACTGTGGGAAAACCCGGAACAGAAGAGAATCGAAGCATTTGAGATGTGGTGCTATAGACGAATGTTGGACATTAGGTGGACTGATAAGGTAAGGAATGAGGAGGTTCTACACAGAATCGGAGAGGAAAGGAATATGTGGAAAACACTGACAAGGAGAAGGGACAGGATGATAGGACATCTGCTAAGACATGAGGGAATGACTTCCATGGTACTAGTGGGAGCTGTAGAGGGCAAAAACTATAGAGGAAGACAGAGATTGGAATACGTCAAGCAAATAATTGAGGACGTAAGTTGCAAGTGCTACTCTGAGATGAAGAGGTTAGCACAGGAAAGGGCTTCGTGGCGGGCCGCATCAAACCAGTCAGTAGACTGCTGGTGACAAAAAAAAAAGGGTTTTATTATAAATGTATTACAAGTATGTTCTACGATATTCGATGCTATTTACGTAGATGACTGCACTCTCCGGGGAGCGGCCTGAGCTGGCGAGGCGAGCGCATCGCTGCTGTTGCGCGCTTCGCTTACTCGGCCGTTGAGAGCTCGTGAAGAGGTTTTCTGTGCTGTGGGCGCTGCGGAGAGCAAATTGTCGTGCGTTGTTTTGACAACGCGTGCAAATTGTCGTGTTCCGCGCCTCGCAGCATGGGAAAGAAGGGTGCGCAGAGGAAACCTGCCGCTACGAAGGGTCCTTCGGTTGTGCGACTCTCTGAGTCTGCCGACCGTGCAAGGAACTCCTGTGAAGACGAGTCGCGGCCTGTCCCCCCTTTGTACGTCAAGTGCAAAGGCGGGTGGACAGCGCTGTTCGACACCATGACGAAATGCGCTCGGAACGAGGTGGTCTACGAGTCTGTCGATACAGACTCGCTGATCTGCGTTCGAGCCGCAAACGTGGCCGACCACAGGGCGATCAAGGTCGCAGTGGCCGACCACATCGTCGACGCGCCGCCGGCGCGTGAGAAGGCACCTTCCGTAGGAAGGATGAAGACGACTAAGGCACTCCTCAGGGGGTTGCCTTGGTGCTGTGACGAGGCAGCGGTCCGGGAAGGGCTGCTGCGAGCCGGGTTTGGTAATGCAGCCGCAAGGTTGCACAACCGGACCAACAGGAAGAGGGCGCCGCTCTATGCCGTGACCGTGCAAACGGTCGACGGCGGGAGCGACATCTTCGACTTGCGGAAGTTGCTGGGCTTCCCGGTTACGACGGAGGCTCTCCCGACCGCCATGGATCCTCAGCCCCAGTGCTTCAGGTGCCAGGGCGAGGGCCATGTTGCGAAGTACTGCCGCAACGCGGCGCGGTGCGTCAAGTGCTCAGGTGAGCACGACAGCCGCGCCTGCGACCGCGGCAGCAACGCTCTGCCGACTTGTGTCCGGTGTGGCGGCCCGCACGTCGCCAGTTGGCGCGGTTGCGCGGCTTTCTCTAGCCGCAGCCGTGCCGGGGGCGGCGAAGCGGCCGCGGCCGCACCGACGCAGCAGCAGAAGAGAAGACGACGTCGGAAACGGCGTAGGGCGGAGAACAGCCCGGTGCAGCTGAGGGACGGCGCAGCAGCAGATCCACCTGCCAGGGGCGGGGACGGCCGCTCGGAAACGGGCCGCCAGGACGCAGCTCGCCCTCCCGCGAAGAGATGTGACCTCGAGCTCGGCATCGCCGTGAAGGAGGCCACAGCAGCCCTCAAAGCCGTAATGGCGGTGGAGAGGGCTGCCTTCGCAGCCGCCGTGGCTGCAGAGAAGGAAGAGGCCTTGAGGCAACTGCGTGCAGTCTTCGCCCAAGGCCTCAGTGCAGTCGTACCTGCGAACACTCCTGCGACCTCGCAGAAGGACGTTCGCGCGCCTGTCCCAGCGGTTGCCCCAGCAGCACCGCAGGTGAAAGGTGCAAAGAAGAAAACCGCCAGGGCAGTCTTCATCGCGCAAGCGTCGCCGCGCTGCCGCGCCGAACTTTTGTGTTACAGGGAGTAAGCCACTGCGGCCGGCCCAGGAGACAACGAGGGAGCCCAGCCGCGGCACCGGACTGACCCAGCGAACGACCACGCAGTACATAGGTAACGTTGCACGATACCTCACGCTAACCCCCCTCACCTTGCATGCTCTGTCGCAGCTAGCAAACCGCTACTGCTCTTACTTCCCGTCCTACTGTCGCAGAGGTTTTTTTCCCTTGGCGCTGGCCTTGGCACTTTTTTTCCTCTGCTCTTACAACCGCTACCCTTCGATCGCTTTCGACCACTACTATCTCCTGATGGACCATGTTAATGAGTAGCCTTACCCAGACGCATGGATAACATCACAGCCTGCATCCTGTGACGCCTTGATTCAAAACTAACATGCATACGGAGGTGACAGTAGAACTTTTGTGTTGGTCACCACGTTGGTGCGGGCGTGGAGGGGCCCCATCCTTAAAAAAAAAAAATGCACTCTCAGGGATGAATTTCTTCCATACTATGACTTTTGTTTGATTAGAGCTCTGAGCACTAGAGCACTATGGGACTAAACATCTATGGTCATCAGTCCCCTAGAACTTAGAACTATTTAAACCTAACTAACCTAAACACATCACACAACGCCCAGTCATCACGAGGCAGAGAAAATCCCTGACCCCGCCGGGAATCGAACCCGGGAACCCGGGCGCGGGAAGCGAGAACGCTACCGCACGACCACGAGCTGCGGACTTTTGTCTGATTACAGACATCTGATAAAATTCATACCCTTCCTCGTTAAAACTGTTTATTTCAGAACACGTTGCGATTTCCGAGGGTGTATTTAGGCAGGAACCTAAGAGGACAATTTCAACTGCTGCGGGAGAAATATTTAGCTGCTGTTTTCGCGGTTTACAAGTGTCCATCCACCCACGAGAGAAGCTGGTGTTAGTGTCACGCTCGGCTTACCAGAAATGTGTTGCCAGACGTTTATACGTCATATTGACGTCACTTCTGAGTAAGCCCAGTGCGTGAAAATCCTACACAGCGCGTGCTCGCGCCACGCACTCTATAACTCATCAGGCGCTCAACGTGGCTGCCGTGAACTTCAAAGGTGGGCAGCACTCTAACGAATAAAAAAAAAAGTATGATAATAATAAGGGATCCCTCACAGAAACTGAAAGAAACATTAGATAAAAGTTTTTGAATAACCTTTTCTACGTACAATGTTAACGTTTATGTACTTTGTCTTTTCTGGACACATGTTGGTATCGATGTGTTTGAAAATAGTCAAGATCGGCTTTTACCTCCGCATTTCGTAGTATTTCAGTTCCTGCGAGTCAACTGTGGTCCGTCCGACACATCTTGTACTGTTTCCCTGTAGCCTGAATTCAGCGATCGGACTTGATTTTGCGCTTCGCCGTGCTGCGACTTTTGTACACCAATAAGTCTTCTCTCGTGTTAGTTTCACACAGAAGTAATTCAAAACGTTTTTGTTTCCATTAATACTGGTAAATATACTTTTCCTTATGAGCATTTAAATTAAACAGCGCTGCTATACCAGTCTTCTTTTAGTGTTCAACACTGAGGTTGGTTTGCAGCAGAGCGCCATTCCATTAATACTGGTAAATATACTTTTCCTTATGAGCATTTAAATTAAACAGCGCTGCTATACCAGTCTTCTTTTAGTGTTCAACACTGAGGTTGGTTTGCAGCAGAGCGCCATTCCTCTCTTCTGTCTGCCTTCCTCTTCATTTCCACGTATGTGTTACATCCAACGTCATTCATGGTCTGTTGCATGTATGATATCCTTGGTCACCCTCGCCGATTCCTTTCCTCAGTAGCTCCTTCTGCTATGGTTCCAATGATGTTGTTGTGTCGTAGGATAAGTTTGTCTCTTCTTGTTTGGATGTGCTCCCACAGAGATCTGGTTTCCTGTGCTCTTCTAAGCACCTCTTCATTTGTTACTTTGTCTCTTCAGTTGATCTTCATCATCCTTCTATAGCACCACATCTCCAGGGCCTCTAGCCGTCTTCTCTCTTCTCTTCCAATCGTCCAAGTTTCACACACGTATAGGGCCACACTCCAAACGAAACCTTTCATGATTCGTTTGCTTATTTTCAGATTGATGTTGTTGCTGGTGAGTAAGTTCCTTCTCCGATTAGATGCAATTTTGGCCTTTTGTATTCTGGTCGCAATTTCTTTCCGGCTTCTACCATCTCTTGTGATTTTGCTTCCCAGGTAAGTAAATTCCAACTCCTCTCTTCCAATTCTCATTCTCAGAGGTACATATTCTGCTCCTGCGCTGCATACCATCGCTTTAGTCTTTTTCTTGTTTATTCTCATTCCATACTGACTGCATAGAATTTTTTCCATTGTTCTGAGGACTTCCTCTAGACCTTCGTTTGTCTCCGTGGCTATAGCAATATCATCTGTATAACGTAGCATGTCTATCTTCTGCCCGTTAATTTTGATCCCCACCTCAATAGTTTCTCGAACTCGGTCTATATCTTCCTGGATGTAAGCACTGAATACAAGAAGAGAGAGAGCACATCCTTGCCTTACCCCTTTTCTAATATTTGCTTCTTGTTCCTGGTGACACTTCCTAATCACTGCCACCTCATAGAAACTGAGTATCACACGGATGTCTTTGTACTTCATTCCACTTTTCCGCAGCACTCTGAACATCTCTTGCCAGATAACGTTATCAAATGCCTTTTCCATGTCTACAAAGGTAATGTAAGATGGTTTATTTTTCTGTAATTGTTTTTCGATAACGAGTCTCAGTGCCAGAATCACCTCTCTTGTTCCCGATCCCCTTCTGAAACCAAACTGATCTTCACCCAGCATATTTTCCACCTTCTCTTCAGTTCTCTTCGGAACTATTTTTATGAGAATTTTTGATGCATGTGATATTAGGCTTAGAGTTCGGTGCTGCCTTCTTTGGTATAGGAACAATGATCCATTTCTGGAAGTCTGTCGGTATCTGTCCTGTGTTATAGATGGACCTAATGAGTTTAAGCAGCATCATTTTCGTGCTGTCACCAGCATTCTTTATTAGTTCTGCAGGGATGTCATCAATACCCGTTGCTTTGTTGTCCCGTAGTTCTTTTAGAGCTCTGTCAAATTCTTCTTGCAGAATGTCATCTCCCTTGTCATCTTCGTCTACTTCCTCTTCTCTTCCTATTACTTCCTCCGAAAGAGGTGTTCCGGCATACAACTCCTCTATGTATTCTTTCCATCTCTTCACCATGTCTTCACCAAACAGCATTTTCCCCTCTTTATTTCCTATTGTGCCTGAGAGTATCGTTTTACTTTTTTTTTAAATTGATTTGCTGTTCTGTAGGCTAAATCAGTTATTCCGTTTTGCATATTTTCTTCCATTTCTCTGCACATAAGAAAATTTTCTTTTGCTTTCCTAGCTTCTCTATTAACTAAATTCCTTAGTCTTCTGTATTCAACCTTTCCTTGATCATCGTTGCATTTTTGTATAATCTCCTGTTTTCTATAATATCTGCTGTAATCCATTTCCTCTTGTTTTTGGGCTCAGTTCTTCTAACTATATTTTCTGCTGCTTCGTATATACCAGATTTAATTTGATCCCAGTCTTCATTTAGTCCACCACGTTGAAAATTCTTAGCTAAGTTATCCGTTTCATGAGCATAGCGCTTTGCCAGTCCCTCAGTTTTCAGTTTTTCCAGTACCCATTTAAGTTTTACTGGCTTCTTCTTCAAAAGTTTGAATCTCAGTGAACTTCTCATCAGGGCCAGGTTATAATCACTGCCTACGTCTGCAGATGGATAGCTCGTGCAATCTTTTATCTGGTTCCTAAAACCAGAATGTAATCAATCTGTTGTCTCCTCAGGTCTCCAGATGCCTTCCATGTGTATCTTCTTCGTTTGTGATGATGGAAAAGTGTTTGCAACTACTAATTGGTTCCTCGAGCAGAACTCGAAGACGTCGATCTCCTCTTTCATTTCTTCTTCCAAGTCCATATTTGCCAACAATTCCTTCGTCCGGATCTTCACCCACAATCGCGTTCCAGTCTCCCATGGCAATCAGGTTTTCATCTCCCTTAACATTTCTCATCGCATTACTTACTTCTTCGTATATTTCGTCAATGACTGCATCTTATTCTTTGGATGTTGGCATGTATATTTGTATTACCACAGTGTCCTTTGGTTTAGTTTCAAGTTTGACTAGTATTATTCGAGAGCTATATTGTACATATCCCTTGACACGTGAGCCATAGTTTCTCCTCAAAATTATTCCAACTCCTCCCATTCCTGGTCTATCTTGGTCAGTTCCGGTGTGAATGACTCGGTATTCTCCAGACCACAAATCACCTGGGTGGGGCCATCTCATCTCCGATATACCTAGGATATCGATTTCCAGTCGTTCCATTCCAAGTTTTACATTTTCTAGCTTGCTACACTGAGGCAGTGTTCTCACATTCCAAGTGGCTATGTTAAAATTGGGATCCTTTTCCTTCACGTTGCCTGTATCCTTTGCAGACCCCACCCAGAGATACGTTTGGGGGGACTGGAAAATTTTACAGAAGATACTGACATGGTTTACTGCTGATGCTTGGGATAACCGTAGTTCTTTAATGTGGTGTTTTCCCGTTGCCTTCCACATCCTATGCCCTTGACCATCAGCTGGTTCTTCCGCCTTTGGAAATGATTTCTCATTTCCAGGGCAAGAGGGTGACCTGTCCAGCGAATGCTGGGGTGATGACTTATCCCGGTCATCCCTCGGTCCCTGTCTACGTTAGCCATCACATGAAGTGACGTTGTCCACTCTCTATCGCGTGGAGGTCAGGAGTTTCCCTTCATCGGGTCTAGGACCTTTCCTAGTACCCTCCAGTACTTTAGTTACTACTATACCAGTAGGTAGTCAATACTCGACTTTCATTTGCTACTTAACAGATGTTATGTTTCTTGGTTATCATTACTCTGTACAATTTACAGTGAGCTGTTATAAGATAACAAAGTTTATCGTCAGAATAAAAGGAAAAAAAATACGACTTTCTTCTTTCGTTACGTTTACACATACCCTACAGTGGGCGCCGGCAGAATGGAACCGTCACCGTTCGCAGCACAGAAACACATGGCCCTTTGTAGATGTCTAGTCTACAGTGGAACTCTTCCAGTCGAACAAAAGAAACACAATCCACCTGGAAGATTATGAAATACCTCCCACACAAGTGTGTACTGTATTATAGAGATGTATTAACAGTTATCCAACATTTCGGCAGCACATGTGCTTAACTCAATAATACGCCACACTAATGTTCCATCCGCAATCTCCTTTATTGGTGCTATGCTGGGTGAACCACTACTCCATTGACACACTTTGAGAAGTGCTAGTGTGGACCACAATAAGGAAAAAATATGCAGGGCTCTGAAGTGCACACCTCAAGAGCTATGAGCAATTGCTATTCTTCGCTACTGTAAAACACATCTCTTCTCCTGAACAAGTGGCCGTACCTCTTAAAGCATGTACTGTTAGCGCTGCCATGTGCCGTCTGAGAGTGATTATTGCACTTTGGCGTTAAACATAAACGGTGGTCAAATTGATGTCACTGGACAGTGTAAAATAAGAAAAGTTAGTGCTCGCACGTAAAATTTTAAGGCTTCGCTTTTTCCGCACATCTTTCGAGAGTGAAACTGTGGAGAAATAATCAGAAGCTGGTTCTATGAACGCTCTGACAGGAATTCAAGTGTGAGGTGCAGAGTAGTCATCTAAATATTGATGTAAACGTAGAAACTGAAATTCGCTTACCTGTTCTAGAACGGCACTATCTGTTACAGTTTCAGATATTACACACGACTTTGCCTTAAATGACATAACTTTCGATTGTTTACTGGAGACGTTCCTGTTAAATTTAGAAGCAAACAATCTAAGATGATAAATAGGCGTTTTGAAATTGTTTTTATTTTATTGGACTAGGATTTGATCATATGCGCATTTTATTTTATTTTCTTTTTTTTTTTTTTTTGTGTCATCAGTCACCCGGCTGGTTTGATGTGGTCTGCTATGAATTCCTCTCCTGTGCTAACCTTTTCTTCTCAGAGTAGCACTTGCAACCTACCTCCTCAATTATTTGCTGTATCTATTCTAATCTGTCTTCCTCTACAGTTTTTACCCTCTACAGCTCCCTATAGTACCGTGGAAGTTATTCCCTCATGTCTTAACGATATCCTGTCACCTTCTCCCTTCTTCTTATCAGTGTTTTCCACACATTCCATCCTTCGCTGATTATGTGGAGAATCTCCTGATTCCTTACCTCACTAGTCCACCTAATTTTCAACATTCTTCTGTAGCAGCACATATCGAATGCTTCTACTCTCTTCGGTTCCGGTTTTCCGACAGTCCATTTTTCACCACCGCCCAATGCACATTCTCAGAAATTTCTTCCTCAGATTAAGACCTATATCTGATACTAGTAGACGTCGCTTGGGCGGGAATGCCCTTTTTGTCAGTGCTAGTCTGCTTTTTATGTCCTCCTTGCCCTGTCCGTCTTGAGTTTATGACTGCCTTAGTATCAGAATTCCTTAACTTCATCTACAACGTGATCACCAGTCCTGATGTTACTTTTCTCACTGTTCTCATTTCTGCTACTTCTCATTACTTTCTTCGATTTACTCTCAGTCCATATTCTGTACTCATTAGATTGTTCATTCCATTCAGCAGTTACGTAATTCTTCTTCGCTTTCACTGAGGATAGCAATGTCATCAGCGAAACTTATCATCGGTATTCTTTCACTTTGAATTTTAATTCGATTCTTCACCCTTTCTTTTATTTCCGTCATTGCTTCTTCGATATACAGAGTGTTACAAAAAGATACGGCCAAACTTTCAGGAAACATTCCTGACACACAAAGAAAGAAAATATGTTATGTGGAGATGTGTCCGGAAACGCTTACTTTCCATGATAGAGCTCATTTTATTACTTCTCTTCAAATCACATTAATCATGGAATGGAAACACACAGCAACAGGACGTACCAGCGTGACTTCAAACACTTTGTTACAGGAAATGTTCAAAATGTTCTCCGTTAGCGAGGATACATGCATCCACCCTCCGTCGCATGGAATCCCTGATGCGCTGATGCAGCCCTGGAGAATGGCGTGTTGTGTCACAGCCGTCCACAACACGAGCACGAAGAGTCTCTACATTTGGTACCGGGGTTGCGTAGACAAGAGCTTTCCCCCATAAATGAAAGTCAAGAGGGTTGAGGTCAGGAGAGCGTGGAGGCCATGGAATTGGTCCGCCTCTACCAATCCATCAGTCACCGAATCTGATGTTGAGAAGCATACGAACACTTCGACTGAAATGTGCAGGAGCTCCATCGTGCATGAACCACATGTTGTGTCGTACTTGTAAAGGCACATGTTCTAGCAGCACAGTATCCCGTATGAAGTCATGATAACGTGCTCCATTGAGCGTAGGTGGAAGAACATGGGGCCCAATCAAGACATCACCAACAATGCCTGCCCAAACGTTCACAGAAAATCTGTGTTGATGACGTGATTGCACAATTGCATGCGGATTCTCGTCAGCCCATACATGTTGATTGTGAATCGAGGAAGTACAGTACATACTGACGAAACTAAAATGAGCTCTAACATGGAAATTAAGCGTTTCCGGACACATGTCCAAATAACATCTTTTCTTTATTTGTGTGTGAGGAATGTTTCCTGAAAGTTTGGCCGTACCTTTTTGTAACACCCTGTATAGGTTGAACACTAGGGGCGAAGGACTATATCCCTGTCTTACACCCTTTTTAATCTGAACATTGCGTTCTTGGTCTTCCACTATTATTATTCCCTCTTGGCTCTTGTACATATTGCCAATGACCTTGGCGCAGTCGTAACGCTCATTTCCGTCTTTTCACCGATATTAAACGCTGTCGGGATTGGCTAGCACTTGGATGGGTCATCATCCCAGTCTACAGAGTGCTGTTGGCGAGCGGGGTGCCTCAGCTTTTATGAGACCAACTGAGGAGTTGCTTCATTGAGAAGCGGTGCCACTGGCCATGGAAACTGGCAACGTTGCCCGGGATAGCGGTGTGCTGATCACACGCCCCTCCACATCCACATCCGGCTGAGAATCACACGACGAACGGGCGGTACCGTTGGGCCTTCGACACATGTTCGACCTGTGTCTGTTTCATTTTGTACATGTTGTATATTACATGTCCCTCTCTCTCTCTCTCTCTCTCTCTCTCTCTCTCTCTCTCTCTCTCTCTACAGACTACCCCTATTTTCCTCATAATTTCGAACATCTTGCACCATTTTGCATTATTGAACATTTTTTCAGGTCGACAAATCTTATGAGCGCTCTTGATTTTTCTTGTCTTGCTTCCATTACCAGCCAGGACATCAGAACTGCCTCTCTGGTGCCTTTACCTATCCTAAAGCCAACCTGATCGTCATCTTACACAGCCTCGATTTTCTTTTCCATTCTTCTGTATATTACTCTTTTGAGCAACTTGGATGCATCAGCTTTTAGTCTGATAGTGCTACAATTCTCGTATTTGTCAGCTCTTGCAGTGTTCTCAATTGTGCAGATGATATTTTTCGGAAATTCTGACGGTTTATCAGCAGACTCATACATTCTACAAAACAACGTGAATAGCCATTCTCTTCCTACTTCCCCCAATGATTTTAGAAATTATGACACAATGTTATCTATTCCTCCTGTTGTGTACATAGTTCCGCGCAGTCAGCGCGTACAGCCGGCAGCGGTAGTCTAGCGGTTCTAGGTGCGCAGTCCAGAACCGCGCGACTGTTACGGTCGCAGGTTTGAATCCTGCCTCGGGCATGGATGTGTGTGATGTCCTTAGGTTAGTTAGGTTTAAGTAGTTCTAAGTTCTAGGGGACTGATGACCCCAGATGTTAAGTCCCATAGTGCTCAGAGCCATTTGAACCATTTTTTTCAGCGCGTACACAACTTTCCCAATAGAGCATGCCCCGCTAAGCACAACAGCGCAGGCGTAGCGCTCTCCGCACTACGAGATGGCGCTGTCTTAGAGACGGACCAAATTCTGCTTACGCCGAACCGCGTATTAATATGTAATGCAGCCAATGAGATTGCTGCTAACGTAGAACCTGTTCTCCTCACAGATCACATTCGCGCAGTGATACCTGAACGCACAAGGTATTATAGCGAGTGTACAGACCTCCGATTAGTCACTCTGCATTAGTCTTATTAGTCTGCACCAGTCTATAGTCAAGTTTCAGTCTGCGCCTAATAAGATTATCATATTCCTGTACGTAGCCATGAAGATAAATGTATAGACACTTTGTCGAGTATTAGAGATATGTGAGAGTAATATTAATGTACCGAGACCAAAGGAACTTCAGCTTGTCAATTGTAAACAGCATCCAGAATCAAGTTAAGTAATTTTATGTGGTTATCATTTTAATAAATGTGTGTGAAAATTAATCAAGTTTTGTTTAAAGTTGGTCACTGTCAGTCTGCTCCTCTAAGCACGCAAGTGGCATTTCTATCATCTGACCTAACGGCAGAAGATAAACACGCAACAGTAAGACCATGAGACATATTGCTGACACTCAGCTACTTCGTTAGAGTGACAAGTCAAATAATCTGATGGTGTGTGTACTGAAGGTCTTACAGTACAGACACCACACCTCCCACCTCATTTAATCTTAAGTTTCCCAAAGCTCTTTTAAATTCTGATTATAATACTGGATCCCTTGTCTCTTCTATAACTTCTCCTGTTTCTTCTTTTATCACATCAGAAAAGTCTTCCCCCTCTTTCCACCTCTCCACTCTCTCCTCTGCTTTTAAAAGTGGAATTCTCGTTGCACTCTTAATGTTGCCACCCTTGATTTTCTATATGCTGATTAAGTCCTTCCAAAAATCATTCCTTTACGCTTTTCATACTGCCATTTTGTGTTAGATTCCCTGCACTTCCTATTTACTGCACTTGTAACCAACTAACCAACTTCCTTTTCTGCATTCCTGAATATCGCTGAACATTTTTATATTTCATTCTTTCATCGACCAGCTGAAGTATTTCTTCCGTTACACATGGTTTCTTCGCAGTTACCATCTTTGTACTTACGTTTCTCTTCCCGACTTCAGAGATTACCCTTTCTAGAGATGTCCATTCCTCTTCAATTGAATTGCCCACTGAGCTGTTTTGTATCATAGTATCTATATCCGTAGAGAACTTACTACTTCTGTATCCCACTTTTTTGCATATTGATTCTTCCTGATTAGTCTCTTAAACTTCAGCCAACTTTTCATCGTTACTGCCGCGCGGGATTAGCCGAGCGGTCGTTACTAAACTGTGATCTATGTCTATATCTGCTCCTGGGAACGTCTTACCCTCCTCTATCTGATTTTGGAATCTCTGCCTGATCATGATGTGATGTAACTGAAATCTTCTCGTATCTCTCAGCCTTTCCCAAGTATACCTCCTCTTCTTGCCATTGCTGACAAAGTATTTGCTGTTAGTAAATTTATTGTAGAACTCAATTAGCCTTTATCCTCTCTCACTTCTAGTACCAAGCCCGTATTCTCCCGTAGCCCTTCCTTCTACTCCTTCCTGTACAACTGCATTCCAGTCCCCCATGGGTATTAGATTTTCGTCTCTCGTTACGTACTGAAGTAGTCTTTCAGCGTTCTCATACACTTTCTCTGTCTCTTGATCTTCAGCTTGCGACGTAAGCACGCATACCTGAACTATCATTGTCGGCGTTGATTTACTGTCGATTCTATGAGAACTGCCCTATCACTGAGCTGTTCACAGTAACTCACTCTCTGCCCTACATTCCTATTCATAGCGAATCTTCTTCTCAATGAGGTTTCCACTCTGCAGTGGAGTGTGTGCTGATATGAAACTTCCTGGCAGATTAAAACTGTGTGCCCGACCGAGACTCGAACTCGGGAAGTGCTCTACCATCTGAGCTAGCGAAGCACGACTCACGCCCGGTCCTCACAGCTTTACTTCTGCCAGTATCTCTCCTGTCATAACATTTTCTGCTGCTGTTGATATTACCCTATACATACCTGACCATAAATCCTTGTCTTCTTTCCATTTCACTTCACTGACCTTCAGTATGTCTAGATCGAAGCTTAGCGTTACCATATTCAGATTTTCTAGCTTCCTTACCACGTTCAAACTTCAGACCTTCCACACCCCAACCATAGAACGTTATCCCTTCGTTGGTTATTAAACCTTTTTCTGATTGTAACTTCCCCCTTGGCAGTATCCTCTCGGAGATCCGAATGGGGACTATTCCAAAATCTTTTGCCAATGGAGCGATCGTCATGACACTTTTCCTGTTACACATTATGTATCTTCAATGCAGTGGTTTCCATTGCCTTCTGAAGTCAGCAGTTCGTGGTCTCGTGATTAACGGTGCTCCCTCTGGATCACAGGGTCCCGGCTTCGACTGCCGGACGGGGTGTCTGTGTTGTCTTCCTCAACATAATCATCATCATCGTTATCATTCGTGACGGTAGCTAGATTGGACTGTGCAAAAAAATTGTACTGTGTAAAAATTGGAACTTCGTACGAGTGCTGATGACCGCGCAGTTAAGCGCCCCAAAACCAGACATCATCATCGCCTTTTGAAGCATCATGCCGTTAATCATTGCTGATTTTTCCGTCTTTAGGGGCAGTTTCGAAACCCAAGGACAAGAGAGTGCCCTGAACCTCTGTCCGCTCCTCTGCGCTCTTTGACAAGGCCGTTGGCAGAATGAGGCTGTCTTTTTATGCCGTGCCAATGTTGATGATTTTTATTAAAAATTTGAGCGGTGGCAGGTTTCTAATCTGGACCGACGACAGTTTGATTACTAGCCAGCGACGCTGTCCTTTTTTTCATCTCATTTTGTTCTTCTTCTTTCGTTTCACCTTCTTTGGGGTACGCTGGATCAATCATTTCTTTGTGCGTTGTTCTTTTCTTAGGGCCCAGTATTTCTTCATTATTTCTGATCTTCTTCTCCTCTCTTCTTCCGAAATGAAGGATTTGGACTTTTGTGTGGATTTGTCTTGGAACCTTATGTTTTCATCTTTAGTAATTAATTTAGCAGTTCGATCAATAAGTGAATTTTCTGAAATATTTAATTCCACTAGGTCTTTCTCAGTTTCTTTAAACCAGCTGGGCTTCGTTTTTCGGTTACGGAAGAAGTCAAAGATTTGTTTAGTTAATCTGTTGGAATTCATTCCGAGAAGATGACCATAAAAATTTATTCTCCTTTTTCGCATAGAATCTGAAAGTTTTTCAATTTTCTTGTAGAGAGTTTCATTTTTAATGTATATAATCTTATTGTCTTGAAATTTTGGCCCAATGATTTTTCTTAAAATTTTTCTTTCCTTTATCTCAAGTTTCTCCATTTGGCCTTTGAAATTCATGTTAAGTGTTTCTGCTGCATACAGTGCTTCTGGCTTAATCACTGTCTTGTAATGTGTAATTTTGGACCCCCATGAAAGGGATTTTTTGTTGTATGTATTTTTTGTTAGTTGGAAGGCCAATTCAAGTTTATTTTTTCTGGATTCCATTGCTTTGCTTTCCCCAGCATTCCAAGTAATCCATTCTCCGAGATATTTGAATTCTTTTACTATTTCAATCTTCTGTTCTTGAACTTTGAGGTATTTACATGAGTGCTTGATGTTTGTCAATATCTTAGTTTTTTCAGAGGAGATGTGAAGACCAATTTTAGCTGCTTGTTTCTTTAGTTCAAGGATTTCCTCCCGTGCTTCTTCCATTGTTTCAGCAAACAGGGCCATATCATCTGCAAAAGCAATGCAATTTACTTTAAGGTTCTTCTTTTTGCAACCCAGTCTTATACCACTCTTAATATTTGTGTTCCATTCTCTGACTACTTTCTCAAGCGCACAATTGAACAGCAACGGTGAGAGCCCATCGCCCTGTCGCACTCCCGTTTTTATTTCAAAGGGTTCCGATAGTTCGCCCATAAATTTAGCTTTCGAAAATGTATTCGTAAGGGTCGCTTTTATAATATTAGTTGTTTTCTTATCCAAACCCATTTCTTCCAGGACTGATAACAGAGATTCTCTATCAATCGAGTCATATGCTTTTTTGAAATCAATGAAGGAGATTACGTATGTCTTTGCCCTTGATTTTTGGTAAGCCATGATGTTTTTGAGGTTTAGTATTTGTTCCGAACATGATCTACCCTTTCTAAATCCTCCCTGGTATTCCCCGATTTGGGGATCCAATTGCGGCTCTGCCCTGTTCAAAAGGACTTTAGAAAGAATCTTGTACGTTATATCCAGCAGTGATATTCCTCTGTAATTGTTGGGGTCTGTCTTCAAACCTTTCTTATGGATAGGGTGGATGAGAGCTGTTCTCCATTCTGCGGGGATCTCTTCCTCTTTCCAGATTTGATCGAAAACACATTTTAAGGATGTAACTGCATTTTTGTCAGCCTTTTTCCATAGTTCGGCCACTATTTGATTTTCTCCGGACGCCTTGTTGTTTTTAAGTTCTGAGATGACCTTCTGTAGTTCTTCAGTCGTCGGTGGTTCTGAATCCGGCTTCTCACGGTTGTTTGGAATGGATTCAAATTTTTCAAGGATGGGTTCACAATTCAAGAGTTTCTCAAAGTAGCCTGCTAGTATTTTGCAGTTTTCCGTGTTGTTGTGAGCGATGGTCCCATTTACATCTCGAAATTGGAGGGTGGGTGCTTTGTATCTTGATAACCTTTGTTTGAAAGTTCTGTAAAAGCTCCTTGTGTTGTTTTTGTTCGTTAATGATCGTTGTATTCGTTTGGAGCGGATGTCTCATGACGCTTGTTCGTTGCTCCATTAACTCAGTTTTTTTATTACAGAGGGCAGCTAAGCCTCTGACCGAACACACTGGGCTACCATGCCGGCACCCCTTCACCACGCGTCATAAGCGTGGAATACCGTTTCAAAGCGGTTCTCCTTGTTAATCTTTATGCCGTATGTGCTATTTTGTTCCCAAGCCCTGTCCAGTTCCCCAGTGTAGATCTTCAAAACAGTTGGAGACATGTCACACCATTGTCTGATTCCCTGCGTTGTAGTTAATTATTGACACTGGCCATCTCCATGTTCGATTACTTTTTTTTAAATTTGATGTTCCCTGTCTGTTTGAGGAGAGTTTTTGCGCTCCCAGCAGACACCTTATATCACTGAGTAGTGGATTAGGAAAATGCGGAAGGAGCAAAAAATGAACCACTGAGTTTATGTCCCGATATTTTTGCGTCTGTCTGGAAACATTAATTCATGTGATTGTGAATCATTCTGTGTGTTACATTGTTTAAATACCCCAATTCACTTTTATTTTATGAAGTGGGAACATATAATCCTTATCTGACATACTGAGCTCAAGAACAGACGCATCACCACAATCAGTAAGTGTGAATTAACTTCAATCAAACTCGGCATAGATATAAGACTTACTGGCTGACTAAAATACTGTGGACGTAGCACATCTCTAGCTTCTAGGAGTTGGTTGGAAAGTCATGTAAGGGAATGGGGTTGCATGACTCTAGAATGGATGTGAAAATCTCAACAAAAAAAAAGGTTTGATTTAAATTCCCTAAGGTCATTATGAGGAATATGCATTATTGGTCCGCAGACAATCCAAAATGGCTCCGTCAGGTAGAGCATCAACGTCCGTGGAAAGTTAATGTTTTGTGTGGGATTATTGGAGATACCATTATCGGACCTTTCTTTATAAATGGCATCCAAAATGGCAGACAATACTCCAAATTTATACGACACAATCTTCCTGTTCTCTTGTACACCGTACCTCTGAACCGGAGGATGGTCATGTGGTATCAGCATGACGGATGTCCTGCACATAACGCCTTACGAGCACGACGACTTCTGAACCGTAAGTTCCCTGGTAGGTGGATTGGACGAGGTGGCCCAGTTAGGTGGCCTGCCCGATCTCCGGACCTTACACCGCTGGATTATTTTCTTTGGGGAGCAGTGAAGGATGCTGTTTACCAACATGAACCAACAACACCAGAGGAAATGAAGCAACGCATTATTGATGCTTGTACAGCCATCAAAGAGGAAACAGTAGCACGAAGTAGGGCATCCTTCATCCGCAGAGTGACCCTATGTATGCAAGCCAATGGGCATCACTTTGAGCATGAGATGTGAACGCTATGTTTAGTATGTAGTGCTGGTATCACAGTGGAAGTTTCTACAAAGTGCCACTTTACCCAGTTATGTTAAGAAACATTTGTTTGCAACAATTTGTCATTTAACGCATTAGATAAACATAACATTGACACTTATGTGATAATAAAACTAATTGGTTAAACATGTTTACATTCATCTTCTATGTCCTTCCTGAACTTCCCAAATCAAAACATTTTTACTTAAATAACGGTAAAACTTTTAGTCCACTTGCTCGTTTCACTAAAACCATCAACATGAACTTTACTATTACGAGTGAATGATTAACTGTCACTTGCACTAGATCCAGAGTAAAGTAAAGTTTTAACGTTGAACGGCATTACCTTTTTAGTAACGGATTAACGATAAGCGAAGTTAACTTTGTGACTAACGTTGCGGTACACAGATATGTTACAGAACCGCATCACCCCTAGCCTATGGGATAAATACCTGCTGGAATGTACGACGTTAATTCAGGATGGCAGCAGACCGTATTATTCGTTTCGGACCTTTTGATAAGTATGGAAGTGTGATTACGCATGTATCACATCGCGATTACGGGCAGCATGGGGTTCACGCCTGAGCCTCAGGACGTACGCTAGCAGCGCATGTCGGGTGTTTCAAGCGTCAACTTCGCGTCTTAATATCTCGGGATGTAATGGGAATATTGCGATGCAATCAACGCCATTGTGTATGTGCTTTGTCACGTTATGGATTGCTGAAGAAAAAATATAGGAGGTCCATTTAAAAAAACATAAATTTGTGTTAAAAACACATATTCTTTCGTTTTAGAATGTTTCCAAATATGTACATTCATGGGCCCCAGCCCTACATTGATACCGGTGAAAGTCGTTTTCCAATAGCTGTTATTGTTCCAGAGATATTTTGGGTGGACAAGATAGCTGGGACACCCTGTATATTGCATTAATGCTAGGGTTGAACGACTAACATTGGATAAGAAGTTCTTTGAAGAACAAGGTAATATGGAGAAGATTAAGTTGTTTGTTAGTAACAAGCTAGGGAAATTTAGTATACAAGGCTTGATTCGACAGGTGTACCTTGGAGAAGGTATACTGGCAAAAAATCATGTCGCTTTGTGACGTATAACCATCCACAGAAATCCGTCCCTGTTAGTAGTGTGAGTTATTGGACAAGTACTGAGAAGGAATGTGGTGTCAGAAATACTGTTTTTCACACTAATCTATTTTATATTGGTGTTCTTGTAAGTGGTAGCGAAACAAAAGCTAATGATAATGTTCAGTCAGAAGTTAAACACGTTTCTATGATGGCTAAGAATATTGTAACACTAACGTTATGTAAGAGTAAGGGTAACATAGCATTTTAAATAAAGGAGTATTGTGGCAGCTCATGCCGGCGTTGTTACGTTTTTAAGAAAATTGGGACCACATCAGACACTATCCTGACAATCTCCGGCTTGCTCTCCTGGTTCCTGATACGGATGCACGAATTGACGTTCTTGCAAGGACATTTTATGGAAACAAAATTAATTCGTCAGCAGCTGTTATTGTATTGGAAGAACTGTGGTACTACGAACCTAACGTGGAGCAATTGATTCAACAGATTAGAGAAGCGTACAGAGAATATGTATTTATGCCTAATAATATAAGTTGTGCTAACACTTACTATGATTTTAGACAAGGTCGATACAGACCTTTGTGGTATACATATTAGAACCTCAATGAAGCTGAATCTCAAAAGTTATACCTCAGACGCACAACCGTAGGCCATCCCAAAAAATTTCCTCGTGGCCAAGGAGGCATCCTACATTATAGGGTAAAATGGGCAAGCTTACAGTTATTTTCAAAAAGAAAGAAATGTCTGTGTGTAAATGTAGTAAGAGTACTGCATACGCTGGAGGTTTCAAAAAATTCGTAGGTTGTGTGAGGTATTATATTTCACAGTCATCACTGTAATCAATAGATGAAGTATAATTGTTTGTACAAGTTTCTTTTTCAGGTCAAGAGGGAAGAAATTTTAATATTTATGTAGGACTCAAGAGATTCTGAGGCCTTCTTGCACAATGTACTTACGTTCTCAGTGTAATCCAAATTTCTGTGTATATAGACCCAAGCAAAGGCGTGATCGGACATAGACCTTAACGGAAGCATTTACGCCATATGCGTCCAGTGAAAGAGAATAATGTAGGCTCTACTTGTGGGCTGAAAGGCTCCCCAGAGCACACTCTAACGCCAGACGACTAGTGCACACAGACGAGTACTGGTACAATGCGATTAGAGACGAAATATCATGGAAAGAAATCGACGGTAGGACAAACTCGGTCTGAAAGGCCCTGCTTCTTCAGTAAAAAATTACGACAAAATAGACCTGCCATGAGAACCAGCCACCAGGACGCAACAGACAATCAACGTGATTGTCAGGAGGATCTTCAGAGGAAGATGGTAAAACTGGCTCAAGCAGGAACACAGACGATGATGATGACGAAGTCGTTGGCCAGGTCACCTAATACTTAAGCAGTGGCAGGTTATTGTACGTAGAGTCACGCAAAACTTGAACATTGTACATAGCCAAACAGCATAGTAACACCAAGAACCAGCAATCGGTGCTTGGCTTGATGTCCTTCCGAGATATCCCGCTATACTCCACTAGCCTTTGGTGGTGGTAATCTACAGCTTATCTTTGTCTTCCCTGTCATCTTCAAACTTGCTTCAGTTTCAACAAACATTCTTCTTTAACATCCTCCGATACTGCTAATTGATCAAATTTTTCTTTCTATGTCATTGTTCCATTTTTGTTTAATAACCAATATTTGCTTAGAACAAGGAATAATTGCAAAATGTACAACCTTCTTTTTAATGCTAAGCAAAAGGTAACTAAATATGCAATAAATGAAACAAATTTTAAAAAAAAGGAAATTAAATAACTTCAGAGAATCTGCTTCCCATACAATTTACGTCATACACACGCCCCTTCCGCAGTTTCACCAGAAGAATTTGTCTCTGTTAAGTTTCCTGACAAGATCGGTTTCACACGAGGAGTGGGACTGATAATACCTCTGTCAACTTTTAACGTAATGGCCTAGAAGTAATTTTCTGTCCCAAGAAGCGGCCATTCTACAAAATTCCCTTCCGTATGTGACCACGAGTCACATGACGCCAAATTTTCGCTTCCTTCCTCTTAGAACAAGTAGCTCACGTCACTGATAGTTTTAACAAAGAGGTCTACTAATACCTAACTGTGCTTCAGTATGACGTGTGCAGCTTTGTGGTGGTGAACCGAAATATTTGAACCACATACGCCGAGGTGACAAAAGCCATGGGATAGCTCCCAATATCGTGTCGGACCTCCTTTTGCCCAGACTGGTGCAGCAATTCGACGTGGGGTGGACTCAACAAGTCGTTGGAAGTCCCTAGAAAGAATATAGAACGATGAAACTTCCTAGCAGATTAAAACTGTGTGCCGGACCGAGACTTGAACTCGGGACCTTTGCCTTTCGCGGGCAAATGCTCTACCAACTGAGCTACCCAAGGCCGACTCACGCTCCATCCTCACAGCTTTACTTCTGCCAGTATCTCGTCTCCTACATTCCAAACTTTACAGAAGCTCTCCTGCGAACCCTGCAGGCAAAGGTCCCGAGTTCGAATCTCGGTCCGGCACACAGTTTTAATCTGCCAGGAAGTTTCATATCAGCGCACACTCCGCTGCAGAGTGAAAATCTCATTCTGGAATATAGAACGATGTTGCCTCTATAACCGTCCATAGTTCCGAAAGCGTTTCCAGTGCATGATTTTGTACACGAACTGACCTCTCGATTGTGTGCCATAAAACTTCGATGGGATTCATGTCGGGAAATCTTAGTGGCCTAAACTTTCTCTCCAACTGTCCAGAATATTCTTCAAACCAATCGCGATCAATTGTGGCCCAGTATCACTGTACAATGTCACCCATAAAAATTTCGTCGTTGAATGATTGAAAATGGTCTCAGAATAGCCGAACATAACCATTTTCAGTCAATGATATATTCAGTTGGACTAGAGGACCCAGTCCATTCAAATATAAACACAGTGCACACCACTATGGAGCCAGCACAGCTTGTACAGTGCCTTGTTGACAACTTGGGTCCCTGGCTTCGTGGGGTCTGCGCCACACTCGAACCCTGCCATCATCTCTAACCAACAGAAATCGAGACTCATCTGATGAGGCTACTGCTTTCCAGTCCTCTAGGGCCCAGCTGATATGGTCACGAGTCGAGGAGATGTGCTGCAGGCGATGCCGTGTTTCACGCAGTTCTACTTGTCTGTTAGCACTAACAACTCTACGCAAACACTGCTGCTCTCGGACGTTAAGTAAAGCTCGTGGTGAGAGGTAATGCCTGAAATTTGGTATTCTCGACAACGTAACGTTAGCGACAGACCCGGACGGTGCACAAGTCCCGCCCAATCACCCCCCCCCCCCCCCCCCCCCACACCAATCCATATCCTAAGCTCCGCCCATGGTCTGCCGCATGTTCCAACATTAAAGTTTTTCGTATCACAGATTTGCCAGTCATAAGAAGGGAGAAAATCAGTAGTTAGTACGAAATACAGTTTTTCCGGTGCCATTGTGAAAAGAATTAGAAATATGTTCATTGAATATGCGAGTTGAAAAATCATGAATAAGAATGAAAAATGAAAATGGTATCCACACTGTCTTTTTTTATTTCATGAGAATTCATCTGCACTATATCAAGGAATCTGATATTTGTTAACTGCAGTGAGCGCAAATTTCCGTCACCTCGCGTAGTGTAAGAAATTCTGTTGGGAAATATTAATTGGTGGTATCGCCAAGGATGCTGTCCATTATCTCGATTGTCTAAAGTCAATGTTGTGCATAAACAAGGCAAATTCGATGTCTTGGCTTGTTTCTGATTACCTCATTAAGAATAAAGAATATAAGAGTGGGATAATGTAGAAGTGCGTAATGCAAGCAGTCAGATATTTATACAGTGCCATTCTTCATTAATATTTGCCTGTGTAATGGGTGAATTTTTACTTGTGAACTCTTATGACTGCTTGCTTATAGCAGACACGAGATTACTTTGAGTTCTTTTTTAGTGTTTGAGAGCTTTCGAGCTGACTATTGTTAAACATATGTACATAATTTCGTCAGTGTCTTTCCAACACATCTTATCGTACTTTAATGTCTGTTGGATATCAGTTTCGACAGCAGTTAGCCACAACAGTCAAGATTAGGTACCTTGTGTATGATAACTTTATTGAGAGTGCATATCTATGTTTCATTTTGACAGTATTACACAAACTGTTAAGAAGTACTAATAGCACAACACTGCTAGTATGAACAACCGCTGTAAAACAAAAAACGACGAACAAAAACACGACAGCGACGAGGACTACCAAAGATCATATTGATGCGCTCTTGGTTGGTGTGGCGGGGGATAGGTGTGGAGGGGGGTAAATGGGCGGGGCTTGTGCAAATGTCTGGGGCTGTCGCTAACGTTTCCTTTCTCGACACACTCTTGACACTGTGGATCTCGGAATATTGAATTCCCTAACTGATCATGATGGGAACTTCTTCACATGAATCACCTGAGTACAAACGACAGCTCCGCCAATGCACTGCCCTCTTATAGTTTATGTACTCGATACTACCGCCATCTGTATATGTCCATACAGCTATCCCGTGACTTTTATCACCCCACTGTACAAATATCGAACAACGAACTGTAGACAGATATAATTCTGCTTCTTGTAAAGTTTGAGATTGAGTTAAATAAGTTATTAGGTTAAGGTTGGTAATCAGCAACTGATGTTCTACTTCGTCTGAGTTGCTGTTGTGATTTATGCAGTCGGGTACTGTTCTGTCCCAGGCAGATGCGGCCGCCAGCGTGGGGTTCTTGATGTCATCGGAGAGGCCTGCGGACGACTTGTGTCTTCTGTCCTCGTGCCAGCACCTCATCATGGCCTACGGCACCTTCGGGCTGACCGCGGCCATCCTGTCTGGCGGCCGGACCATCATGTACGACACAGCCCGTCACGGCGCCCACCCACTGCCTGCCGCTCAGATGATGACATCACTGGTCCCTCACTGGCGCCTCATTCCATAGCGCCAGCTACTCGCTCCATCCCGAAGGATGAAGTCACTGGTGCATCTTCCCACAGCGCCTCCTGTTTGTCTCATCCCAAACGATGACATCACTAATAGTGTACTGTTCTGTGCGTAGCTCGCAAGTGAGAGGAGACTGTAGAACATGTGAAGCATTGAAGACGCCATCTTAACTTTTCTCAACTTTTATTACGAATCCATTCACGAACCTTTTTGGATTGACAACGTTTCAATTTCATTATCATACATGCCTACAACAAAGTACAAAGTATTGTATAGTGGATGGACTACGAGAGGAAGAATTTCATACAGTTGTTTCGCAAGCTATAACCACCACCACGTTGTCAGGCGTTAATACTAGTATTTGAAAAAAAAAAAGACAGTCATTACTTGTAACTTATGTAATAAGTATTACAGTTTATTAAATATTTTCTGTACAGCAGCCGGCCGGAGTGGCCGTGCGGTTGTAGGCGCTACAGTCTGGAACTGCGGGACCACTACGCTCGCAGGTTCGAATCTCGCCTCGGACATGGATGTGTGTGATGTCCTTAGGTTAGTTAGGTTTAAGTAGTTCTAAGTTCTAGGGGACTGATGACCTCAGAAGTTGAGTCCCATAGTGCTCAGAGCCATTTGAACCAATCTGTACAGCATGAGGCGCACTAGAAATGGTTATTTGCAAAAACCGGTTTTCTGGTTTGTACCCACATTATCAGTGGCAGATTATGTATCTTTATGACAGTGACATGTGTTTAAGTTAATACGGTAGGTGCTGAAATCTGTCCTGTCACATAGTATACAGGTTGTCACGTGTGTTACTGTTGCCAAATCTTAGACAGTGACAACTGTTGAAACGTTTGGCTCAACTGTTACTGGTACATTTAGCCATCGTGAGAGCGTTACAAATCTCATAGAAAGTTTGAAGTGGGATACACTTGCAGATAGACGACGCGTAAAACGGAAGGGGCTACTCACTAAATTCCGAAATCTGATCTTCGCTGAGGATATAGACCGTGTATTATTACCACCAGCTGTTAGATCGCTCATTGATCACCATTCAAAGATATGGGAAATTAGAGCTCGTACTGAGGCGTTCAGACAGTCGTGTATCCCTAGTGCGATCCGCGAGTAGAAAAGAAATATGACTTTGGCGCCAATTGTGCCCTCTGTCACACACCGCTTGGAGGCTAGAGGAGTATATACGTAGATGTAGACGTAGAACTGTCATACAGAACAAGCATGTTTACTCCATATGACAGTTATCTCAAACATTGCCAAGAACTGAGTAAACAAGTTATCAAGGACTGAGTAGACATGTTTACTCTATGTGACAGTTACGCCAGACGTTATCAAGTATCGTCGCTGCCTAAGATTTTATATGACAACCTCAATAGTATATAATAGGACAGATTTCAGGTCCTATCGTATTATGTGACGCCCCTGTCGCTGCTGTAATGCAGTGGCACATAAAGCCACTTATGATGGGTTATAAACAGGAAAACTGATTTTGTTAAATAAACATTTCTAGAGCAGTTAATGGTGTACAGAAGATGTCGCTTAATAAGAATCTGTAAGCTGTGGAACACCAAGCAGTGAGGATTTTTACAGTGTTAGCCTTAAAATAGTTATAATAGTAAAGATCTTTTAAAAATAACTTAGTTCTGTAACCAAAACGTAACTGAACCCTCTTGTTTTCATCCCTCAGAAAATTTCATTTTACTCCTCAGGAGTTAATTACCTCAAGCTTCTAAACAAACTCATTCAAATAATGCCATGTAAGAAAGCAGTTTAGATTATTAATAGCATGCTAGTAGGTCATTGAGGGTCGTACTGAACAACAGGAGAAGCTCTTCAAAGACGTTAAATGATGGACTACCTCAGGGATCCATCCTCACCCCACTCCTGTTTAGTGTGTACTCCTCCGATATGCCTAAAACTGGATCTCATGAGTTTGCATACGCCGATGACTGGGTGCTGGCAGTGGGTCATCGAAATTTTGAATAAACGAAAGCCATCTTAACAGTTGATCTGGCGGTAAAGGGAAAATACTTTCGGAGGTGTAGAATGAAACGAAACCTCGCCAAGACAGGAGCGGCTTGCTTTCATCTGTAGAATAGAGCTGCTAATACCCAGCACCAGGTCTATTTTGGTGACAGACTGCTTCACCAAAATCAGCACCAAGAATACCTATGGGTTTCATTGGACCGGACGCTTTCCTGTAACAAGCAACTGGAAAACACCGCTGCGAAGATACGGACTAGGAATAACATCCCACATAAGCTGTGCGAACCAACCCGCAGCTCCGACGCTGAAACCCTGTCCACTTTAACACTTGGGCTGCTTTACTCTGCTGCGGAATGTGCTGCTCCCGTATGGCTCAACGGCGCGCGCACACAACTTCTCGCTGAACTTCTCTGCTGAACAATATAATGATTATTAGCAGCGGTGCACTAAGATCAACCCGCGTCAATGACTGTCCGTACTGAACCACAAAAAGCCGCTCCACTCCACGACTTTAAGAGCATAGAAGGCAATCCGTAACTCCCTATGCATCACCATGTGGTTATCCTAGAAAGAAACTGGCTTCGACCAAGAAAACCATCCACGAAAACAGCCATCGAAAGACACGCGTCAAAGTTCGACTTAATAGACACGTGAGAATGGACAGATGCCGGTCCTCCACATTGCCAGGACTTGCCCAGATAAGGAAGAAACCCCCCGCCCATGACAGATCGCTCAAAACATTGACGGCGTTTAACGGAATACACGCCAGTCATGGCAAAAGAATGGACACTCTACTTAGATGGAGTAAGGCTCCACGTCCAAAATTCGACTGTGGAGCAGCCAGGCAAACACAGCTTCGGAATGTTCCAAAGGGGCCTGTCGCGCTGCTTTTGACGATTTACTGGTGGCAGCGGAAGACGAAATTGATTATATAAAAAATTTAGATACCTGGTACAAGCGTTGTTGTCTTTATTATGTATAATATTGTGCTAAAAACCATACGATAAGTAAATAAATAAATATCTAAAGGTCATTCTGTAAACATTGTTAGCAGCCTCACTCGCAATATTTTCCATCTATCTTCAAGTTCTGCCATTTCAGTTACTTCACCGTCACTGTGACACTCTCCGAAGAGTCAAACAAACCTGTGACCACTTGTACTGCCCTTCTCTGTATACGTTCAATATCCCCTGTTACACGCTCGAGCAATGTTATTGGGTGAGTCACATGAATGATTTGTAAACTATTTTCTTTGTACACTCATTGCATTTCCCTCGTATTCTGCCAATACATCTAACTCTGCTACCTGCTTTACCTACAGCTAAGTCTATGTGATATACCCATTTCATTTTCCTACAAATTGTTGCAACAAGGTATTGTGTAAGTCGATCGATTCGAACATTGAATCATTGACACTGAGATCACAGGTTAATACGTTTTTTTGTGTTGTGAATTTTACATTCCTCACATTGCAATCAAGTTTCCAGTTTTAGTACAACTTTGAAATCTTATCTTGATCTGACTGAATACTTGTGCAGTATTTTTCAGACGGTAATTCGTTATAGACAACTGTATGCTCTCCAAAAGATCTGAGGTTGCTGTTAATATTGCCTGGAAGAACATGAACAGCAACGGTGGCAACACACTTCCCTGAAGTACACCTGATATTACCTCTATATCTGTCGGTGACTTTCCACTCAACATAACAAGATGCGTTCTAATCGCCAATAAATCCTCCATCCAGGCAGAAATTTCGCTTGATATACCACTAAAAATTAGTGTGAAAGGATAATAATGATATGCTGCTAATATTGCTATCGTTAGTGAATAATTACAGGATCTGTTGAATGAAATAAACAGTCTAATGAGTGCAGAATACGGACTGAAAGTAAACAGAAAAAAAGACGAAAGTAATAAGAAACAGGAGAAAAGAGAAAGTGAGAAAATTAAGATCGGAATTGGGGATCACGAAGTAGGCGTAGTTAAGCAATTCTATTACCTACACAGCAAAATAGCCCATGATGGACAGAGCAAGGAGGACATGAAAAGCAGACTAGCACTGGCAAGAAGACCGTTCCTGATCCAGAGAAGTCTACTAGTGTCAAACATATTCCTTAATTTGAGGAAGAAACTTCTGGGAATGTACGTTTGGAGCACATCTGCATCTACGTAGATTCTCCGCAAGCCACCGTACGGTGCGTGGCAGAGTTTACCCTGTACCACTAGTATCCATTTGCTTTGGTGTTCCACTCGCAAATGGAGCGACGGAAAAACGACTGCCTATATGCCTCCGTATGAGCCCTAGTTTCTCTTGTCTTATGTTCGTGTCATGTACGTTGGCGGCAATAGAATCGCTTGGCAGTCAGCTTCAAATGCCGGTTTATAATTTCTTTTTTTTTTTTTTTTTTTCTCAATAGCGTTTCTCGAAACGACCGTCGCCTTCCTTCCAGGAAGTCCCTGTAGCATCTACATAGCACTTGGAATCTACTGGTAGGAAATCCAGCAGCCCGTCTCTGAATAGCTTCGTTATCCTCCTTCAATCCGACCTGGCACGGATCCCAAACACCCGAGCAGTACTCAGGATAAATCGAAGTCAACCATTCGACTTTCCTACCACACTTCTCATATGCTCATTCTATTTCATATCGCTTTGCAATGTTACGTCCAGATATTTAAGAGACTTGACTCTGTGAAGCAGTCAATTACTAATGCTGTATCCGAACATTACAGGTTTTTTTTTCCTTCCTAGTCATCCGCATTAACTTACATTTTTCCGCCGGCCGCTGTGGCCGAGCGGTTCAAGGCGCTTCAGTCCGCAACCGCGCTGCTGCTAGGGTCGCAGGTTCAAATCCTGCCTCGGGCACAGATGTGTGTGATGAATTTAGGTTGGTTAGGATTAAGTAGTTCTAAGTCTAGGGGACTGATGACCTGAGTCCCATAGTGCTTAGAGTCATTTGAACCATTTACATTTTTCCACATTTAGGGCTAGTTGCCATTCATCTCACCAACTGGATATTTTGTGTAAGTATCTTCCTACAGTCACTCAACTTCGACACCTCATCAGCCAACAACCACAGATTGCTGCCCACCCTATCCACCAAATCATTTACGTGTATAGAGAACAATAGGGTCCTATCACACTTCCCTGGGACACTCCTGATGATACTGTTGTCTCTGATAATCTACGTCGAGGATAACATACTGGCAGCAGAGCATTGTGTGGTACTGAAACAGAAGAGAATCGAAGGATTTGAGATGTGGTGCTACAGAAGAACGTTGAAAATTAAGTGTGCTGATAAAGTAAGGAATGAGGAGGTTCTACGCAGCACCAGAGAGGAAAGAAGTGTGTGGAAAACAATGACAAGAAGAAAGGACAGTCTAGTACCTTCCGTCACAGAAGTCAAACATGCAGCAGAACAAATGGACGTGGTCAGCCCATAGAGGGCTCCGCCTCCACGGCGGCTTTTCCGCGCAGCGAGAGCGCCACCGCTAAGCCACATGCAACCAATAGCCGCTCCCTCCGGTTTTGCATATAGGGACCTGCTCTGCCCTAGTCCAGCGCCACCCCCCGCCCCCCCCCCCAATTCTATCAGTCCCTCCAGATCCTTGAGCGTCATGCACTCCGCCTCGCCTTCCATATACGCCTCCCGTCCCCCACGCGGATCCTCTATGATCTCATACCTTTCCCCATCTGCTCCTATTCCTCGAACATATCCGCATCCTCTACACCTCCCGCTGCCTTGATCCCCCTCACCCCCCAGGTTGCTCCTCTCCTCTCCCATCCCCGCCCCCTGCCACATCTTCACTGTTGTGTCCCCCCTACTCTCCACTCTCCATCTCTACACCCTTCATCTCCTTTCCCAAGGTGGCTTCCATCAACTCCCCCTCCCGGATAATGCCCTCTCTCCCTCCATTTATCCCTCTTATCAACTCTGAGCCTCACTCCCCCTCCTTTCCTCTGTCCTTTTCCCGGGCTCCTGTCCCCCCTTCCATCCTCTTTTTTTCCCCACCTTCCCCTTCTCTGCCCCCTTCTCTCCCCCAAGTCCTCTTGCATTTCCCTCCTCTGCCTCCTCTCATTCCCTCTCACGTCTGCCCTGCCCCTCTCCCCCTTCATTAGTCCTCTCCCTCCTTGGTTCCACACCCTTTTCGTTTTTTTCCTTCCTCCCTCTTTGTTCCTCCCCCTTCTCCAGGTCCCCCCCCCCCCCCCCATCTGCCTTAGGCTCGGGAGTGTCATCTTTGTGCCACCCTTTTCGTGCAGTGTTTTACAGTGAGTGTTCCGTGTTGTGTTTTTTGGGAAGTGTTGCGAATGGCCATCATACTGTCGCTGGGTGTGCTTTTTATCTCTTGTGAACAGAAGCCAGACTGTCGCCGTGTTTTTTAATTGTGTGTGTACTATGTTACTTGTCTGATTCCTGTGTCTTTTATTAACATTGCCAACCCCTTTTGCTTTCTGTTTTAACTTTCCGCATTTTTCCGCCATTTTACACTTACGTCACCGTTTTATCACCTGTTTTTCTTGTTTCTTTTCTTCTTCCATTTTTAAAATAAAAGTCTGTAGGCTGTAGAGCAGCGTACTAAGCTGCTGCCAGTCCGCCCCCTTCGGGGGGGAATTGAAAATCAATAAAGGAAAAAAAAACTAGTCCAGCCAGTCTGGTACTCGCTCTGGATTTCGTTTCTATCTCGGCGGTACTGCGTTCTGGTCGTTGCTCGTTGTGGACATTTGCCTGGCTCTGGTTCCGAGTGGATTTACGTTTGGTGTTGTGGTTTCTACAAGCCTCCGTTGTTTATCTCCTCCTTGTTGTGTCGCTCATGGTCGGTCGTGGTCGGTTGTTGTCAGGACACCGGAAGTGGGGGGTGGGGCAGGGTCAAAGTTGATAGGAGGGGTAGATGGAGGGGAGGAGGACGAAGGATGACCAGTAGGCGGTTTATCATCAGTTATCATTTCACCATTTCTGATACGGGAAAACGACTCAAACATTCGAGTTTTCCCCGTCACATTGTCCTTGTACGACATTTTTAACATTTCAAGAGCTCTGTTGTACTTTTTCCGAGCAAAAAGTAGCATTTCACTGCGGCATGCTTTTCACGAAAATCAGCCATTGCAAAGATAACAATCACACAAAGTAGTTGTCTAAACTCTGCCAAAACTAGTTCTGGCCTCCTTCAGCAATGGCACTCGGTTTTATGTGCCCCTAGTGGCAACACGCAGTACTATGGAAGCTCTGCCCACCACAATATTAGTTTGGTTTATTTATGCTACCTCTTCACATTGTCGCTAAAAGAGGTGCTAAGCCCCCCCAATTCGGTATATAACCTGATAGGAATGTAGCGTAAATGGATTGATTTATAGCATCTCATCGGCCTGTGAGTTATGACCTCAGCTTATCGGTGGCCTTAATCCAGGTTGGTCCGGTTCACTAGATAACTTTAGCAGCAGGAGGTGTGAGAATTACGCTCATTGTTGCGAGATGTTTTGATACTCCTCTGACCTCCGCATGTAGTCGACAAAGAATAATGTAACTTCCGTTAGGAACGAGACATAATTGTCTTTCGAGAAAAATCGTGTTATTTTGGTGTAACTGCATGGTATTTCACGAAAGACGCAAACACCATTATTTACTTTTATTTATTAGGTACTGTGTGGCCATGCACGCGAAAGTTGAGAAACAACCATCACACCATGGCTTGCAGAATGCTGATTGGAAAATCTGTAAACAAAGCATTAATAAAGCACGAAATAACTGTGTGAAAATGTACAAATAAATGACACATAACAGAGAAAAGTTCTCAACTGCTCTGGGGAATTTTTGTACAGACTAGAAGGAGTATGTTGGAAGAAAACCTTTCAACTTTCTTTTGAATACACTGTGGTGACAAAAATCGTGGAATATCGATGTGTAGTGTAATATATCCGACCGACCGACTGTCATCTGTGGGTTGTCGCTCGATTTTATAATCAGGAATTTCATTCTCTCGAATTGAGCAGTGACCATGGATTGGACCACTAAAACGGTGGTCAGTTTGTTTGAGGATCCAATCGCATGGGGTGCAGAAGGCACAGTTAATTTTCTAAAATATAGGGAGACCGAGGAAATTTTCACAGGTGGGCTGCGGGAGCTAAAACGTGATTCGTTAGAGGGAACACTCAGTTTGCCGTCCGCAAGCCGTGATGAGAATTGCACGAACACAGCCGACGAAAGTGAATCTGATGGATGCGATGCGACTGGTAGTGGGTTAGAGACCTTCGTACATGTACTATTAGAGTTCAGAGCGCCAGAGGCGGTAAATGAGTACGCTCCAGCGACAGCCCATGCCGCCCATGGCAATACAGATGACGCGCTAGAAACGGAACCTAGCGATTTACAGAGAGAGGCCACAGTCAAATGCCGTGACAAGAGCGCCGAACCAATGAGGGACGTTGAAGGTGGAGCACTCACAGCAACAAAGAAGCTGATATGGAGTATAAAATGAGGAAGCGATTGCAGAGTGGCAGAGAAGCACTGTGAAGCGAACCACAGAAGTAGTGATGGGATGGCGAGGCGCGGCGACTCGGGCGCACCCAGAATTCCTCGAGCCCCTAGTTCTCAAGCAATTCTCGAGAAGCTCACGAGAAACGGCTCTGCGGCGTGCGCCGCTGCGCGCCGGTTGGCTGCGATGACATACGCCGTGCCGCTGTTGTTTTACCAATTGAACGCCGCCGCTAGACAAACACGCTCGCTGTGTTCGTAACTAGTATGTCTCAGGCGTCATTCGAGTAAAGTTATTCAAATCAATATGGACACTCGAAAACGAACGTCATGGTGCAGGCAATACTTTACGGAGGATGGAGATAACGTTACTTGCAACATTTGTCGTAAAAATCTCCGTAATGTATCAAAAAATACAACGGGCATGATTAGACATCTTAAACTGCACAATTTATCGAGCAATAAAACAGCGACGTCCGTGGATACAGAGGCTCATTCTTCCAATAGTGCGAGGCAGACAAAATATCCAGGTACGTATGGTACAAAAGGTGAATTCCATGCAAAAGTTCGGATAGTGTCCGAAGCGGTCCGCCACGCTTAAAAAAACAATGATTTTTTAATCGTACTCCGATAAGCTACAACATATCCCAAAATCAAACCTAGATTATCCTAGCTTTTGCACGATACGATACGTAATTTTATTGGACTAGTTGTCGAGCATAACGTATCCCCTCGCAGGAGCACTGATCTAAATCTTACGTTGCTCTTCCTAGAGGGAAGTAAACGGCAACAACAGCTAGATGAAGCACTAGTGGCCATGATAACAGACGATTTTCAACCGCTTTCAATCGTCGAGGACACTGGTTTTCGACGTTTAATTTCACTGTTGTACCCACAATACTCGATACCAAATCGAAAAAATTTGCGTTTCATGATTCAGGACGATTACCATAAACAGAAAGAGGCTGTAAACTTGGCCGTGGAAGACTCTACTTGCGTTTCTTTAACGACCGATATTTCGAACTCAATAGTGAGGCATATATTGCTGTAACTGGTCATTTCATTAACACTAATTGGCGCCTGAAAGCTTTAGCTCTCGAAACATTCCGTTTCCCGGAAAAGCATACAGCGCTAAATATTAGTGAGGCGATAGATAACGTGATTTCAAAATGGAACACTGAAAACAAAGTTGTCAGCATCACAACTGACAACGCCAGTGACATGACGGCAGCTGTACATGTGGTGTCACCGCCAGACACCACACTTGCTAGGTGGTAACCTTTAAATCGGCCGCGGTCCGTTAGTATACGTCGGACCCGCGTGTCGCCACTATCAGTGATTGCAGACCGAGCGCCGCCACACGGCAGGTCTAGAGAGACTTCCTAGCACTCGCCCCAGTTGTACAGCCGACTTTGCTAGCGATGGTTCACTGACAAATTACGCTCTCATTTGCCGAGACGATAGTTAGCATAGCCTTCAGCTACGTTATTTGCTACGACCTAGCAAGGCGCCATTAGCACTCACTATTGATGCTGTAAAACATGTACCGTCAAGAGCGATGTTCACCAATTATGGATTAAAGTTAAGTATTCCAGCAGCTACGTACGTTTTTGGCTATTTTCATTTCCGTGTCCTGTTCCAGACCTGACGCCAGCCTGCGTGAGCTTAAACGCGTGCCTTTCGGCTTCCTCCTAGTGGATTGGCTGTCTTGCCAATCCACAACAGTACAACTTATTCACAGTGGCAACACAGATATGCAACATGTGCCTTGTTTAGCACACACCGTCAATTTAGTTGTGAAAAGTTCTTTGAACAGCAACAGTGAGCTCCGCATAATGCGGGAAAAGGCCAGAAAAATTGTTAGCTGTTCGAAACAAGTTGCAATGCTAGTGAAAAACTCCATGAGATCCAGTATCTAATGAAAAAACCTGTTCATAAATCGATTCAGGAAACCGAAACGTTTTATATGCTACAACGTCTAGTGTAGCAAAAGGAATGCACTGCAGCCTGTTTATCAACTTTGCATTCAGGTGTAGAGAACCTCACAGCTGACGAGTGGCGAATTTTGAGCGAATGTTTGTGTGTACTACAGCCATTTCAAGTGGTAACAAGTTAAATCTCAACTGAAAACTATACCTCTCTTTCGAAAGCTATTCCAATAATCAGACAGCTAATCATAAACATATGCAATGAGAAGTGGGCTACCACGTCAGCGCATGAGCTACAGCAACATCTGCACAACTCACTAATAGCCCGGGTAGGATTAATAGAAACAAAGTACATGCCGTTGCCACAGTTCTCGATTCAAGATTCAAAGCATTACCATTTACGAATCCCATTCATTCAAAACATGCCGTTGCAAGCCTAATTGCAGAATGCACAAACGTGGTAGAGACCGTACGATCTACTCATTCGGCTGCTAACAACACTAGCCACGAGTACCATTTCGTACAAAACGCCAGCAGTTCCTTATGAGCTTCTTTCGATGAAGAGGTATCCAATAACAATTAATGAAAAGCGGTTGTAACAGCACAGACCTGGAGGTACAACGATATATACAACTCACGGATAATCCTTTACACTACTGGGAAAAAAATGCAAACACTTACGCAGGTCTAGCTGTCGTGTCAAAAAAATATCTTGCAATACCTGCAACTTCTGTTCCCAGTGAAAGAATATTTTCGAAAACAGGACTACTTATAAACAAACAAAGAAGCAGACTAAAAGGCCAATTGGTTAATAAAATCATATTTCTAAACAAAAATCGACAGCAGTGTTGCCATGGGATGTAAGAATACCTTCTGCTGAACAACTTTTGTTTCCTTTCTTTCTTCAATAAGTAAACTCGTGTACGCAGTTTCTGTATATAAAAGGCTATAGCACTCCTCTTTTACGTTTAAGCATGCATGCATACATGCAGAATGTACAAGGTAATTTATTTTGCAAGAATAAAGCTTCTGTTTTATGCGAATTCTGTGCTTTGTTTTAAACAACAATTCTATGATTTTTGTCTTATGAGACATACACTAATACTTCAGTACACATTAATAACGGTAGTACAGTTGATATTAATCATAGAATTTCAAAGTTTTCCGATCACGTACGTACGACGAGAACGACCGCTGCGGCAAAGTGCTTCGTGTACTGAAGGTTTGCGCAATTTCTCAGAGAGCGCAGCACTGTCAACTTCTCGAGCGTACTCGAGAAATTCTAGAGAAATTGCCTTCGTGTCGCACGTTTCTCGAGCGCAATCATAGCCCATCCCTACACAGAAGTACTAACGCCCTCTCGGCAGTAGTAGAAGAGAATGTTGTTGTCTCCACGGTCGCAAAATCTGCAAAGGTCAGACGGTTTTGGAAGATCGTAGGTGTTTCCATGCTTCCAAGTGGCGAGAAAAACAGACGTCTCGCTATGGAGCAGGGGAGGCTGCAGGCAACCACGATTTCTTATGTTATTTATGATGTCTGAGAGCGAGTTTGGGACTTATAACGCCCGCAGCCTGAGAGTATACGTGACTCAATAGAGTGTTGTACGGCAGTAGTGGTGTAGAAAACTGCAGATGTCTGTTGACACCACGCTGTATCTTCTGAACCGACTTTCTGTTGTATAATTAAAATGTAGTTTCTGTCCTTAGATAGTCATTTCTGAGTGTGTCTGTGTGGTCTGCGTACTGTAAGACCTTCGGTACACACACCATCAGATTATTTGACTTGTCGCTCTAACGAAGTAGGCGAGTGTCAGCAATATGTCTCGTGGTCTTATCGTGGCGTGTTTATCTTCAGGCGATAGAAATGCCACTTGCACGCTTAGAGTAGCAGATTGACGGTGACCAACTTTAAACAGAACTTAATTAATTTTCACACACATTTATTAAAATAATAAAAAGCATAGACATTACGTAACTTGATTCTGGATGCTGTTTACAATTGACAATCTGAAGTTCCTTTGGTATTGGTACGATCATCTTATTCTCACATATCTCTGATACTTGACAAAGTGTCTATACATTTCTCTTCATGTCTATGTACAGGAATATGATAATCTTATTAGGTGCAGACTGAAATTTGACTATAGACTGGTACAGACCGATGTAGACTAATGCAGACTGGTACGGACTGGTGCAGACAAAAGCAGACTGACTAATCGGAGGTCTGTACACTCGTTATAATACTCGTGCGTTCATGTATCACTGCGCGAGTGTGATCAGCGAGGAGAAAAGGTTCTACGTAGATAGCAATCTCATTAACTGCGTTACATATTAATACGCCCACGCCCCCCCCCCCCCCCTATGAACCTGTTGAGAGGCCAGACAAACGTGTGGTTCCTGAAGAGGGGCAGCAGCCTTTTCAGTAGTTGCAGGGACAACAGTCTGGATGATTGACTGATCTAGCCTTGTAACACTAACCAAAATAGCCTTACTGTTCTGGTACTGCGAACAGCTGAAAGCAAGGGGAAACTACAGCCCTAATTTTTCCCGAGGGCATGCAGCTTTACTGTGTGATTAAATGATGATGGCGTCCTCTTGGGTAAAATATTCCGGAGGTAAAATAGTCCCCAATTCGGATCTCCGGGCGGGGAATACTCTGGAGGACGTTGTTATCAGGAGAAAGAAAGCTGACGTTCTACGGATCGGAGCGTGGAATGCCAGATCCCTTAATCGGGCAGGTAGGTTAGAAAATTTAAAAAGGTAAATGAATAGGTTAAAGTTAGATATAGTGGGAATTAGTGAACTTCGGTGGCAGGATGAACAAGACTTTTGGTCAGGTGAATACAGGGTTATAAATACAAAATCAAATAGGGGTAATGCAGGAGTAGGTTTAATAATGAATAAAAAAATACGAATGCGGGTAAGCTACTACAAAAAGCATAGTGAACGAGTTATTGTGGCCAAGATAGACACAAAGCCTATGCCTACTACAGTAGTACAAGTTTATATGCCAACTAGCTCTGCAGATGATGAAGAAATTGATGAAATGTATGAGGAGATAAAAGAAATTATTCAAATAGTGAAGGGAGACGAAAATTTAATAGTCATGGGTGACTGGAATTCAAGCGTAGGAAAAGGGAGAGAAGGAAACATAGTAGGTGAATATGGATTGGGGCTAAGAAATGAAAGAGGAAGCCGTCAGGTAGAATTTTGCGCAGAGCATAACTTAATCATAGCTAACACTTGGTTTAAGAATCATGAAAGAAGATTGTATACATGGAAGAACCCTGGAGATACTAGAAGGTAACAGATAGATTATATAATGGTAAGACAGAGATTTAGGAACCAGGTTTTAAATTGTAAGACATTTCCAGGGGCAGATGTGGACTCTGACCACAATCTATTGGTTATTAACTGTAGATTAAAACTGAAGAAACTGCACAAAGGTGGGAATTTAAGGAGATGGGACTTGGATAAACTGACTAAACCAGAGGTTGTACAGAGTTTCAGGGGGAGCATAAGGGAACAATTGACAGGAATGGGGGAAAGAAATACAGTAGAAGAAGAATGGGTAGCTTTGAGGGATGAAGTAGTGAAGGCAGCAGAGCAACAAGTAGGTAAAAAGACGAGGGCTAGTAGAAATCCCTGGGTAACAGAAGATATATTGAATTTAATTGATGAAAGGAGAAAATATAAAAATGCAGTAAATGAAGCAGGCAAAAAGAAATTCAAACGTCTCAAAAATGAGATCGACAGGAAGTGCAAAATGGCTAAGCAGGGATGGCTACAGGACAAATGTAAGGATGTAGAGGCGTATATCACTAAGGGTAAGATAGATACTGCCCACAGGAAAATTAAAGAGACCTTTGGAGAGAAGAGAACAACTTGCATGAATATCAAGAGCTCAAATGGAAACCCAGTTCTAAGCAAAGAAGGGAAAGCAGAAAGGTGGAAGGAGTATATAGAGGGTCTATACAAGGGCGATGTTCTTGAGGACAATATTATAGAAATGGAAGAGAATGAAGATGATGAAATAGGAGATACGATACTCCGTGAAGAGTTTGACAGAGCACTGAAAGACCTAAGTCGAAACAAGGCCCCGGGAGTAGAGAACATTCCATTAGAACTACTGATAGCCTTGGGAGAGCCAGCCCTGACAAAACTCTACCATCTGGTGAGCAAGATGTATGAGACAGGCGAAATACTCTCAGACTTCAAGAAGAATATAATAATTCCAATCCCAAAGAAAACAGGTGTTGACAAATGTGAAAATTACCGAACTATAAGTTTAATAAGCCATGGCCCCAAAATACTAAAACGAATTCTTTACAGACGAATGGAAAAACTGGTAGGAGTCGATCTCGGGGGAGATCAGTTTGGATTCCGTAGGAATGTTGGAACACGTGAGGCAATACCGACCCTACGTCTTATCTTAGAAGAAAGATTAAGGAAAGGCAAACCTACGTTTCTAGCTTTCGTAGACTTAGAGAAAACTTATGACAATGTTGATTGGAATACTCTCGTTCAAATTCTGAAGGTGGCAGGGGTAAAATACAGGGAGCGAAAGGCTATTTACAATTTGTACAGAGAGCAGATGGCAGTTATAAGAGTCGAGGGATATGAAAGGGAAGCAGTGGTTGTGAAGGGAGTGAGACAGGGCTGTAGCCTATCCCCGATGTTATTCAATCTGTATATTGAGCAAGCAATAAAGGAAACAAAAGAAAAATTCGGAGTAGGAACTAAAATCCATGGAGAAGAAATAAAAACATTGAGGTTCGGCGATGACATTACAATTCTGTCAGAGACAGATTTTAGTATGGAGGGCACCGTCGAGGGTAAAAATCGTAGAGGGAGACCAAGAGATGAATACACTAAGCAGATTCAGAAGGATGTAGGCTGTAGTAGGTACTGGGAGATGAAGAAGCTTGCACAGGATAGAGTAGCATGGAGAGCTGCATCAAACCAGTCTCAGGACTGAAGACCACAACAACAACAACATATTAATACGCGGATCGGCGGAAGCAGAATTTGGTCTATCTCTAAGACAGCGCCATCTCGTAGAGCAGAGACGGACGAGCGCTGCGCCTGCGCTGTTGTGCTTAGCGGGGCGCGCTCTATTGGGAAAGTTGTGTACGCGCTGACTACGCGGAACTATGTATACAACGGTCTGGATTGTGACCCACATGGCGTGAATGAGGAGAGATGACATGACGGTTGCACGTGCCTGTGTCTGGGTTCCGTGCGATTTCTGTTGCAGCACACAGAGGCACCTTGCAGTTGGCAGAGTTTTACCTTTGCAAAGTACTGTACGAAACGTTGATCGTAGCATATTAGGATTATTTCTCGTGTTAAAATTTAAGGGTTGCGTAGAATTCCGCGAGTGTACAAAGTAACGTATACAAAAAAATTGTCTTTAGAGTATTGACATTCTAGGCGTCGGCATGGCCCGCACAGCTGACACTATTGAATTTAGTTTTTAAAAAATTGCGTGCATAAGTTAAGGGTCATAGAAAGTTAATTACACTAACAACTTTTTTTTTCCTTGACATTAGAGTCAGTCCAGGCGGCTGGCATAGCTGACCCTGCGCAAACTCGAGGAGGCCTCCCAAATATCAAAGATGAGTACTTTAGACAAATTGATTGTGGGTTCTATGGAAGAAGAAAAGGTACAAAACTTATTTTTGTAATTCTCATAAGGTAACAAAAAATGTGCACGGTTGACGAAAACATGGAGGTGCTACCCGTCCCATCCTATCTATCGTATCCTTATCAGTTTATCAAAGTGTGTCATCGGAAAATTTATGTTTTGCGTCACTAGATATTTGAACTCACATCTATTCTGTATCGATTTTATAGAGCTCTTCGATGAACATTGGTCAACTCTTGTCACTTGCCTTACTTCAATCTTGTATAATTTCCATGTTGGCATTACTGACAAATATGTCTGTTATAAACATTATTGCTGTTCTAACAACCCTACCACAACAAAGGTCGAAAGTTAATTATGACTATAGTGTTGCTCACGCTGCTAAATATTGCATTTTCGGGCAACAAAAAAGTTATATTATGTGGCAGGTTTAATTGGAGCACAGTTAATAAAGTCATTTCTTGAAATAATGGATAAACTAGGCACTCATCTTTTCGTGTTTCCCACGCTGGTGTACTCATGGCTCAATCGTCGAAAATCTAGGTACTGATGATTCCAACCTCGGATGCAAAGAGGCCTAGGTGTTATTCTGCGATATTCAAAAGTCTTATAGATGTGTTTCATAAACCATTCTTGAAGATTAAACTTTTGCAAGTTATGACAATGGTGATGTAAAAAAGTAATCAGCACTCCGAATTTAAGTTACACTTCTTTTTTGTTACTTTTGTTGCAATATCACATAACTCGTTCCAAAACATCACTCCACAATATAACACATACTTGAAAATATCTTCCTCACTGTTAAAGTTCACATTTCATAAACTGACTACAATTTGCGTCTTTTCAACACGACAACCAAGACTTGACTCTCCAATAACCTCTTACGTGCCCAAAAATCAGAGTTACAAGTACGTCAAAGATCATAGTGACAAAAGAGAGAATACACATAAGAATAATATCATTCCAATATAAACATATCAATGTATCGAAGTACCTCTACATTAATGAAATCAGATCTGAATGTTGTCACAGAAATATGTTAACTATGTTAGAGAAACACAGTAGAATATTGCTGGTATCGAGAGGTTGAGGTGAGGTGCCGTAATGGTTACGTAATTCAAGTACCACTACACTGAGTAAAGTGCACTTTTGTTTCACGTGGCTAAAGTCTGTGTGTCGTCTAGATGTATAATATTCTCAGTGTGACGTGATGAACAGTTTTATTGTGAGCGGTTTATTTTTGATTTACACTCGTCTTGAATACATTTTTATTTTGCATACATCGTGTGTACGACTATGATGTTGTCATCATGTTCATTGTGTTCAATGTTATTTGTGTTACTCATGTATTGTTGACTTGTTTTGATCTTCATACATTTGTGCATGTCTTGTTTAATGTACATATGTGACGTTATCACTCGTTCATTGTGTTCGACCTTGTTTGTGTTCCTCATGTATTGTTTACTTCTTTTGATCTTCATTTATTTCTGCATGTCTTGTCTAATGTACGTATGCGACGTTATCATCACGTTCAATGTTACGGTGTTTTTCACGAACAGGAAATTTGTTTATCTGTACATGTCTTGTACATCTTTATCAATGGCAACCATATACAGCGTGTTACAAAAAGGTACGGCCAAACTTTCAGGAAACATTCCTCACACACAAATAAAGAAAAGATGTTATGTGGACATGTGTCCGGAAACGCTTAATTTCCATGTTAGAGCTCATTTCAGTTTCGTCAGCATGTACTGTACTTCATCGATTCACCGCCAGTTGGCCCAATTGAAGTAAGGTAATGTTGACTTCGGTGCTTGTGTTGACATGCGACTCATTGCTCTACAGTACTAGCATCAAGCACATCAGTACGTAGCATCAACAGGTTAGTGTTCATCACGAACGTGGTTTTGTAGCCAGTGCAATGTTTACAAATGTGGAGTTGGCAGATGCCCATTTGATGTACGGATTAGCACGGGGCAATAGCCGTGGCGCGGTACGTTTGTATCGAGACAGATTTCCAGAACGAAGGTGTCCCCACAGGAAGACGTTCGGAGCAATTGATGGGCGTCTTAGGGAGCACGGACCATTCAAGCCTATGACTCGCGACTGGGGAAGACCTAGAACGCCGAGAACACCTGCAATGGACGAGGCAATTCTTCGCGCAGTTGACGATAACCCTAATGTCAGCGTCAGAGAAGTTGCTGCTGTACAAGGTAACGTTGACCACGTCACTGTATGGAGAGTGCTACGGGAGAACCAGTTGTTTCCGTACCATGTACAGCGTGTGCAGGCACTATCAGTAGCTGATTGGCCTCCACGGGTACACTTCTGCGAATGGTTCATCCAACAATGTGTCAATCCTCATTTCAGTGCAAATGTTCTCTTTACGGATGAGGCTTCATTCCAACGTGATCAAATTGTAAATTTTCACAGTCAACATGTGTGAGCTGACGAGAATCTGCACGCAATTGTGCAATCACGTAATCAACACAGATAGTCTGTGAACCTTTGTGTAGGCATTGTTGGTGATGTCTTGATTGGGCCCCAAGTTCTTCCACCTACTCTCAATGGAGCACGTTATCATGATTTCATGCGGGATACTCTACCAGTGCTGCTAGAACATGTATCTTTACAAGCACGACACAACATGTGGTTTATGCACGATGGAGCTCCTGCACATTTCAGTCGAAGTGCTCGTACGCTTCTCAACAACAGATTCGGTGACCGATGGATTGGTAGAGGCGGACCAATTCCATGGCCTCCACGCTCTCCTGACCTCAACCCTCATGGCTTTCATTTATGGGAGCATTTGAAAGCTCTTGTCTACGCAACCCCGGTACAAAATGTAGAGACTCTTCGTGCTCGTATTGTGGACGGCTGTGATACAATACGCCATACTCCAGGGCTGCATCAGCGCATCAGGGATTCCATGCGACGGAGGGTGGATACATGTATCCTCGCTAACGGAGGACATTTTGAACATTTCCTGTAACAAAGTGTTTGAAATCACGCTGGTACGTTCTGTTGCTGTGTGATTCCATTCCATGATTAATGTGATTTGAAGAGAAGTAATAAAATGAGCCCTAACATGGAAAGTAAGCGTTTCTGGACACATGTCCACATAACATCTTTTCTTTATTTGTGTGCGAGGAATGTTTCCTGAAAGTTTGGCCGTACCTTTTTGTAACACCCTGTATGTAATTGGGCGACTGGGCTTGACAGGCTAGGGCACAACTGAATATGTAATATCCCCACAATATCCCACATCAGTGAAGGAGTGTCAGTGTAACTGTTCGGGAGTGAAGGTTTTTGAAGTGTCTGTGCGACGGGCCAAGTGAACATAGATGGGCCACTTTGCCATGACTTTCAATCTTCCGTACCAGAAGCTTAATTGTCATGAGAAGGAGCTGTGTAATACATCGGACCGCGGCCACTTTCGCCAACTCGCTGCGAGCGGCACAGGAGGAGGGAGCCGGACACCCTGGGGCGAGACCCCAAGGAGAGGACACTGCAGTCACTCTGCAAGCACACAGCGGGAAGCCGAGCTGATGCGCTCGCCTCGCTCAAGGAGGGAGGCGCTGCGAATAGAGATGGGTAGTTCGCGAACGAACAGGTGCAAAGAAACGGTTCACCAAGATGAACGAAAGGACCGAGGAACGAATTCCAGGGAACGATCGGTTCATAGTTCACTTCGGTCGCTGCGGTCTACTTATAGTTCCCGGGAACGAGGAACGATTGGTTCATAGTTCACTAGTCCACTTCGGTCGCGGCGGTCACTTCGGCAGTTCTCGTTCCAGCCTCGGCCGCACTCGTCGTTCTTCGCATGACCACCTGTCTCAGTTCCACTGCAGACTGCTCCCAGTTAGTTCAGTATCCAGTTGTTCGTTTCGTTCACTGCGCCCGCCCATTTTACATGTGTTCCAAACTGTTCTTGCACTTGCCTCTGGCTATTCAGCGTCCACGACCGGTAATCGAAAAGTATTTTATAGTTACGTAAATTACATAAAAATTACGTTGTATGTAATAGGTACGTCTTTTCAGGTAACAAAAGCGCACATCAGCTCACTTCATTGTATCAAGAAACAGCAGAAGACATACTTATAACAAGGCAAGTTTTGTTTGTTATTCATATATTTTTTGGCTTCATCGACTTGATTAAGTAACTAACTTTCAATAATTTGCTTAATTTTTAGTGTGAGAAAATTCATATAAAACGAATTTCGTGTATCTTTCATATACAAAACATTACATTTAGGAAGGCTCTAATTATTTTTAAGTTTGGTTCTTTCCAATTTGCATTACCTGCTAGTTTGGTTTCCTTGAAAAAAAAAAAAAAAAGGTGGGTTTTTGGTCTTTTGGCTCAGTAGGAAAAGCGGTGCCATTCCATTTGAAAAGACGTAGATTGCCATAAAATCGTATTCACTAATTATCTCAAAAACATTTGTTCAGAAGGAGCTTTCAAACCATAAACTTTATTACTGCGAACTTAATTTTTATTATTACTGTTGCATTAACTTTAATAATGCAACATAAAACAAATGAACGGTGAACGAGTAAAAATGAACGGTTCCCAAAAAAGAACGATCAGCAGTGAACTAGTTCCCAAGGATGAACGAGTTTGCCCATCTCTAGTTCCGAAAGGCCCGTCTGACAATGAGCAACGTTCCATTAGGATGGAACGCCAAGAATGTACGCGCGAAAGCATCTGAGTTCTGGTCTGGTGGCAGCCATTTTGCCTGCTTTTAGCAGCGGGCCGATACTGCCGGCCATGACGTCACGGAGTTATCTCCAGCCGCTGTCCAACTCACCACTCAACCACCTGCAACCTTGGCAGCGCCTGCTGACCACGAGAGCCCTCAAATGTTGGCCCATACACCCGCCCTCTGCAGACGACAAGCCACTCGAGAAACTATTGTAGAGAGAGAGGCTATTAACGTCTGGGTACTATCGATATCAAAACGTGCCCGCATGGCATAATTCCCATATTTCAACTATCTGTTAATAAGAATGTCTAGTGATGTAGGTATGTTCATATCTTTTAATATATGGTCTTCCTTATTCGTGTCAGAGTTACACTAAAACGAACACATATACAATACATACAAAGCAAACTACACAGTATTCACCCAGAAATGGGCAACTTTGATAGCATTGGGTGCTGCAGACGTTGTCCTTCATGCTACAGCTGGTTGGGCATAAGTTACATTTGAAGAGATGCCGGGCTGTCTACAATTCACCGCATTCACACTGTGTTGTGTTGGCATTTGGCAGTTGGAAGTTCCATTTAAGGTGTTGTGTTGGCAGAAGAGCCAACACCGTGTTACGAGTGGCGGCCCAAATGCACGCGTTTTAGCTCACGCAGGCTGGCGTGAGGAGGGAAGGACTCTACTGACGTGAGGTCTGGAACATGACAAGGAATTAGAATTCAGAAAGCGGACATAATTCAAATGGCTTTGAGCACTATGGGACTTTACATCTATGGTCATCAGTCCCCTAGAACTTAGAACTACTTAAACCTAACTTACCTAAGGACATCACACAACACCCAGTCATCACGAGGCAGAGAAAGCGGACATAATTAGTTTCATACTTAACTTTAATCCGTTAAGGATAAACGTCGCTCTTGACGGCACATGATTCACAATAGTAACTGAACGTGGCGCCTTGCTAGGTCGTAGCAAATGACGTAGCTGAAAGCTACGCTAAACTGTCGTCTCGGCAAATGAGAGCGTATGTAGACAGTGAACCATCGCTAGCAAAGTCGGCTGTACAACTGGGGCGAGTGCTAGGGAGTCTCTCTAGACTAGACCTGCCGTGTGGCGGCGCTCGGTCTGCAATCACTGATAGTGGCGACACGCTGGTCCGACGTATACTAAGGGACCGCGGCCGATTTAAAGGCTACCACCTAGCAAGTGTGGTGTCTGGCGGTGACATCACATAAGGAGATTGTCCCTCGATCTTGCAACTTCGGTCCATAGTCTGTTCAAGGACCCAGATGACCCACTTCTCCACGTGTCCGGGCAGCAGTAATTCTTGTGGTGTCATCCAGTTTGACAGCGGTTGGCATCTTTCTTTCCACTTGGTGAGTCGGGTAGCCGCAGCTGATCCTTCTAAGAGCTGTGAAGTTGTTAGGAAACTCTTCCTGGACTTCAGTCTTGGATTGGCAGGTTGATGTCCAAAGAGTGGATGTGAGGTCACTGTATTTATGCCTCTCGATGTTGGCGGCGATCTCTCTTGTGATGTCACATGGAGAAATCCCAGCGAAACATTGAACTTTGTCCATGGGGGTTGGCCTTAGGCAGCCTGTAACAATCCTACAGCTGTCATTTAAGGTTACATCAACCTGTTTTGCAGGTACTGAATTGTACCACACTGGGCTAGCGTACTCCCCGGCAGAATAGCGTAAGGCAAGAGCTGTTGTTTTAATGTTTGTGGATGTGTACCCCAGTTCGATCCCGCCAGTTTCCAAGGAAGGCAGTTTCTGGAGGATACTTTCTGCTTCAGCTTCAGACGATGTTCCTTGTAGGTTAGTGTACGGCCGAGAGTGACACCCAAAATACCTGGGGTGGGGACAATATTCTAGTGTTGATTCTTTTCATAGTAATTTCCAAGCTGTTGTAGACCGTGTATAAGCATTATCTCTACATCTTCAAACCGACTGCCCTGGGCAGCAAGAGCAAGGTCATCAGCATATAGGAAACTTTTGCATTCTTGAGGCTGTGGTTGATCGTTAGTGCACACATTAAATAAAATAGGTGACAGCACACTTCCTTGAGAGAAACCGTTCTTTTGAGTTTTCCTTGGAAGTCCACAAAGAACCTCTATGCTGCAGGAGTGTTGCAATTATCCTCGTCAGTGCGTAGTCGTTAGTCAGGTTATTTTGTGCAGTAACACTCTGTGGTTCAGGGTGTCAAAGGCCGCAGAAAGGTCAACAAAAGCTACAAGTCATCTTCTATGAACTGGGAAAGATAAAGGATTTGTGAGGTGCAATTCTTGCCTGGTCTAAAGTCAGCTTGCTGCGAGACAAGAAGTGGATCAACTACTGCAGTTAAGCGGTGAAGAATCATTCTCTCTAGGATCTCAAAGAGATGGCAAACGAGAGATATTGGCCTGTAGTTCTTCGGATCCGTTGGTGACTCCAGATTTTAGTAATCACGCGTGCCTTGCACCATAATTTCGGAATCTTAAAAAAAAAACAGACAGTGGTTATATAGGTTTAAGAGCCAGTCTTTGGTTGCGGTGCCAAAATGTTTAATTTGCTCTACGCAAATGTCGTATAATCCTGCTGCCTTGTCATTTTTGCATTTGTGAATGGCTTCTTGTAGTTCACCTAGGTTGAATGGTCTAGTCAGGTTATTATTCTGAGATTGTTCCTTAAACTCTAATCTGAAGTCAGATTTTTTGATAGGAGACCTTGGTTTAGTATTCTGAAGAATCTGTGTATTGGCATGTTTGGTTGGACCGTTATTTAGTTTTCTCAGCAGTTTCCAGGCCTTCTGGCCACTAATTGAAAGGTCTGTTTCCTCCATAAGTTTAATCCATCTTCCTCTTTAGTTTTCTGCTATGGAAGACGTTACTTCTTGACCAGCCAAGATGGTTTGCTCATTGAATGGATCTTGTTCAAACAGCGACAGGTATTTATTCATTAGGGCTGCCGACTGGGTTGTTAATCCGTAGAGGTGTTGTGTTCTGCAGCCCCGTGGCATAGATGACCGTGATACCTTCTTCACTCCATCCACAAACTTATCGTAGTTTACTGGTGTTGCCTGGAGATCAGTGACAGTTTTATCCATGTTGGTACTAAAAAGCTCACAGTTAGCCTTACAGAAGTTGTATCTTCTGGTTCTCGATTGGGATACTGCAGTAATTTCGCACATTACAGGGCGGTGTTGAGAATTGGGTACAGGGTGGCAAACTGTCTTAACACACTGTTTGTCTATGTGCTCACTTGCGAATATTAGATCTGGGTTATATCCATGTTTCCAACGTCCACTGTTGAAAGAAGCGGGGAGTTTACTATCGTGGATGAGAGTTAGTTGGAAGGCGTCAGACCATTTCAACACTTCTTCCATGTTGTCATCAACTTGTGAGTAGCCCCAAACTGTACTGTGGCTGCGGCTGTGCAAAATCAATCGAAGAACCTCTCTTATGAAGAAAACGGTACTTATAGCAACAGATGCAGCCAATAGTAAGTGGAAAAATTATGAAACTTCACAGGTAAAAAAACTTATTTTGTTATATTTTTGAATTCCCACTGCTGTGAGTGTGAATCATGAATCCTTCCTGGTCACACTGACAAAGTTTTATGAATTTATTTGTAAATGTAGAGGCAGTGGAAATTAAAATATCCTGTGGTGCCTCTCGTGGTCCAAGTCTGTCTATTTGACGTCCAACCCCCGTTAATTCTGCGATAAAGGATAGGTGAGCTACGAGCTGCAACTGCATGCCACCACTGCGAGCTGAAATAAATCACTCTGCTTTGCCAGTACTTAAATAAATCTTGCCATGAGCGATGAAGTCCGGATTATCTGAAAACTAATTGCACTTCCTGTTTGTATTGATTACCATAAAGGTACTTGCATAGGTACTTCGGATAGATTTTCCAGTACTGAACCGAGAAACAGCTTTCCAGAGGTACAAGTAAATGATGTCATCTGTTGTACATAGGCCTTTCTTAAGGCCAAAGTTAACTATACTGACTTTTAATGTAGAGGGACTGTCATCTCCAAAACAAGAGCTTTTGGGTGAACTCTGCCAAACTAACTGCTGCGGTAATCTGTGCCTACAAGAAACCCACAGAGATGATCAAATGTGTCGCCCCAAAATACCTGGAATGAGACTTGTTGCTCAAAGACCTCATAAACAATATGGAAGGCCCTTATTTGTACAAACCGACCTCTGCATTATGTCTACATCCATCTCTGAACACAATGATATTGAAATACTCACAGTAGAACTTGATAACTGCAGTGTTTCGTCTATCTACAAACCACCTAATACAAATTTCTCTTTTGTTACCCCTGAGAACTTCAACAAACACCATTTAGTTTGTAGCTGGAGACTTCAACGGTATTGGAACAACAGGGGTTTTGGCGCAAAGTACCGTTATCAAAGATGGCGGCAATGACGTCATCCTAGATGTCTAAGATGACGTCATCCAAGATGGCGGCCATGATGTCATTGAAGATGGCGGATTTTGGGGTGAAGTTTGAATTTTGGCAGGAAAGTGGCACACCCCCCCTTGCCCAGGAAAATGGCGGGAAGTTCTAATTCCAACATGATAATGCGTCACACCTAGGAAAATGGCGGGGAAAATGGACTTGTCTTTATTATGTAACCAGTTTCAAGCATGTGCACTCGTCACTGAGTCTGCACTCCAACGGACTTAGTTCATATCCCTGCCACCAGAGAACGCCACCGTAACGTCATTCAAGATGGCGGAGTTTGAAGGGAAGATACGACACTTTGGCTACGTTTTAAAAAAAACATTCTTTATTCCATAATCAATAATAATTATACAATATTAACCCACCTCCTAAGATGATTAGTGGGTCATAATAATTATACATAAATAAGATTACAATGCTGCTTTTACAATTGTGTTAGTGAGCTACAGTTTAACTACTACATTGTGGTAGTTACAGTTTACTACAACAACGGGCAGTTAGATCTAACTACTTATTACTTAACTTATCTACTATGACTATTTCTTATTACCTGCAGCGTCACAGTTGTGCCAGTTGTATATAAACCTACTTGGGATAGCTAGGCTTGACGAGCTAAAGCTGAAGAGCATGCCCCTGGCACTGGGCTGGCCAAGGTAAGTAATTGCTGCAGTTCCCTAAATTAGTGTCGTAATCTAAGTCCTACTAAACTAACAACCTACGTCATATCCGGTGCTTGTCTTGATCAATAGTGTTGACCCCACTTCCCCTAGTCCTGTACATGGCAGATTCGAACTATGATGGAAGTCGGCCAGTCCACGCACAGATGGTATGGGAATGGGCTCTGGTCTCAATTGGTTTGGTCTACGAGTTGATACCTAATCTAGGTCACAGCTATTCTACTAACACTTTTCGTGATACCCCATCTGCCAATGCATTCAGAATGTGAAAAGTGTCTTCTTGTCTGAGTAGGTGGTATGTGTCATGATTTGGAAGTCTGTCCCAAAGTGTTGTCACGAGATCATTGAAGAGGGGGCACTCATAAACCACATGGTCAGGAGAACCTTCTTCCACGCCACAGTCACACGCGGGGGTTCCCTCTTCCCAAACCGACATAAGTATGTCGGATAGGGTCCATGGCCAGTGAGAAAGTGAGTGAGTTCTCGTGTTGGTTCAAAGTAGTTCAGGCCCCCACGCTCTTTTACATCTGGCAAAAACTTCTCCCAGTTTCTTCTTCCTCCCAAACCTCTGCCAAAGTTCCTCCCCTCTGTTACTTATTTCCCTCTTAACCTCCACCCTCACACCCATAATTTCTATCATTTTCTCCATATTCCCCTTATTGGCCCAATACCACGCCGCTTGTTCTCGTATCTTGATGTCTAACGGGCAAAGCCCCATTATGACTAACAGGGCTCCCCCCGGAGGTCTTCTGCAGCCCCCACAGATCTCAGAATCATGCTTCTCTGGACCCTTCTCACTGTCATGGCGGACACGACCCTCGAGCCTGTGCGAACTGTAACCCACTTTGGCTACCTTCACTAACCTAACCCCCCTTCTCCCCCCCCCCCCCTCCACAAAATGGCGGGAAGTTCAAATTCCAACATGATAACGCGTCACACCTAATAAATTCGCGGCAAGATAGGTTACTTGCGCTTTCGCTACCAACGTAAGAAAATTGTGGGAAAGAAAGGACACTTGTCCTAACCTCATCCACCCGACCGCCACTTCCTCCTACGAACTGGCGCCAAGTTTGAATTCTGGCAGTAAAGCAAGGTCACTTCTCATTTCGCTGCCAATGTAAGAAAATTGTTGCAAACGAAGCTCACCACCACCACTAATCTAAGTCACCAGGCGGCCAACTCTTCCTAGGGGTTGCTGGTAAAAGGACTCAGTCTGCACTAGGCTGATAGAGGAAGGAAAGTACTTTCTTTGGGGTGGCAATTTATTTAGGGATGGAATTTATTTATCACAGAACCACGCTCTGACATTTCCTACAGCATGCAGACCCGCAAACTACTCCTACATAACTCATGTATAAGACTCTACACACACGCACTTGCTAATTGTAAACAGTAAAAAAATTACCCACTGCACAGCCTAGAGACATGCGAACCACTCCTAAATAATCCAATACATTTACGACCATATAGCCAAACAAATCTTAAATAATAATAATAATAATAATAATCCATCTAAAACAGTCTGCTTGCTAATCGTCAACTCTTGAAATCATACGCCATCCTTTATTTAAAGAATTAGAGGCAGCACCACCACCCAGGGTATTCGCCACTGAATCCAGAGCCCAAATGACTGAGTTCATATCTATGCCACTAGAGGATGCTGTAGTGACGTCAGTTGATGACGCAATTACCGTAATCTAAGATGGCGCCAGCTACTGCGTTCACCACGAGCTCCAGAAGCCAACCGTCTTAGTACAGTTCGTCGCCACCAGAGGACGCCTCTGTGACACCAGCTGATGACGCAAGTGCAGTTATTCCTGATGGCGGCACCAGTGTGTTCTCCACGAGATCTAGTACTCAGTACCACCAGCAGAAGACGCTGTCATCCTTTTCGTGACGTAAACCAAGATGGTGAGGGAAAATAGAGTGAAAACCACTCAGCCTGCTCTGGGCTGCAGCAGAGAGTAAGGATGGAGTGCACTCTATTTATTTTCAAATAACTTATTTAATCATAGAGTATATCTATCACACTGATACAAAACATCCACCCCAATGTGCTTCGCATCACAATACACAGTCTGCAAACAAGTGAAAAACTCCTAATTTTCAGAAATAATTTCAGTACAGACCTACAAACTGCTCATAAATAACACAGCACAGTGATGTGTAGACACGCTAAGTACTCGTAAACTGTTCAAATAGCGCATATCATGTCCTACAGGCCTGCTCCCGAAATACTGCAATCAGCGCAGGCAAGCACAGTCCACAGCCCCCTGTCCATCAGAGTACACAGGAGGTAGCGGTAAGTGACGTATACCTCAGATGTCAAACCGCGCACAACACTTGCTCGGCTTCCACAAGCACGAGGCGGAGGCACCCCCATTCATACGTAATTCCTATCCAAATATGTGTTCACCTACACACATGTGCTGACGTGATCGGGCAGGAGTGCAACCACGAGCTGCAGCCGAAGCCAGGCCAAAGTTGTATGTAGGCGCCGTTAATGACTGGGAACTTATTTACATAGTGTGTAATCCAAGCAGAACCGCGCGTGTGGAACATTCCTCGCTACCCTCACTCTAACTGCGGTGCCAGCGAAGATGCTGCAGAAGTCCATTCCACAGTAGCAGAACCTGTTTTCCCCTTAGCGATTCCAACAGCCCAGAAGTGTCGTTTAACTGACGCTTCACCACGCGTAGCTACATACCACCACGAATTGAGGCAACCGCAGCTCGGGTCCCCGCGCTTCGTCGAACACCAGTGAAAGTTGCATGCCCCTATGCAGTCACCGTTATACTGTCATAGCATTCCAAAGCGCGTTCACGCCAGTCTCATATTCGAGGCATCTTCAGGCGCCTTTACCATTGAAGGCAGAATAACACAGAGCTCTCTTCCCAACGCTACTAACGTGGTACCCATCTAGCTCTCAACATACGCAAACGTTCCCTCCTATATCCCACCACAATCAACCGAGGATTCTGATTCGCACTTATCGAATTTATGTTGTGAATTGGCAGGTGCCAATTCACGGAGTTTGGAGGAAGCCGAAAGGCACGCGTTAAAGCTCACGCAAACTGGCGTGAGGTCTGGAACAGGACAATGTAATTAATATAGCCAATAAGGTACGTTGCTGCTGGAATACTCAACTTTAATCCATAATTGGTGTACATCGCTCTTGACGGTACATAATTACAATCTCAATATAAACTGGTAATGGCGCCTTGCTAGGTCGTAGCAAATGACGTAGCTGAAGGCTATGCTAACTATCGTCTCGGCAAATGAGAGCGTATTTGTCAGTGAACCATTCCTAGCAACGCCGGCTGTACAACTGGGGCGAGTGCTAGGAAGTCTCTCTAGACCTGCCGTGTGGCGGCGCTCGGTCTGCAATCACTGACAGTGGCGACACGCGGGTCCGACGTATACTAACGTACCGCGGCCGATTTAAAGGCTACCACCTAGCAAGCGTGGTGTCTGGCGCTGACACCACAATTTACATGCCGAATTAGTGATGCAGCGGGCATCGAAGCACCATCCACGTTTTCTTTCTTGGGCTTTCTATCGTTATTTTGCACAGATCGCTAAATTCCACTGACAGTTAAACACGCAAAGTTCTGACCTCAAATAGATGTTATTGTGAAAAGTGTAGAGGGAGGTATACATTGACCGAATATAGAGCCTAATGCAGTGAAATGAGGAAGTACTTTGCTATCTTCTGACTCGCGCCAAACAATTTGTTTATGGGACCAAGTATGCTGCAACAGGAGGAATCCCGGAAAACGTGGACATTGAAACGAAGGCAATAAGGGAGGCAGTCAATTTTTTTCCCCCATTGGGGCTGCATTATACTACTGTCTATTGAGGTACCAGTGATTCCGGATGCATCATCACGTGTCATAGCCTGCGTTCTACTCATATACAGCTACGTGTTCCGTATGTGTTTTAAAGCACTGTCTACTTGCATCGATAACGGTGAACCTGTCGGTCATCAGGAGTCCATCTCATGTGTGAAGAAACTTGACATACTCCTCTAAAGGAGCTTTGATTTATGCGATTGCCCCTGTCGCATCTTGGGTGTAAAATCCAGACTTCAGGGTCATAACTAACTTAGCGGTAAGAGCGTGTGATGCGCTGCAATCCCTGTGTACACAATTGCCCGACTGATGCACTGTTTGCAGCGTTAGTGACGGAATGATTTGTAATTTTCACACGTCGGACGCTGCTGCTATGCATTTATCTGTTTCCTTATAGCATGTATCCCCCGCTACTACATATCATTTTCACAAGAGTACCATAAGGCTGTTTAGCCAACAGTCCTGTAGTCTCAGCAATACTCCATGTCTTCCAAGCCAAAATGTTAGCATCTGGAAATGCTTCAAGGCCACCATAATCTGCTTGATTGCCCCATACAGCAGCAAGTGTCAGCCAGGTACTACCTCCAAACACCGCTTGTACATCACAGGTGAAGTTCATATGGAGTCCACGAAAAACGTTTGGACCTCCAATCAATTGCTGTTTATTAAACTGCCCAGCCAAGTCAAGTCAATATCAATCGCCTTCAAACTGCGATACACAGGTACACTGCGCCGCCAGCGACGACTGTAACCACGTCGCAGAGGCATTGCTGTGGCACGTTAACAGTACAGTCCCGCACTGTCGCCTGATAAACAAAGTAAGAGCCTACGGAATATCAGATCAGCTGTGTGGCTGGATTGAAGAGTTTTTAGCAAACAGAACACAGCATGTTGTTATCAATGGAGAGACGTCTACAGACGTTAAAGTAACTTCTGGCGTGTCACAGGGGAGTGTTATGGGACCATTGCTTTTCACAATATATATATAAATGACCTAGTAGATAGTGTCGGAAGTTCCATGCGGCTTTTCGCGGATGATGCTGTAGTACACAGAGAAGTTGCAGCATTAGAAAATTGTAGCGAAATGCAGGAAAATCTGCAGCGGATAGGCACTTGGTGCAGGGAGTGGCAAATGACTCTTAACATAGACAAATCTAATGTATTGCGAATACATAGAAAGAAGGATCCTTTATTGTATGATTATATGATAGCGGAACAAACACTGGTAACAGTTACTTCTGTAAAATATCTGAGAGCATGCGTGCGAAACGATTTGAAGTGGAATGATCATATAAAATTAATTGTTGGTAAGGCGGGTACCAGCTTGAGATTCATTGGGAAAGTCCTTAGAAAATGTAGTCCATCAACAAAGGAGGTGGCTTACAAAACACTCGTTCGACCTATACTTGAGTATTGCTCATCAGTGTGGGATCCGTACCAGATCGCGTTGACGGTGGAGATAGAGAAGATCCAGAGAAGAGCGGCGCGTTTCGTCACAGGGTTATTTGGTAACCGTGATAGCGTTACGGAGATGTTTAGCAAACTCAAGTGGCAGACTCTACAAGAGAGGCGCTCTGCATTGCGGTGTAGCTTGCTCGCCAGGTTCCGAGAGGGTGCGTTTCTGGATGAGGTATCGAATATATTGCTTCCCCCTACTTATACCTCCCGAGGAGATCACGAATGTAAAATTAGAGAGATTCGAGCACGCACGGAGGCTTTCAGACAGTCGTTCTTCCCGCGAACCATACGCGACTGGAACAGAAAAGGGAGGTAATGACAGTGGTACGTTAAGTGCCCTGCGCCACACACCGTTGGGTGGCTTGCTGAGTATAAATGTAGATGTAGATGTAGATGTAGATCATTTTATTTAGGCCTTATGCAGACATCGCATAATTTCTGAACGGTGATTGGATGTGAACAGTGGAGACTATACATCTCTGCAATGCTATATTGCACTCTTATCATACAAGGGAAATGTTTTACCATTCGATAAGATAGTTCAGCGTAGAGAAACTGTTAAGGAGGATGTATGTCTGATGTGCCGGAAAGGTATTCGATCTAACCTTATAGCCCGTTTTTAAGTGCAGAACGTTGTACTCTTGGGAGTGCGCGTGTTTATGTTCTCTATCTTACCAATACCTTCCAGGTAAAGATCCTAGACTCCAGAGCAATAATTTAGAATTGATAGAATCGTTGATTTAGGTAAAAATGTATCCAACTCAATTCGTCTCGAACTCCATCGCGTATAAAAATAAGTCCTTTCTTATTCTTCTTAACTGTATGCTATTACATTACGGCACTTAGAAATCAGTTACTATACATCGATAAGGAGTGATAAACTCCTCGACATGGTCACGTCTCGAGAAATGTCGTGCACTTGGATGGGTTGGGACTTGGAAAGCTGTATTCATTCACGAGACGTGGAGTGTAGTACTCTTCATCTGATCGATTGGAGATTAATTCTGTAACGGTGCTGCAGGGTGGGTTGGTCAATGACTATGGTCTTTTACTCTCAGATGCAGAGAATGCTCTGTGACTCCCATCCGCTGAGAGATAGATCGTAAATTAAACACTATGCTCGAGGGGATAGAAATATGTAGAGCTCTGTCTCGTATAATTTGATGATTTATGTGTTCGAGAATTAAGAGTTAATGGACCTACTGCCCAGTCCTCTATCAATGTTCTCAATGATAATGGCAATGTGGAGAGGGCATGGCTTAGCTATGATACAGAATTGGGGGAAACATGCTGTCACATCACTGGCCGGTGCTGAACTTAGTGTAAAATTCTTCGCACTATCAAGTCTGTTGCTTAATATTACAGTACATCGATAGTGTCTTTTCCATCACATCCGCACATTGGTTACCACATAATTATTGAGTGACGTAGCTTGTCTGGGGGTTGCTAGCAGCTAAACAGCGATCATGTACATGAGTGCAAAATTAAGAATATCTCTAAATGGAACGCCGAGCCATCATCTATTCCGTCATGGTGACATATGAATTTAAATGTAGAGGTCATCAATCTCTTTCTGATGGTAGTTTGGAAACTCTCCACAACTCTGCCAAACTCCTTTAGTTTCCTTATGTTGTGTGTTTTATTTAAAAATCATTCAGTGTTATGATATCCGCAGTAAGAATATGATTTACATAGTGTGATGTCTAGTTTCCTGTGAGAGGTCGTGGATCAGAGTGTCATAATGTCAGTTTAGAATCTGACACAGACCTTGAAGTCGTGGCAGAAAACGAAATGTTTGGCAATGTACAAAAGTGTGTTAGAAAACAGTGTTTGAAACAGTAGCAGAGGGAGTGTCTCATACGATAATTTGCTTAGAGTGTAGGTGATGAAATTTTAAAGTGGTCTATGCAGTGGTTGTATGTTTAATACAATCGTCTCCACATAGGCAGCTGCGGTTTGATGTATTGTACTTAGTGAACGGTTAGGAATGCTGGGGTGACTGCACGCTACGCTATTCTGGGGGAAGTATTGTGAAATGTCTTTCTTCGCGTATGGACGCCTAAGTGACTCATAAATAGGATGAGCTTTTATAGTTCGTAATTTTCTATGTTGGGGTGGGTATGGAATAAAGAAGATACCATGTTGGGGATCTGTAGCAGTTGTATATAGTTTGGGTACCCATCACATTGCCCGCATTTCCACCAAATGCTGAAAACACGGTCCTGTTGCGTTAACTTTGCTCGATATGCTTCTACAACGGTTGCAGAATGTGTTGCATATGTCTTTCTCCGACTTTAATTGGAACTAGCACTTGTGGAAAGCTGTAGAAATGGGTGCGACTGGAGGATGTGTAGAGTGTGATTAAAAGGAGGTTGTAATTTTAGTGTAGGAGACAGATTCGAGGAAGGTGACTCGTTTAGAGATATGAGAGTGCTTGAAATATGATTGACTTGTGGGTGTGAGACTATGCAAGTATGTGTTTGAATGGACGTAATTTCTAATAGATAGCTTAAGGCTAGAGATCTGAGAAGTTAGTGTACATTTTTCTTCTTAGGACCTCAATCAGCACGTAATCTACTGTCTGTCATCGCCTATAACTCGGCGGATATATTGCTGAACGTCTGATATGGTATCGAGACAGAATGTGTTGCAAAACTTAATGAATTATGTAGTTGCGTGCAGTGTGATGAAGCGACAAATGGCACATGCATATGACGTTCCTTAGCAAAGTTAATTGAGTTTATCATGAGGTTGCATCGTTTGCTCTTAATGCACACATTTCTATGATCACCGTCACGGTATTTGTCTGGAAAACACCACCTCATTCAGAGGTAAGGTCGTACCTTGATTCGTAGCGGTTATAGCTTTCAATATGGATACTTGGGTGCACCTGTAGAACGATGAGTGCTTGTGAGAGTAAAGTAACATGCAGTAGTTGTTGGAATCGGGATTTTTTCTTTAACATTTGCTCGATTACGTCTATGACACGGTGGTATGACTAGCAGGAAGAATGTAAGAGAGATGCACATGCATTTTTGATTTTTGGTCAGTATTATTTGGTGTCGTATACTTAATATTAGTGCTGGGTGTATGATATGTTCGCATTTGAGCATCAGGTTTATAAAATATATCTGTTCGTGTAAAGGAAATGTCTATATGCTGTTGTATGGAGGGTATGGATTTGACATGGAGTACTGTGATAGTGAAGGGAAGAGTATGTCCAGTTATAAGAAAGTTACAGGTATTTCCAGAGGCACAGCGGTCAACAGAGTGTATTTCCGATATTTCGGTCATTGCCGAATACCATTCAGTTGAGACCGCGATGGTAAGATTTAATTGTAAGTATAATGATAGAAGATATATGTGAGGGGTTTTCTGGAATGTGTCAGTGTATGCAAAGTCTGTGGTGGTATTGATTCGGGTTCCCATGTTAATGGTAGCGGTCTTCCGAATGCAGAGGCCTGATGGAGTGTGGGAACGTATTAGAGTTAACTTTACCATCTTCTAAACGAACGAATAGCGAACTAATATCTAGTATGTGCTGGGCGGCTTTCGAGATCAAGTGTAACTTTGAGAAGATGATGCGTTTGTTATGGAGCGTTATTTCCTCCCTTGTAAATTGTTCGTTTGACTGCTTGTGGACATAAGCAGAATGTCGGTGGCGGCAGATGTACAGAACAGCCTGGTAGAGGGCAAACAGCTCAGCTGTGAAGACCGAACAATGGCCATGGAGCCGGTATTTGAAACTTTGTGCCCCGACAATAAAAGAACACCCGACACCGTCATTGGTCTTAGAGCCATCTGTATGAATGAAGGTCATATTAATGAACTTCGAACAAAGTTCGACAAAACGGGAGTGGTATACCGAACCGGGGGTAACCTCCTTTGGGAGCGAGCTGAGGTCAAGGTGAACGCGAACCTGAGCCTGGAGCCAAGGTGGCGTGTGGCTCTCGCCCACTCTAAAGGTTGCAGGGAGTGAAAAATCAAGGTGTTGAAGGAGGCGACGAAAGCGAACTCCAGGGGGTAGCAGGGCAGAGACATACAACCCGTATTGACGATCGAGAGAGTCGTCAAAAAAGGAACGATAAGACGGGTGGTCGGGCATTGACAGTAGCCGACAGGCATACCGACAAAGCAGTATATCGCGCCGGTAGGGCAGTGGCAATTCACCGGCTTCAGAATGAAGACTCTCGACGGGACTAGTATAAAATGCTCCGATCGCAAGACGTAAACCCCGATGTTGTATGTTGAGGCGGCGTAAGATGGACAGTCGTGCAGAGGAGTATACGAATCTCCCATAATCCAGCTTTGAGCCGACGATCGACCGATATAGGCGAAGTAGGATAGTTCGATCCGCTCCCCACGACATACCACTGAGAACACGGAGGACATTTAGAGAACGGGTACAACGGGCAGCCAAATATGACACATGTGGAGACCAGCTAAGATTCCTGTCAAATGTAAGACCTAAAAATTTTGTTGTCTCCACAATTAGGAGAGCAACGGGACCGAGTCGTAAGGACGGTGGGAGAAACTCTTTGTAGCGCCAGAAGTTAATACAGACCGTCTTCTCGGCAGAAAAACGGAAGCCATTGGCGACACTCCAGGAGTAAAGATGGTCAAGAGAACGCTGAAGACAGCGCTCCAGGAAACATGTACGCTGCGCGCTGCAATAGATGGTAAAATCGTCCACGAAAAGGGAGCCTGATACATTCCATTATTGGATTGATCGCTATGGCGAAGAGAGCGACGCTCAAAACTGAGCCCTGTGGCACCCCATTCTCCTGGCGAAAGGTGTCCGACAGGACAGAACCTACACGTACCCTGAACTGTCAATCCATTAAAAAGGAACGAATAATAAGAGGGAGGCGACCGCGAAGGCCCCATGTATGCATGGTGCGGAGAATGCCCGCCCTCCAGCAGGTGTCGTAAGCCTTCTCCAAATCAAAGAACACAGCCGCGGTCGGGCGCTTCCGCAAGAAGTTATTCATAATGAAGGTCGACAAGGTAACCAGATGGTCAACAGCAGAGCGGCGCCTACGAAATCCACATTGTACATTGGTAAGTAGGCGTCGCCGGCCGAAGTGGCCGTGCGGTTAAAGGCGCTGCAGTCTGGAACCGCAAGACCGCTACGGTCGCAGGTTCGAATCCTGCCTCGGGCATGGATGTTTGTGATGTCCTTAGGTTAGTTAGGTTTAACTAGTTCTAAGTTCTAGGGGACTAATGACCTCAGCAGTTGAGTCCCATAGTGCTCAGAGCCATTTTTTAAGTAGGCGTCGAGTTTCGAGCAGCCAAACCAAACGAGAGTTAACCATTCGCTCCATCACCTTACAGACAGAGCTGGTAAGCGAGATGGGTCGATAACTGGAAGGCAAGTGCTTGTCCTTCCCCGGCTTAGGAATCGGTACAACAATAGACTCGCGCCAGCATGCGGGAACATGTCCCTCAATCCAGATGCGATTATAAGTACGAAGAAGGAAACCTTTACCCGCAGGAGAAAGGTTCTTCAGCATCTGAATATGAATAGAATCAGGCCCTGGAGCGGAGGACCATGACCAAGCAAGTGCATTTTCGAGTTCCCGCATGGTGAAAGGGACATTATAACTTTCACGATTCGAGGAGCGGAAGTTAGGTGGCCTAGCCTCCTCTGCCTGTTTTCGGGGGAGGAAGGCAGGGTGGTAATGAGCGGAGCTCGAAACCTCTGCGAAAAAGCGGCCCAAGGCATTGGAGATATCCTCAGGGGCCACAAGGACGTCATTCGCGCCGGCCGAAGTGGCCGTGCGGTTAAAGGCGCTGCAGTCTGGAACCGCAAGACCGCTACGGTCGCAGGTTCGAATCCTGCCTCGGGCATGGATGTTTGTGATGTCCTTAGGTTAGTTAGGTTTAACTAGTTCTAAGTTCTAGGGGACTAATGACCTCAGCAGTTCAGTCCCATAGTGCTCAGAGCCATTTGAACCATTTGACGTCATTCGCGACCGTCAAGCCAGAAACTGGTGAGTGGACCTTAGTGCCAGATAGACGGCGCAGGCTACCCTAGACAACAGAAGAAGGAGTAAAACTGTTGAAGGTGCTTGTGAAAGCAGCCCAGCTGGCTTTCTTGCTTTCTTTAATAATACGACGGCACTGCGCACGTAATCGTTTATAAGTGATACAATTCGCCACGGTAGGGTGGCGTTTAAAGGTGCGTAAAGCACGTCGACGAGCACGTAAAGCGTCTCTACATGCTGCGGTCCACTAGGGGACCGGTACGCGACGTGGAGAAGAAGTAGTGTGAGGGATGGAATATTCAGCAGCAGTGAGAATGACTTCCGTGAGGTGTGCGACCTGACGATCGCAGCTTGTGAAGGTTTGATCCTGAAAGGTCGCCCTGGAAGAGAAGAGCCCCCAGTCTGCTTTGGAGATGTTCCAACTAGATGAGCACGGAGAGGGGGTATGATGCAGGAGATGGATGACACACGGGAAGTGGTCACTCGAATATGTATCAGAAAGGGCATACCACTCAAACCGGCGTGCAAGTTGGGTAGTACATATAGAGAGGTCTAAATGGGAATAGGTGTGAGATGTGTCCGAAAGAAAAGTAGGGGCGCCAGCATTGAGGCAGACAAGATGGAGCTGGTTGAAAAGATCTGCTAACAGGGAGCCCCTCGGGCAGGATGCTGGAGAGCCACAAAGGGGATGGTGGGCATTGAAGTCGCCAGTTAACAAAAATGTTGCAGATAGCTGAGCAATAAGTTGCATCATGTCTGCCCTGGTAACGGCAGACGACGATGGAGTGTAAACGGTACAAATAGAAAATGTAAAAGTGGGGAGAGTAATTCGGACGGCAACTGCCTGCAGGCCGGTGTGCAATGTGATGGGATCGTAGTAAATATCATTCCGGACCAGCAACATAACCCCTCCATGAGCCGGAATACCTACCACAGGGGGTAGGTCAAAACGCACAGAGGTGTAGTGTGCCAAGGCAATGTGATCGCATGGGCGTAGCTTCGTTTCCTGGAGGGCTACGACGAGCTGACGGTGCAAGCGGAGCAGCAACTTCAAGTCCTCTCGGTTGGAGCGAATGCTGCGAATATTCCAGTGAATAAGTGCCATCGTGAGAAGAAAAGGAAGATGAAAGAAGGGGTCACCTCGAAGGCCGCTGAGGGCCTGGCTTCGAGCGAGTACTGCCGCCGCTATCAGTAGTGGGCTTCCTACTAGCAAATAGCTTGCGAGCAGCCGAGGTGGACACTTTCTCTTTGACCTGAATTTCTTGGATACAGCGTTCTTCCTTGTAGATGGGACAGTCGCGGGAGGACGCTGCATGGTCGCCCTGACAGTTCACACAACGAGGAGACGGAGGTGGACAGTCACCCTCATGGGCGTCCCTGCCACAAGTGACACATTTAGCCGCATTAGAACAAGACTGGCGAGTGTGATTAAAACGCTGACACTGGTAGCAGCGCGTAGGTGTCGGGACATAGGGGCGAACAGGAATAACCTCGTAGCCCGCTTTGATACGCGACGGCAGCTTAACACTATCAAAGGTCAAGAAAAGTGTCCGGGTCGGTACAAGGTCATTGTTGACCTTTTTCATGACCCTATGGACAGCCGTCACGCCCTGCTCAGCGAGGAAAGACTGAATCTCCTCGTCAGTCAATCCGTCGACTGATCGAGTATATACCACACCACGAGACGAATTCAAAGTGCAGTGAGCCTCCACCCGGACAGGGAACGTGTACAGGAGTGTGGCTCTAAGCAGTTTCTGTGCCTGAAAGGTGCTCTCAGTTTCTAGTAACAAGGTACCGTTACGCAACCTGGTACACGACTTGACAGATCCGGCTATGGCATCTACGCCCTTCTGGATAACGAAAGGGTTGACAGAGGAAAAATCGTTGCCGTCCTCAGATCGAGAAACTACGAGGAACTGTGGGGCAGGCGGTAGTACTTTTGTCACTGGTGGCTGGTCAAGTTTCCGTTTATGGGCGAGAGAGAAGAAGAGAAATCCATTGCGGAGGAATCCCCCATGATTGCCAGCGTCTCCGATGGCGCGCTCCTTCCTTGTGGGGACCCTCTCAGAGGGCACTCCCGCCTTAGGTGAATGTTTACACCTCAGGTCACACGTCCCGAGAAACAGACAGAGGGACCAATCGGCATGGTCAGAAGGTATCAGCTCAGGCAATCACCCCTCCCTGGGCCTGGCCTTTACCAGGGGGTACGTGCGTGCCTTACTTGTCTACCCAGGGCTGGGAATTACGCGTTACCCCGTCACCGGCTACGCGTGCGAACGCGTGGGTAGGCCTTCAGGCGCGCACAGGGAGAAAGGAAGAAGAGGAAAAAGAAGAGAGAGAGGGAGAGAGAGGGAGAGAGAGGACAGACTGTCTCAAACGCCGAGGCGGAGACCAGAGAAGGCAAGGAGAAGAAGGCAAGGGAAAGAGTAAGGAAGACAGTGAGTTGGAGAAGAGCAAAGAAAGGAACCAACCAAAGGAAGGAAGAAAGAAACGAGAAGTGGAAAACCAAAATGACCGCAAATAGAGGTCGTGGAACAGTCCGTCTCCGGACGCAGGCGCTAACTACCCCCTTGAGGGGGAGGGACTCCTCTTAGTCGCCTCTTACGACAGGCGGGAATACCCTGGGCCTATTCTAACTCCCGGACCCGCAGGGAGAATACTCGGTGATATATTCCCTGGTTGGAGATCGGTTTGACGCCCCCAATATTTCTGCAAGTCTGGTATGTATTTGATGACCTGTAGACAATAATGCGATGTTTAGTTGTCGTAGAAAGAAGAAACAGGATGACAGTGCTTCCCTAGGACTGTGAGAGCATGGTCACATATAGCCAGTGTGAGTGTGGGCATACAATAATTTTTTCGGGTGCTGTACGGATACAAAGATAACTGCGCAGTTTGTGTAAAACGTGCATATATTGTATTTTAAAGTTAGTGTGGCTTACACTGTGTACCCTGTCTATATATTAGATTGTAAAGATATTATTGTTTATGTTATGGGATGACTAGAGAGGATGAGTATGTGTCCTATCGTGCCGGACGCATAAATTGAGTACATGGACAACGGTTAGTGATTTTTTGCGCGGAAAGTTATATGCGCTGTAGATACTGAGGCGCAATCATCAAGGGTAGACGTTAACTGTACATCGTCTGGTGTCAGAATGTAGCAGCAATGGTAATATTTAATTTTAGTTAAACTGGTAAATATCTTCCTCGCTTCCAAAATTCTTGTGAATCTGGTATGTATCTGATAATGTGTAGGCAACTTTGCTTGTTTAACTGTCAGTTCAATTTAGCGATCTGTGCAAAATAACGACAGAAAGCCCAAGAAAGAAAACGTGGATGTGCTTCGATGCCAGCTGCATCACTAATTCGGCATGTAAAATCGATAAGAGCGAATCAGAATGCTCGATTGATTGTGGTGGGATATAGGAGGGAACGTTTGGGTGTGTTGAGAGCTGGATGGATACCACGTTAGAAGCGTTCGGAAGAGAGCATTCGAAGTTATTTTTGTAAACAGGTTCTGTCATGGAAAGAAGCTGAGACATTTAGAAAGCGAGCGTTAAATATTTCTGGGACATTATACACTTTCCGCAAGGATGACTTAGGTGTTATTTTTTTACAGAACCATATGACATCAGAATAAGGTTGAGAACGCTTTAGATGGCGTGTCATCACGCTGGGTGAGGGGGGGGGGAGGGGGAGTACGTGCTGTTGAACGCGTGTGTCAACACGCTCTGTGCTATTCTGCCTTTAATAGTACAGACAAGTGCCGCCTGAAGATGCCTCAAATATGAGACTGGCGTGAACGCGCTTTCGAATGCTATGACAGTATAACGGTGACCGTATAGAGGCATGCAACTTTCACCGGCGTTCGACGACGCGCGCGGCTCCCGAGCTGCAGCTGCCTCAATTCGTGGTGGTATGTAGCTACTCGTGGTGAAGCGTCAGCTAAACGTCACTTCTGGGCTGTTGGAATCGCTAAGGGGAAAGCAGGTTCTGCTATAGTGGAATGGACTTCTGCAGCATCTTCGCTGGCACCGCAGTTAGAGTGAGGGTAGCGAGGAATGTTCCACACACACAGCTCTGCTTGGATTACACACTATGTAAATAAGTTCCCAGTCATTAACGGCTCCTACATACAACTTTGGCCTGGCTTCGGCTGCAGCTCGTGGTTGCACTCCTGCCCGATCACGTCAGCACATGTGTGTAGGTGAACACTTATTTGGATAGGAATTACGTATGAATGGGGGTGCCTCCGCCTCGTGCTTGTGGAAGCCGAGCAAGTGTTGTGCGCGGTTTGACATCTGAGGGATACGTCACTTACCGCTACCTCCTGTGTACTCTGATGGACAGGGGGCTGTGGACTGTGCTTGCCTGCGCTGATTGCAGTATTTCGGGAGCAGGCCTGTAGGACATGATAAGCGCTATTTGGACAGTTTACGAGTACTTAGCGTGTCTACACATCACTGGGCTGTGTTATTTATGAGCAGTTTGTAGGTCTGTTCTGAAATTATTTCGGAAAATTAGGAGTTGTTTACGTGTCTGCAGACTGTTTATTGTGATGCGAAGCACATTAGGGTGGATGTTTTGTATCAGAGTGATAGATATAATTTATGATTAAATAAGTTGTTTGAAAATAAATACACTCCTGGAAATTGAAATAAGAACACCGTGAATTCATTGTCCCAGGAAGGGGAAACTTTATTGACACATTCCTGGGGTCAGATACATCACATGATCACACTGACAGAACCACAGGCACATAGGCACAGGCAACAGAGCATGCACAATGTCGGCACTAGTACAGTGTATATCCACCTTTCGCAGCAATGCAGGCTGCTATTCTCCCATGGAGACGATCGTAGAGATGCTGGATGTACTCCTGTGGAACGGCTTGCCATGCCATTTCCACCTGGCGCCTCAGTTGGACCAGCGTTCGTGCTGGACGTGCATACCGCGTGAGACGACGCTTCATCCAGTCCCAAACATGCTCAATGGGGGACAGATCCGGAGATCTTGCTGGCCAGGGTAGTTGACTTACACCTTCTAGAGCACGTTGGGTGGCACGGGATACATGCGGACGTGCATTGTCCTGTTGGAACAGCAAGTTCCCTTGCCGGTCTAGGAATGGTAGAACGATGGGTTCGATGACGGTTTGGATGTACCGTGCACTGTTCAGTGTCCCCTCGACGATCACCAGTGGTGTACGGCCAATGTAGGAGATCGCTCCCCACACCATGATGCCGGGTGTTGGCCCTGTGTGCCTCGGTCGTATGCAGTCCTGATTGTGGCGCTCACCTGCACGGCGCCAAACACGCATACGACCATCATTGGCACCAAGGCAGAAGCGACTCTCATCGCTGAAGACGACACGTCTCCATTCGTCCCTCCATTCACGCCTGTCGCGACACCACTGGAGGCGGGCTGCACGATGTTGGGGCGTGAGCGGAAGACGGCCTAACGGTGTGCGGGACCGTAGCCCAGCTCCATGGAGACGGTTGCGAATGGTCCTCGCCGATACCGCAGGAGCAACAGTGTCCCTAATTTGCTGGGAAGTGGCAGTGCGGTCCCCTACGGCACTGCGTAGGATCCTACGGTCTTGGCGTGCATCCGTGCGTCGCTGCGGTCCGGTCCCAGGTCGACGGGCACGTGCACCTTCCGCCGACCACTGGCGACAACATCGATGTACTGTGGAGACCTCACGCCCCACGTGTTGAGCAATTCGGCGGTACGTCCACCCGGCCTCCCGCATGCCCACTATACGCCCTCGCTCAAAGTCCGTCAACTGCACATACGGTTCACGTCCACGCTGTCGCGGCATGCTACCAGTGTTAAAGACTGCGATGGAGCTCCGTATGCCACGGCAAACTGGCTGACACTGACGGCGGCGGTGCACAAATGCTGCGCAGCTAGCGCCATTCGACGGCCAACACCGCGGTTCCTGGTGTGTCCGCTGTGCCGTGCGTGTGATCATTGCTTGTACAGCCCTCTCGCAGTGTCCGGAGCAAGTATGGTGGGTCTGACACACCGGTGTCAATGTGTTCTTTTTTCCATTTCCAGGAGTGTAGATTCCACTCCATCCTTACTCTTCACAGCAGCCCAGAGCAGGATGAGAGGTTTTCACACCACCACCTCTGAAGGTCTCGCTGTATGGTAGTACAACATGCAATGTGTCGTTTTCATAAGCATTAAAAAGGGCGGAAATGATGTTTATGTCTATTGCAATTTTCTGTACAGGTTCCGGAACTCTCGGTTGAGAGTTGATGCAAAACTTTTGAAATGTGTAATTTTCTAGGTTCATTCAGCGGCATATGTGCATACTTTCGGTGAAACGCATTACATATACAGTTAGTAGTAAAAAAGAAATAAAACGCCGTCCTTCAGTGGCAGATTTACTTCAAGAACTTTCATCGTTTTGGGGGGTCGAAGTCTCGTAAAGGTTTGAAATTATTTGTGACGTTTGTTCTAAGTCTTAAAGTTCTCCTATTTTCTAATACTGGACGATAACAATATGGTTAGTCGCGTTTCGTGGGCTACTCTGCATTTTCACTTCGGTCCACCACTCTTTGATAGTTGAGATGTTCCTATCTCCACAATGGCTCTTTCCGGACAGTAAGTGGTATTGAAACATCCCCTTTGAAAAATTAATGAATTACTGTGCTGATAAACATCTATGTTATTTGATTTTCAAACAGCTGAGCTAAACTGAACGTACTCAGACATTACTCTCTTTACTTATTCTGATCAACACTAAACTGACACACAATATTTTTAGCGCAACCCAATCTGACTTTCAAAACTCCCTATAAAAGAATGGCCCTGACTAACAATAACCTATACCTTTCATGAATCACTTACCTCACAAAAATCTTCGTTACTCAAACTACTGCAATACAGCGAGCGCTAAAACTACTGTAGGCACTAACTACTGATAGGCGTACTTAGCAAAGGAAAGATTTTGATAGAGAACAAACAATGTTTTTACCTTAATATTCAAAAGTCATATATATATATATATATATATATATATATATATATATATATATATATCAGTTCATGATACACAGTATTACAAATTTACTCTTTCTGATGGAAACATGTCCAGATCGTCCGCTCTCAAAATTCTGCCTTCTCTCCCCCCACATCCACCACTGCTGGCGGCTCACCTCCAACTGCACAATGCTACGCGCTGTTCATATCCAACTGCCCAACACTACAATAGAGAATATTCCAACAATGCAAACCAGCCACAGACTCCACACAGCACAGTCAGTGGTTTTCATATAGAGCGCTACGTGGCGTTACCAACATAAAAACCTAAACAGACTACTTACAGTATATGTACGAACTTTTGTTGAGGTCAGTTCAATGGTTTAGGAGAAGATGTGGAACATACATACACACATACATACATACATACATAATTTTTTATGATGTGTATGGATTACGTCATCACATTCCCACAGTGAAACGAGGCGGAATTCAAAGTCGCGGTGTGCAGCTGCCAAAGTGGTAGGGCTCACCTGTGTGCGTATTATTTTACACCAAAAACCATTATCAGCAGCTCTATCACTACTTCCTCAGGTTCACAAATGACATCATGTAAAACACAAACAGTTAATGTGTGAAATGGTAAAAACGCATTGGAAACGTTTCATGGATCTGCTCCTTCTAAATGAAGGACATCTGCCGCGAAATGCACAGGAAGATTCCGTTGTGAGCCACGCGAAAGTACGTCGTAAAATGGGCGACAGCATGCCTTCTGTAGGCTAGGTTGGTAACACCAGCTGCCGAATGTCCTCAAGTGAGCACAGTTACTCAAAAAAGTACACGTTTAATACATGAGTTAACCTTTAATGGCGCGTAGACAGTGGAAAATTGCCAGAATGTACAGCAGGGACACGGACTTGTTTATTAATCGTTGAAAAGGAAATTACAATAAAGAAACACAGATTGCTATTACATAGTTAAATATTCAAAATAATAGGTAGTCAATTTAGGATGCAAAATAAAGTATTCGTCTGGAATACTGAAAATAATATTCTGAACATACAACGTTCTTACTAGCTTAGTACGGGCGACTCCCTCCTTTACCTGTGCTCCTGAGGTAGCGCCATTAACTAGTAATCAAAAGGTCCTAGGCCCCGGATTCGAACGTCACCATTGCTTAAATTTGAAATAAAAATCATCAGCAATGTCGGCCGTAGACTTCCGGCATAAGAAGTTACCCTTCGTTTGTCAATGGCTTTCTCGAAGAGGGCGGAGGAGCGGACAGAGGTTTTGCAATCTCTCTTGACCTCAAGTTGGAAACTACCACTAAATGCGAAAAAATCAGCATGAGGATGCAGAGGGTAATGGAAACCATTACAGTAATCACAAATGGTCCTTGATACAATAATTGCCATTTTGTGTTCTTCCTCTGTATAAGTGAAGCCTTAGGATGAGTTTTTTCTAAAACTTGGTCTTTCACTTCATATGTTTTTATTTTTCCAAGTCGATTGTCGAAATATATTTTCCTTTTCCTTGCCTTGTCCATTACATTGAGTAAGGATTGTTGTACTTTATATTATAGGTCCATTTTGTTAATAGCTACTTTAGGAATTGGTCGAATCCAGTCATTCTGTTCCTGTTTTCCTAACATATATGGGGTGTATTCTGTCGTAGTATGTGGCATATTGTTTACAATTTTCTGAAAATCTTCCAGATAATCGATCCATTCGAATTGCTGGTTGTGGAAATATGTTCTCATAAACCGGTTTAATTGACGAAAAATTCGTTCCACGGGATTCGCCGAAGGGTGGTACACTGATGTTAGAATTTGTTTTATACCACAACTGGTTAATGTTTGCCTCCAACGAAATCCAGTGAACATTGACCCATTGTCAGAAAGAATAGCCTCTGGTTTGCCTACCTTGACTGTATAATCCTCCATCAGCTTCTTGGCTATGGATGCACCAGTAGCTGATTTTAACGGATAAAGTTCGACATACTTAGTGAATATATCAAGAAAAGCTACAATATATTTGCATCCTCCCCTTGATGATGGTAGAGGACCACAGACGTCGACTGAAATGATTGACAGCGGTTTAGTGGGTATAATAGGGTGTAGGAAATCTTTCACACAAAAATTTCCTGGTTTGGCTAGTTGACAAATTTTACAAATCCTTAACTGTCTGTGTACTTTCCTGTGAATATTTGGCAAGTAGCAGTATGCTTGAATCTTCCGAGCACACTTTAATACTCCGAAATGTCCCCAAGTGGTGTGCGTGTACAAAATTAAGTCATTCTCATTCTTCTCAGGAATACACACCTTCCAATTATCTGAATCAAGATGCCCTTTGAAAAATAAGACTTCGTCCTCAACTTTGTACAGTCTCTTCAGATCATCGTTTCCAGGCTTTGCTAAAGTTTCCTTTATTCCACCCACAGGACATGTGGCCTGTAATTGAAAAAGTGTCATGGTGAACTCTCCACTGGCAAAAGATTACAAACTATTCCTGCATTAGGATCTCCGGGAGGGGCTGCTAAGGGCGAGGTGACAATGAGAAAAAGATTGAAGAACCAACGAAAAGACAATATATTACGAGTCAGGGTGTGAAATATGAGAAGGTTAAACGCCGCAGGGAAGCCAGAAAATCTGAAAAGTGAAATGCTAAGGCTTAATCTAGATTTAATAGTGGTCAGTGAAATGGAAACAACACAAGGATTTCTGATCAGACGAGTAATATCAACAGCAGCAGAAAATGTCATAACTGGAGTAGGATAAATCGGAAGATAGGACGAAGTGTAACTTACTATGATAGAGTTCTTATTAAATTCAACAGCAAATCAACAACAAGGATAGTTCATGTACACGTGACGACGACGCAAGCAGAAGATGAAGAAATATGGAAAGATAATGAGAATACTGAACAGCTGATTCAGTGCGTCAATGGAGATGCAAATATACAGTCATGAGGGACTGGAATCCGGTTGTACGGGAAGGAGTAGAAGAAAGGGTTACGGAAGAGTATGGGCTTGGTAGTAGCAATGACAGAGGAGAAAGACTAATTGAGTTTTGCAATAAATTGTAGCTAGTTAGAGCGAATGCTCTGTTCAAGAATCACAAGAGGAAAAGGTATACTTGGAAAAGGCCAGGAGATACAGGAAGATTCCAGTTAGATTACACAATGGTCAAACAGAGATTCCGAAATCAGATATTGAATTGTAAGGCGTACCCGGCAACAGGTATAGAGTCGGATCACAATTTAGTGATAATGAAAAGCAGGCTGATGTTTGAGGAACTAGGGAGGAAGGAGCAATATGCAAAGAAGTGTGCTACGGAAGTGAAATGGAATGAAGACATATGCTTGAAGTTCTCTGAGGATAATGAATAGTTCTATAGGCAGTTCAGTTTAAGAAAATCGACATCTATAAAAAAGGCAATCGCAGGACGTGGGGAGAAAAACGAAGGAAGACGGAAATTAACTCTGAGGAAGCAATGGGTAGTAGAGGAAATACTTCAGCTGGTCAATGTAAGAAGGAAGTGCAAAAATGTTCAGGAAAAGTCAGAAATACAGAAATATAAGTTACTTAGGAATGAAATAAACAGGAAGTGGAGAGAAGGTACGGTGAATTGGCCAGATCAACAATGTCTAGAAATCGAAAAATAAATGGTTGTCGGAATCACTACAGAAAAGTCAAAACAATTTTCAGTGAAATTAAAAGCAAGGGCGGCAACATTAAGAGTGCAGTGTGAATTTCACTGTTGAATACGGAGGGAAAGAGCTGATAGCTGGACAGAGTACATAGCTTTTATGATGTCTGATAATGAGATAGTAGAAGAAACATGATACGACAGTGTAAGACACATGGGACAGATATTAGAATTTAAGAGAGCTTTGGACGACTTGAGATCAAATAAGGTAGAAGGGATAGATAAGTTTCCATCGGATTTTCTGAAATCATTGGGGGAATTGGTAACGAAGCAACTATTCACATTGGTGTGTAAAATCTTTGAGACTGGCAATACACCACCAGACTTTCGGGAAAACATCATCTAGATAATTCCGAAGATAATAAGAGAGAAGTGAGACAATTATCCACCCGCCAGGATAGCCGAGAGCGCTAATGCGCTGCTCCCTAGACTCGGGTAGACGCCCCGGCCCCGGATCGAACCCGCTCGGCAGATTAACGACGAGGGCCAGTATGCCGACCAGCCTGGATGTGGTTTTTAGGCGGTTTTCCACATCCTGCTAGGTGAATACCAGGCAGGTCCCCAAGTTCCGCCTCAGTTAGACGGCTCACAGACATTTGAAAATGTTCGCACTATTTCACGACTTACACTAGACGCAGACAGCTGGGGTACACTACTTCCGTCCCGGGGGTTCGGGGTGGCGGCAGGAAGAGCATCCAGCCAACCTCTGCAATTAACACTGCCAAATCCGTCATAACAAAGCCGACCTCGCGTTGGAGCGTGACAAAGGCCCGAGAAAGAAAGAAATAAAGAGAGTGAGACTTATTGCACAATCAGCTTAACAGTTCATCCAGCTAAGTTGTTGATAAGGATAACATGGAGAAGAACGGAAAAGAAAATTGAGAATCTGTTACATGACGATCAGCTTGGTTTTAGGAAAGATAAAGGCACCAGAGGGACACTTCTGACGTTGCGGTTGCTAATATAAGTGTGACTGAAAAACGATTTTTCGACATCGAAAAAGCATTCAGTAATGTAAAATGATTCGAAATTTTGAGAAAATAAGGATAAGCTACGGGGAAAGACTGGTAATATACGATATAAACAAGAAACGAGAAGAAACAATAAGAATGGTAGGCCAAGAACAAAGTACTCTGCCTTGGCACAGGTGGATGGATACATTATGGAAATGATATAAAACTGTGTTTGCTAATACGACCTATGATTGCAGAATAAGTTAATGAGTTAAAGGAAAGTCCTGGGAAAATATGAACAAGCACCACTAATCTCGCCTAAACGCATAGTGGGCACAGCTAGGTGGCTGTTGAAAATCTGATGCAAGATAATCGATTTTGCTCTCACTTCGTCTAAGTGAAAGCAAATACGGCCCATGTTTACCATTCTACAGACGTACGAGATCAGAAGACAAGTGCAGTAATGGCCGAGATTTCTAAGTTCAGCCTCAGCATCTGAGTTCTGCTCTCAGTGGGCGACGTCTTGCTCTGCAGCTCTGAGACAGAACGTACTGTTCCCATGACATCTTAAGAAGAAGTTTATTTATTTATTTACACGTCTAGTTCTGTAGGACCAAATTTAAGAGCAACATAAAGTAATAACAGATAAAATACAATGTTTATGAACCAAAAAATTCAAGCCGTAAGTTTAAGTAAAGGCAATCAACAATATAAAACAGGAATCAGCATAATTTTTCAAGAAAATCCTAAACAGAAATTTTTCAGTTTCGATTTGATAGCTCGTGGATTACTGTTAAGATCTTTGAATTCTTGTGGTAGCTTATTGAAGATGGATGCAGCAGTATACCACACACTCTTCTGCACAAGAGTTACGGAAGTCCGAACCAAATGCGTACTGGATTTCTGCCTAGTACTAACTGAGAGAAAGCTGCTCATTCTTGGGAATAACCTGGTGAACAGGTATCGACAAGAGATTCGCGAACTTACACCACTTACTGCCCGAACTGCCCTTTTCTGAGCCAAAACATCCTTTTAGAATGGGAAGAGTTACGCTAAAATTAATACCATACGACATAAGCGAATAAAAATAAGCAAAGTAGACTAATATTCGTGTCGAACTATCACTTACTTCAGATACCGTTCGAATAGTAAAAATGGCAGTATTAAGTCTTTGAACAAGATCCTGAACGTGGACTTTTCACGACAGTTTACTAACTGAACAACTAGAAATTTGAACTGTTCAGTTTCACTAATCATATGCCCATTCTGTGAAATTAAAACGTCGGGTTTTGTTTAGTTGTGTGTTAGAAACTGTATAAACTGAGTCATACTGTGATTTAGAGTTAGTTTATTTTCTACAAGCCATGAACTTATGTCATGAACCACACTATTTGAAACAGAGCCAATGTTGCACACAACATCCTTTACTACCAAGCTATTGTCGTCAGCAAACAGAAATATTTCAGAATTACCTTTAATACTGGAGGGCATATCATTTACATAAATAAGGAACAGGAGTGGCCCCAGTACTGACCCCTGGGGCACTCCCCATTTCACTATGAACAGCTCAGACCCCACATCACAGCCATTCTAAGCAATGTGAATAAAATGACCTTTTGCTGGATCTTGTTAAAGTAAGAGATGAACCACTTGTGAGCTGTTACATTCTATAGCGGTCCAGGTTATGGAACAATATTTGTGATCAAAACAATCAAACGCCTTAGTTAAATAAAAAAAATATGCCTAACTTTCGAAACCCTTTGTTTAATCCATCCAATACCTCACAGGGAAAAGAGAATATAACATTTTCAATTGTTAAATCCCTTCCAAAGCCGAACTGTACATTGATAGAAAATTATGTGATGTAAAATGATCAATTATCCTTACATAACAGCCTTTAAAATAACTTTATCGAACACTGATGGTACAGAAATAGGTCTAAAATTCTCTGCACTATCCCCTTCTCCCTTTTTATAAAGACTTTAAAACAAATGCAACATTACACAATTTAAAAAAAAGAGCTGATTCAGAAATAATAGGGAAACGATAATGTTCTTTCTGCCTCATGCTGCATTCGGCCCATCAGCGTGATCGTAATTTCTAATGAACTAACACAAAATAATTAACATTCAAGTAAATGAGGAGATGGAAATCATTAAGATTAATTTACTAAAATAAGCACACTTATCTTTAACACACGTTTATTAATGCTACGTACTTTTTCATATTAAATTACAGTAGATGACCATTGTGGTTAAATACTTTATACATAACAGTCAAAATGTCCTCTTGATGCTGTCTGTTCGTAATCAGTTACAAGAAACTACATGTTTTATGACTGTAAAAATAACAATTACCATATTTACTGAATATTTTCACATAAAATATAAAATACCGATGCGGAACGCAGCAGGTCCGCGTCCGCCCTTCATGGAATACAAACAGTAAAAGGTGAGGCGCCCAATGCCTCATTTGTCTTGAAACAACAGAATTCTTTTTTATATAATTAATTGATACATGTACATAGACATTTACAAGCACCGCGCAAGAACGGCAAAGATAAAGAATAATACATTCTGTCGCTACTATGCGATGGTTCATTTCTTTTACTTTACAATTGCTCGATAACTTTAGGCTATCAGGCGTTTACTATTGAGCGTATATCAATGTTTCTGAGGCGAAAATTACTAGTATTACAACCTGATCCTCTTTCGTAAAACTCGTACGTAACTACTGTATGCTGTCAGTCACCTGAGCCAACCTTGTACTAGGCTTCACAATGCTGGTGACCTGATACTCACTCTCCAATACTTCCTGCAACTGTTGGCCCATAAGTCTATCATGCGAACTACCTAGCAGCAGAACCTTCTTCATTCTGCTAGAATCTGCAACTGGCTCAAGACCTCCTAACTGCTGAGAACTGCTGAATGTTTCCTACACCTACAGCTACAAGACATCCCTCTCCACTCAACTCTGACAGTACGTCAAATCTGCTGCACATACGCAAAGCATCTCCTCTTCCTCCTAGCTGCCTTCTTACCAACTGCCCCCATTCCCCAGCATCCTTCACCCTCCTCAACCTATCTAGTTCCTCTTTTGCGCTTTCTAACTGGACCTGTGGGTACAGATATTACGCCGCTGCTCCTCTGTCAACTTATGTCTACCACAAATTCTGCATTCCCAGGAGAGGATCTCGCTAGAATGCCTACTGGGTTCCCCACCGCATTCCCCCAAATGAAAATATTTTGAACAGATCGCACATGATAACCCACTACTCACAAACCTACGACATAGCCCAAACTTCTCAATAATGGTAAAATTTTAACACTTACTAAAAAAATTAACGTCTGTGTTACCTATGTTCAACTACAACAGGAGACCTGTTTAAAGGACTAACAATAGTGGTCCCGAAATTCTCTCTACTGAAAAAGCAACAACTTTTATTAATACTACTAAACCACAACTACTACCAATACCACCAAAACTTCAAAAAATTTCTTAGCTAAAACCAAACATTCAAGTGGCCACTGGAACACTCAACGAAATTAAAACACTGAATGAAAATTTCACTGAAATATTTCACTGGAAACAATAAGAAATGTCAGCTGAAAACTACCGCACGAAACATTCTAAATGACATCAACGCACGAAGAACTCTAAGAAACATAGTGGGCGAACGTTTCCAAAAGTTTATTAAACGGATATTTCGCCACAAATAGCACGAGACACTGCTCAAAACTATTAAATTTAGAAACTGTATAACAGTGCACAAACAACTTTGTCAGAACTTAAGAGCCGCTACAGCTACAACTGCAACTGCACCCCGCGATGTAAACACACTGTTGATATTTGCAAGAACGACTGAAAACTACTAAGTTTAATACTTTCCTCTACATCACTTAGCTGGTTCTTCCACCACTGGAGTCTTACCAGCCAACTGCAAAAGATCTTGAGAGCTTAGATCAATGCTAATTTAATAAACACACTGGCAAATTTCCCACTCTTGCAGATTCTGCCGTGGTTAAACAATGAAGTATACTTCTCCCTTGGAGCAAGGTAGCAGCAAGAAAATCTCTGTACTATCTCACAGATTTCTAGTTAAAGCCAGTGGGAAGGTATTCTAGTACACATTGCGGAATCTGTCTATCAGTATCAAAATAATCAGTATGAGCCAATCGGAGATAATCTTACTAAATATTTAACAAAGATTCTAGCTGGCCATCTTCAAGACTAACGGCAGGATCCCACGATACAGTGTATTGTTTCCTCCTGTACTCCAGATCTTATCTTTACTAAAAGGGACTGATTTCGCTTTGTGCACAATGAACTTTATCGTGGGCTGCGCTGTCCTTACTAGACATTCCTGCTGGGTTTAGTCAGCAGAACACTCTTGCCTGTGTTTACCTGGCCACAACTTTGGCTTTCAGTGAAAACATTTTTATGACCCGGACAGTTCCCCTAGCGACTCTAGACTTTCATCAGCCAACTTAAAGCCCCAGGCTGCAGCACATTATAAAACTCCTTCACCGTACCAAAACGAAAAGAGACAGAGCTAATTAGAGCGTTAGTGGTTTGATTTTCTAATCGGACCCGCTTACTGGAATGTTAAACAGGTTACGGGGCTGATTTGGAGAAAACTGCCACATAACAAACCTTTCATATACTATACCACACATAAAAATGACGCTGCAGTTCAAACCATTTGCTCGTGTGGTTAATGAGTGAGTGCATGCCTATAAACTGCAGAAAGCGAAATTGTGAATTCTTAGTTTCAAATTAACATGAAGTTCTATGAGTGAACTAAGAGAGCTATTCACATCTATATTACTAAATAGCTACCCCGGGTCATGGTTCACAGTCAAATATGATTTTTAATATTTTTCACGAAATTATTGACCTAATTTGAAGATTTAAAATGCTGTCAAAATCTGCTCATTAAGAGATGTAATCTTATGTCAAAGGCTTAACACGAAAAGTAAAGTATTAAAGTTTGAAACTGCGTACATATTTTAAGCAGCATAAATAATGGTGGCAAATTACCCGACATTAAGCAACCAGCGTTTCAGAATGAGAGCTCTTATGGACTCCCAGTAATCTTTACCCATAATTTCAAATACACTCGAAATTCTTCCTGGCTGAAACCCTCCATAAAATAATCACAGTAGGAGTTTTTATCGCTCATTGCATTTTCGCTGTTCATGTAGTAAAACTTGAGAACCAGGCATAAAGGCTTCTTACTTCTTTACTGCTGACTAGTCCCATTATCCTGCCTCGGGCATGGATGTTTGTGATGTCCTTAGGTTAGTTAGGTTTAACTAGTTCTAAGTTCTAGGGGACTAATGACCTCAGCAGTTGAGTCCCATAGTGCTCAGAGCCATTTGAACCATCTAGTCCCATTTTGCAGACAGCATTTCTATAAAGTTCTATAAGTACGCCACATAGTTCAGGAGATATCACATAATAAACACTGAGATGCGTGAAAAACCAGCTTAAGTGGAGATTGTGAGCCCTATGCTGCCAAGGTTAAATCATCAAACTTTGTGATTCATTATCGTCGAAAGTTTTGAAGATATCTACCTCCAATTTTCCTCAATGAAGATGCTTTTGTAGATATACTGAATTATAATTATTACAAAAATGTAATATCGGGTGTGTTATGATATTTTTCTCAAAATGTTAGAATTTTGTAAGTAAATGAACACAGAAACTAAATAACACAGGATATTTAAGTTTTTCTTGTTCTGTATGTGTTGAATTTTGTTCTTGGCAATCTGTTAAAATTTATTGATTCTACTTTCAGTACTTTCTGAGTTAACGGCCCATTTTTAGCAGAAAGGTAGTTCGAGATAATGATGATGAAATTTATTACAAACTTTTATATATACTTACAGTTAAGTCTCTTTCAGGCACTAGAACTGTATTGGTCCATTAGCTGTGTCCTCTTCAGTGTCACAATCGCCTAAAGCTTGCTTTCTTTTCTTTCTTGCTTCTTTTGTCATTTAGTGAGCAGTAAACACTGTTTGGCCTAAACGAAACAAATCCAGTTCTCGCAAACCTCTAGCTGTGTTTTGCTCCATAATCAGCCCTACTTTCTCCAGAACCCTCAGTCTTTTACAATTAGCACCATTAACAGTTATTGCGGAATCAGACACTGCTAATTTTTGCCATGAGGTCAACAAAAACATTTTTAGGCACACGTCACCACATAACAATGTTGAAGGATTGATTCACATTCTGGATCTTCCTATACAAACATTTTTTTAGTAGTTCTGGAATTACCAAATTTTTGAATCTAGGTATGACTGCCACAGTACGGCCAAAGGTTACCAGAAATTTCAGTTTGCCTAAACTTACACAAAGTATTAAGAGATAAGGTCACTTCAGATACATTTTTCCGGGTGTTTTTACTTCCTTCACTGCCTGAACACGTGCATTTAAATCTGACAGTGTATGTGCAACGCTGATAATTGTCTGTCGCATCTAAAATTTAAAAATACTATTTGAAGGTCTTAAAAAATGTCTCCTTTTAGTGTATGACATACCAAACTGTTCAGCGGAGTCTAAAGTATATTATAGAACAGAACACAGAAAATGTCAAATTTCATCTAATTTGATATGGAGTTTCACCCCTTTATAATCAGACGCTCGATACTGTTTCATGCATGGAAGTTCGATAATGTAAGGAATCGGTGGAGAGAGAAAAGGGGGGGGGGAGGGTGACAGGGATTTTGACAACCTCTACATACAATTTGGAAGTAGCAGTAGATTGTCAGTTGCTTTTGAGGCACAATTTAGAAATTAAAAATCTTCCATACAACATTGTTTTAAGAGTTTTTCCTCTAGCAGTGTAGCCCATTTCTTTACAGTGGAAGCTGTGACGTTACTGTAACCTAGCAACGCAGTTGTAAGGCCTGCCAACGACTAGGCAACCTTAAATCCTACATGGCAACCACAAATCCGGTGCAAGGCATTTTACGAAATGCATGACACAGAGCAGCGTATGTGCATTCTATACAAAACCAATTTATCGCCGACTGATTTGTTCACATCGACTAAATGGTCTGCAGCGATTGTTTTTTTTTTCTCTAATCAAATTTTTATGTTGTTCACAATTGAAGAGTCCAGGGGAAAACCTGATATGTCACAATTCTTATATTTTCAGGAGACGAAATTTAAAGTTTTAAGACTCATAAAATTTTAGTTTTTCAAGTTATATTCTTCATTTTTGTTTTAGACATTAATATATCTTTCAAAGAAAGAGTACTGCTGAAATTATACACATCTGAATAGGATTTACAATAATATGATGCATTTTTATTACGAAGGCAGGTCATACAGAGGAAAAATGTGACAAGTCCATAACATATTTCAGGTGACTACAAGATTTCAAATTCATGTTACAACAAATTATCTCATATAATCATTTAATAATCTTCTATAATAGGTCCTGTGCATTTCTGATGGTGGATTAATACAAAAGATGATCAAAATGCACTTGCACTTCACTACGGCAAAATATTTTCAAGTCTTGTAAATCTCTATATTTCTCAGCAGAAATTTTAAGTTCACCTGCAAAAAATCAGAATCCCTTAATTTAAATAGCTATATGCCTAATAATAAAAATACTTATTTCAATAAATAAGAAAACTTTCAAATCATATTGCTGTAAAAGAATTACTATATACCTTCATGTCTAACAGAGGGTAGGCTGAACTCGCCTTCTTTCGGGCTGGAATCTTGCCCTTTCTTTCCATGAAGAAGTAATGAAGCTCGCTCATATGCTCCATTGTGGCTTTATTTGTACCGGACCATTACTGCATGGTGTTATGTGACTTCCAGTTCTCTTATTGGTCTGGACTGGACTGGAAAGGGAGTTTCTTCTTGTATATTGTACTATCCAGATGCTCTGTCCAGCATTTGATTATCTCTGGTTGCTCCTCAACATCAATGATGACAAAAGGTGAAGGGTGTTTGCGTGAATTCTGAAAAACCTGACACCAGTCCTTTGGAATTTGACATTCCTGAGTTTGGTCTATCTCACCAACATTTTTATCACATTCGAGGTACGAATGGCCTCTTATGGGGAATGTCATCTTCACATATTCCAATCGTTTTCTGTATGGACCAGATGGTGAAGGAATCTGAACACAGTGGCATTCTTGTTTTGCCCTCCGCATTAGTCACAGAATATCTCCAGATATCTGACTACTGGATTTAGAAAATAGTGCACAAAATGATGAAGGAACAATGAAACTTCGTCTGTTCCTTTTCGGCCTGTGCTCTCTCGATACATGTAAAGATAGCTGTCCCCTGTTGCCAAAACATGAACATTGAATATAAATACAGAAACCTGTCGTTTATAATAAACTTCATTTTTATTTATATTTGGACAAGGAAAGTTTTTGCTATAGTCCATCGTAATTGCAACCTTTGATGGATTTTTTTGACATTCCATCTTTGCTTTACTTTCCTGTTATAGAACACTGTTTTCTGAGATGCAATTCATGGGCTATTTCATTTGATCGAAGTCCGGAATGATGTCTTAATTTATTTTCAACAGATGATGTTAAAGTCAGTTCCTTCACCAAATTTTTCTTCTTGGCTATATACTCATTGCAGGATCCACAAGTATCAGATCGTGGATATACAAAACTTATATTGAAATCTGAACTGAATATAATGCGGTATGTTTCATACGACACGTACTGATCTTGAAAATTCTCCTTGAACATATGGAACATTTTTTTATATTCAAAGACTCTGGTAGGTAAATCTAAATAGATAAATAATACTTCAGTAGTCCTTTAATAATGATTTATTTCCAAAAACAATTATTACCCTCTATTTCCAAAAATTCTGAAACGCATGTTTCAGCAATTTTCGTTGGTCTAGCTTCAAAACTGCCTTTTTCAAAAAGACTTTCATCCGTCATTTCGCCCTGATAGGGGTGGAATTTCGAAGAATCCCTTCCTAAGCAACGCCTAGAGTATAAGACCAATGCCCTCTGCAAATTTCAAGTTTCTGTCAGTGTTTTGAGCTGGGCGATGAACGAGTCAGTGACTGAGTGAGTCAGTCAATCAGTCGGGACCTAGCTTTATATATATATATATATATATATATATATATATATATATATATATATATATATATATATATATATATATATTTCATCATCTGTCGGAAATCGCCTTCAAAAACTGTTTAATCCCTGAAAGGTAGCCATAAATACGTGCCACGCGGAGAGGCCGCGCGGTTTAGGGCGCTATGTCACGGATTGCGCGGTCCTTCCTTCCGGAGGATCGAGTCCTCCTCCAGGCATGGGTGTGTGTGTTGTCCTTCGCATACGTTAGTGTCCACTCGCAAATATAGCACGGGGAAACTATTGTCTAAACGCCTCCACACAAGCCCTAGTTATCTCCGTGCTCCCTACATTAAATTTACGTTGGCGGCAGCAGAATCGTTCAGCAGTCAGCTTCAGATTCCACTTCTCTTAGTTTTCTTCATAGTGTTCCTCGAAGAGAACGACGTCTTCCCTGCAGGAAATCCCATTTGAGTTCGAGAACCATCTCCACTGCACCTGCATGTTGATCAAATGTACTAGTAACAAATCAAGCAGCCCACCTCGGAACTGTTTCGACGTCTTCCTTTAATCCGACCTACAAACATTCGGGCAACATTCAAGACTGGATCGCGCTAGTATTATATACACCGTCTCCTTTACAGACGAACCACACTTACCTAAAATTCTTACTGAAAAGCTTACACCCTTTTCTTACTGCGTAACGTGCCCGAAACGCCACTAGGCAGCATCCAACATCGTGATGGGCAGTGGCCATAATGTTTTGGCTTATCGGTGTACACTCCTGATGGGTGACGCTACATGACACCTAGTTGTTGTAAGAGTCGTATGCGACATGAGCCAATGACTGCCAGTACTTATTTGTTTAATAGTAGCACATGAAGGTAATGCAAGGGTGACTGAGCAATGAATATTTTGAAAATATGGCTTTAGTGTTCCATTTAAATTACGCATTTCTACACTGTTGTTGTTGTTCTGGTCTTCAGTCCTGAGACTGGTTTTATGCAGCTCTCCATGCTACTCTATCCTGTGCAAGCTTCTTCATCTCCCAGTACTTACTGCAACCTACATACTTCTGAATTTACTTAGTGTATTCATCTCTTGGTCTCCCTCTACGATTTTTACTCTCCATGCTGCCTCCAACACTAAATTGGTGATCCCTTGATGCCTCAGAATATGTCCTACCAACCGATCCCTTCTTCTAGTCAAGTTGTGCCACAAACTTCTCCCCAATTCTGTTCAATACCTACTCATTAGTTATATTATCTTCCCATCTAATCTTCAGCATTCTCCTGTAGCACCACATTTCGAAAGCTTCTATTCTCTTCTTGTCCAAACTATTTATCGTCCACGTTTCACTTCCATACATGGCTGCACTCCATACAAATACCTTCAGAAACGACTTCCTGACACTTAAATCTACACTCCATGTTAACAAATTTCTCTTCTTCAGAAACGCTTTCCTTGCCATTGGCAGTCTACATTTCCACATTACTGGCCATTAAAATTACTACACCACGAAGATGACGTGCTACAGACGCGAAATTTAACCGAAAGGAAGAAGATGCTGTGATATGCAAATGTTTATCTTTTCAGAGGATTCACACAAGGTTGGCGCCGGTGGCGACACCTACAACGTGCTGACACGATGAAAGTTTCCAACCGATTTCTCATACACAAACAGCAGTTGACCGGCGTTGCTGGTCAAACGTTGTTGCGATGCCTCGTGTAAGGAGGAGAAATGCATACCATCACTTTTCCGACTTTGATAAAGGTCGGATTGTAGCCTATCACGATTGCGGTTTATCGTATCGCGACATTTCTGCTCGCGTTGGTCGAGATCCAATGACTGTTAGCTGAATATGGAATCGGTGCGTTCAGGAGGCTAAGACGGAACGCCGTGCTGGATCCCAACGGCCTGCCGGCCGGAATGGCCGTGCGGTTCTAGGTGCTACAGTCCGGAACCGAGCGACCGCAACGGCCGCAGGTTCGAATCCTGCCTCAGGCATGGATGTGTGTGACGTCCTTAGGTTAGTTAGGTTTAATTAGTTCTAAGTTCTAGGCGACTGATGACCTCAGAGGTTAAGTCGCATAGTGCTCAGAGCCATTTGAACCATTTGAACCCAACTGCCTCGTATCACTAACAGTCGAGATGACAGGCATCTTATCCGCATGGCTGTAACGGATCGTGCAGCCACTTCTCGATCCCTGAGTCAACAGATGGGGACGTTTGCAAGACAGCAACCATCTGCACGAACAGTTTGACGACGTTTGCAGCAACATGAACTATCAGCTCGGAGACCATGGCTGCGGTTACCCTTGACGCTGCATCACAGACAGGAGCGCCTGCGATGGTGTATTCAACGAAGAACCTGAGTGCAGGAATGGCAAAACGTCATTTTTCCGGATGAATCCAGGTTCTGTTTACAGCATTATGATGGTCGCATCCGTGTTTGGCGACATCGCGGCGAACGTACATTGGAAGCGTGTATTCGTCATCGCCATACTGGCGTATCACCCAGCGTGATGGTGTGGGGTACCATTGGTTACACATCTCGGGCACCTCTTGTTCGCGTTGACGGCAATTTGAACAGTGGACATTACATTTCAGATGTGTTACGACCCGTGGGTCTACCCTTCATTCTATCCCTGCGAAACCCTACATTTCAGCAGGATAATGCACGACTGCATGTCGTCACAATATGCCAATCACTACTTTTGATGAAATGTGGTATCGTGTTGAAGCTGCATGGGCAGCTGTACCTGTACACGCCATCCGGGCTCTGACTCAACGCCCAGGTGTATCAAGGCCGTTATTACGGCCAGAGGTGGTTGTTCTGGGTACTGATTTCTCAGCATCTATGCACTCAAATTGCGTGAGAATGTAATCACATGTCAGTTCTAATATAATATATTTGTCCAATGAGTACCCGTTTATCATCTGCATTTCTTCTTGGTGTAGCAATTTCAATGGCCAATAGTGTATTTAAGTTGGCTACCAATACGGTGAATAGTTTTCTGTCAACACTGGCTCAGGCAGCTGAAGTTTATTGCAACCAACCTGTGCATAAGCGGATCAGAGACCAAAAGGGAATACTTCTAGCAATGATACAGGCCGAAAACGAAGATACCCACTGAAATACCCGCATTTGACACAATGGCGTGCAGCCTCGGAGCCAGCATCTCGGAATCGACGAATCTGGTCGGCTGATCACAATCTCCGAAGAGTGACTGCAGGGCGACAGCGGAGGGCGATGGGGGGGGGGGGGGGGGGGGGGGGTCCCGGAAGTCCGCGACTCATCACACAGCGCTCACTCGTATGGGGGGTCACGCGCTCTGCAAGGCGGGATGGGCGTCTGTCTCTGACGACGCAGTATACTGTAAGTGTTTAGTATGGGCACAAGTGTTTTACAATAGACCGTTCAGTGCACGTTGTTAAACGAACTCTACGTCTTCCCACATTGCCCTAACGGCGTCGTCAGTTAGGATTGCAGTATGAACGGTATCATCCATGAAACTTCCTGGCAGATTAAAACTGTGTGCCCGACCGAGACTCGAACTCGGGACCTTTGCCTTTCGCGGGCAAGTGCTCTACCATCTGAGCTACCGAAGCACGGCTCACGCCCGGTACTCACAGCTTTACTTCTGCCAGTATCTCGTCTCCTACCTTCCAAACTTTACAGAAGCTCACAAGGGAACATCCCCATCGCACCCCTCTCAGATTTGGTTGTAAGTTGGCACAGTGGGTAGGCCTTGAAAAACTGAAAACAGATCAATCGAGAAAACAGGAAGAAGTTGTGTGGAACTATGAAAAAATAAGCAAAATATACAAATTGGGTCGTCCATACGTAAGATAGGCAATATTAAAGACATTGCGAGGAGAGGAGCGCCGTGGTCCCATGGTTAGCGTGAACAGCTGCGGAACGAGAGGTCTTTAGTTCAAATCTGCCATCGACTGAAAATTTTGCTTTCTTTATTTTCGCAAAGTTATGATCTGTCCGTTCGTTCATTGACGTCTCTGTTCACTCTAATAAGTCTAGTGTCTGTGTTTTGCGACCGCACCGCAAAACCGTGCGATTAGTTGACGAAAGGACGTGCCTGTCCAATGGGAACCGAAAACATTTGATCGCAACGTCATAGGTCAACCGATTCCTCCACAGGAAAACACGTCTGATATATTCTATACGACACTGGTGACAGCATGTGCGTCACATGACAGGAATATGTTGTCGACCCACCTAACTAGTACACTTGGCGAATGGGTAAAAAATTCTTCTACCTTGCCCGATTCAGGTTTTCTTGTGGATGTAATAATCACTCCAAAAAAAGTGATGAAAACATAAGAGCTTGTCACATAAACCGAAAATAAAAAGTTAAAATTTTCGGTCGAGGGAAGATTTGAACTAAAGACCTCTCGATCCGCAGCTGTTCACACTAACCACGGGACCACGGCGGTTCTCGTCTCACACTGCCCTTAATATTGCTTATATTACACATGGACGACCCAGTTTGCATATTTTGATTATTTTTTCATAGTTCCACACAACTTCTTCCTGTTTTCTCGATCGATCTGTGTTCAGTTTTTCAAGGCCTATCCACTGTGCCAACTTATAACTAAGTCTGAGGGGGGTGCGATGGGGAGTTTCCCTTGTCAGATGGCCGAGCACTTGCCCGCGAAAGGCAAAGGTCCCGAGTTCGAGTCTCGGTCGGGCACACAGTTTTAATCTGCCAGGAAGTTTCATATCAGCGCACACTCCGCTGCAGAGTGAAAATCTCATTCTGGAAACATCCCCCAGGCTGTGGCTATGCCATGTCTCCGCTATATCCTTTCTTTCAGGAGTGCTAGTTCTGCAAGTTTCGCAGGAGAGCTTCTGTAAAGTTTGGAAGGTAGGAGACGAGATACTGGCAGAAGTAAAGCTGTGAGTACCGGGCGTGAGTCGTGCTTCGGTAGCTCAGATGGTAGAGCACTTGCCCGTGAAAGGCAAAGGTCCCGAGTTCGAGTCTCGGTCGGGCACACAGTTTTAATCTGCCAGGAAGTTTCATATCAGCGCACACTCCGCTGCAGAGTGAAAATCTCATTCTGGAAACATCCCCCAGGCTGTGGCTAAGCCATGTCTCCGCTATATCCTTTCTTTCAGGAGTGCTAGTTCTGCAAGTTTCGCAGGAGAGCTTCTGTAAAGTTTGGAAGGTAGGAGACGAGATACTGGCAGAAGTAAAGCTGTGAGTACCGGGCGTGAGTCGTGCTTCGGTAGCTCAGATGGTAGAGCACTTGCCCGTGAAAGGCAAAGGTCCCGAGTTCGAGTCTCGGTCGGGCACACAGTTTTAATCTGCCAGGAAGTTTCATATCAGCGCACACTCCGCTGCAGAGTGAAAATCTCATTCTGGAAACATCCCCCAGGCTGTGGCTAAGCCATGTCTCCGCTATATCCTTTCTTTCAGGAGTGCTAGTTCTGCAAGTTTCGCAGGAGAGCTTCTGTAAAGTTTGGAAGGTAGGAGACGAGATACTGGCAGAAGTAAAGCTGTGAGTACCGGGCGTGAGTCGTGCTTCGGTAGCTCAGATGGTAGAGCACTTGCCCGTGAAAGGCAAAGGTCCCGAGTTCGAGTCTCGGTCGGGCACACAGTTTTAATCTGCCAGGAAGTTTCATATCAGCGCACACTTCGATGCAGAGTGAAAATCTCATTCTGGTATCATCCATGTTGGATCGTGGATCAATGAAGGGGTGTAGTCTGTTTGCATGAAGCACTTTTCTTGTGGTGCTGGCTCGTCGTGTCCGCATAATCCTCATTCAGGCGAATGAGGGCCGGTAAGGGTGATATTGAGCTATGAGTCACATTCACTGGCTTTTCGTTGGACGAATGGTAGTACAGTTATCGCCTTTTGAAACTACAATGGTCTGGTTATAGCTGTGAGTTCTGTCATTGGTCTGTTAGGCGGCTGATCGGTACTACAAATAGTGAATCATTTGATCGCTTCAACAAAGCTTCCATGACCAGCGTGGGAAACACGAAAAGATGAGTGCCTAGTTTATCCGTTATTTCATGAAATGACTATTAACTGTGCTCTAATGACACCTGCCACATAATATAACTTCGTTGTTGCCCGAAAATGCAGTATTTATCAGCGTGAGCAACACTACAATCACAATTAATTTTTGACCTTCGTTGTGGTACGGTAGTTAGAACTTACTTCACAGGTACAGCTGCCCATGCAGCTTCAACACGATACCACGGTTCATCAAGAGTAGTGACTGGCGTATTGTGACGAGCCAGTTGCTCGGCCACCATTGACCAGACGTTTTCAATTGGTGAGAGATCTGGAGAATGTGCTGGCCAGGGCAGCAGTCGAACAACCCTACCACAATAAAGGTCGAAAATTAATTATGATTGTAGTGTTGCTCACGCTGCTAAATATTGCATTTTCGGGCAACAAAAAAGTTATATTATGTGGCAGGTGTAATTGGAGCACAGTTAATAAAGTCATTTCTTGAAATAATGGATAAACTAGGCATTCATCTTTTCGTGTTTTCCTCGCTGGTCTCGTTGTGAATTCATGGCTCAATCGTCGAAAATCTAGGTGGTGATGATTCCAAGCTCGGATGCAAAGAGGCCTAGGTGTTATTCTGCGATATTCAAAACTTTTATAGATGTGTTTCATAAACCATTCTTGAAGATTAAACTTTTGCAAGTTAGGACAATGGTGATGTGAAAAAGTAATCAGCACTCCGAATTTAAGTTACACTTCTTATTTATTACTTTTGTTGCAATATCACGTAACTCGTTCCAAAACATCACTTCACAATATAAAACATACTTCAAAATACCTTCCTCACTGTTAAAGTTCACATTTCATAAACTGACGACAATTTGCGTCTTTTCAACACGACAACCAAGACTTGACTCTCTAATAACCTCTTACGTGCCCAAAAATCAGAGTTACAAGTACGTCGAAGATCATAGTGACAAAAGAAAGAATTCACATAAGAATAATATAATTGCAATATAAACATATCGATGTATCAAAGTACCTGTACATTAATGAAATCAAATCTGAATGGGCCGGCCGCGGTGGTCTAGGGGTTCTAGACGCTCAGTCCGGAACCGCGCGACTGCAACGGTCGCAGGTTCGAATCCTGCCTCGGGCATGGATGTGTGTGATGTCCTTAGGTTAGTTAGGTTTAAGTAGTTCTCAGTTCTAGAGGACTGATGACCACAGATGTTAAGTCCCATAGTGCTCAGAGGCATTTGAACCATTTTGAACCAAATCTGAATGTTGTCTCAGAAATATGTTACTACTTTAGAGAAACACAGCAGAATATTGCTGGTATCGAGAGGTTGAGGTGAGGTGCCGTAATGGTTACGTAATTCAAGTACCATTACGACCTGTGCTTCATTGTGCGTTGTGACTGCTCATCAGGTCATCCAGAAGTAAATAATCCTGGTCAAGGGTCGTCGTGAAATGTTACCTTCTTCCTCGATTTTTCACTTTTTTATTTTGGTCTCGGATTAGTAGTGAGAAGACGATCTGGGGTTCGGCAACTGTCCTGCATTGTACCTGCCACTGTCACCAACATTGTGAAAAAAGTAACACTCCCAGCAATTTCAGCCTTCAAAAACTTAATGATCTTTGCTGGTTGAATGCTGAGTACAACAATGAAATCTTACTACAGAAAACTTCTCAAATTGATCTCAGTGGAGGTGCCTGTATTTCAGAAAATCGTCGGCACAATGAAAACACAGATGGAAATTAAGAAAAAAGTGACTGAATCTATTTATATGAATTTCACTAATGAAAGTCATGATGTTCATCGAAGTAAGTTAAAGTGATCACTTTCAGTTAATCTACTTTATTTCGTTAATGTAGAGTATGAAATAATCTGAGACCAGTGATACTCATAAAATAACGGAATTTGTTGTAAGAATGGTAAAACAAGAAAAAGCCAGCTTGAAACTAAAAATCGTGGAATGTTAACTGTCCAGAAAATGGTTACTGATTCTCGAACTTCGGTGTCCGACACCGTTTAATTAAATACTAACGAAGACTCTTCACGAAGAAGTTCCGTTTATCAAACCACACTGATTACACCTCTGTTATTTACGAGCAAACTGGAGCTAATAATAAGGCAGACTGCTACCGGACGTGCAGGTGACGTTCCAGTGGGTCTCAGCAGCTCAGACATGCAATTAAAGGAAAATATTGAATACAAAATCCAACTCTTACTTAATCCAAATGCAACACAAGTTGCTATTTAAAGGACACGCCAGTTTAGAGTTTCTCAGAGGTAAAAGGACTGCGCTGCTTTGAAATTGCGACACTCACTCAAACAGTTAAATCCGTCAGAGCCTGCCGACAAGCGTCTCGGGAATGTAATATCGGATCTTGCGGACCCACGCACCGTTCTTCGCCCTCGCTCGCCACCACCACACACCTACACTCCAGAACTCGACGTCCTAGGCGGAACAGTCTACCATGATTATCAGCCTGACAACCCAGAACTTCTCTTTCCAGGCAAATGACAGGGGAGAAACGGCAAAATTCTTGAATAGTACGTACTGCCTGTTCTTAGTTGTCTGAAGGTTGGCACACTGATTGCTATGTAGCTACTCACAGGTGTAGGGGGTCAGAGCTGTTACGAGCCCAGTTTGTATTGTTGGCAAATTTTCTCCCCTAGCCCAGAACAGGGTTCTAGTGGTAGATGTGGCAACATCGCAATTTTATTACGTAAATTAATCACGTTATTGCGCAAATTAGCTCTCCCTACCCCCTCCACTTCATCTCCCTCCCCACACTCTCCCGCACCTGCACAATTGGCAGGAATTTCGAATTTCCGCGGGAATTTCAAAAATAGTGGGAATTTCTTTGTCAAGAGGTTGTGTTGACGTCACACACCTCACCCGTAAATTGGTGGGAAATTTGAAATGGCAGGTGGCCTTTTTGGGAGTCGAACCCTGGTCCTTATGTACAGAAAGCTCAAGTTCACCCCCCTACAAAGGAAATCTGTTAGTTTCTCTCCAGCTGTGGGAGAGGAAGGTTAGGTTAGTATACTTTATTTAGTTTGAGTGGGAAACTGAAGATAGGTCATAGTTACGTAATTAATCATCAATATCGGTCCTAATTATACATCTATACTCATAGCGTTACAAGAGCTGCCTAAAATCGCAATACAGCTAAAAAAGTGATGATGTCATACAACTGGTATTATCCTGCTGGAAAAGAATCTCAATACCTCTCAAAACTAGTAGTAGATGTACTCAAAATAAATAGTATCTCTACATAGAAGAATCCCTTTACCTCCAAATTAAAATAAATTGATACACTTCTGAATTGGTGGGAAGAAGGCTGGAGTGGAAGGTAGTATATTTTTGCTGGGGAATGTGTTCAACTGACGACAGAGAGCAGTTTAATAAGTATATTACCTGCAAGTGTGAAGCTGAGGAATGTGTCTACAGCCTCTTACATGGTGAATTGAAGGTGGTGATAATGGACGAGCATAAGGGAAATACTTTTCAGCAGTAATAGTGATGCAGTGGGATGAACTGAAGATGCATTTCACAACTCATAGAGACCATTGCCTGTCCTGGGGCTGTTCATGTTTCTCAAATGGACAGTCAGTCCGCATTGCACGGGACGACTTCAGAACGCCCACCGCCATCTCTTTTTACCAACCACAGGTGTGTCTCACTGTGACATTGCAGTTAGCTGTAAATGCCTCGAGCTACATTGCTGTATGCCCTACTCGACAAACATCCTGCAGCCCTGGTGCTCGAAATTCAAGCAAACTGTGCTCTCTTTATTTCTCGACAATTTCTTCGTATTCCACTGCCCCCTGAGGGGTCACCTTGTTATAGCTGTTAACCCATACATTGATACATAGTAAGAAGAGGTGTGACTGAAAACCATAGCTAAAGTTTAGGAAGACTAATACATGCTACCATAACTGATGCAAAATGCTTCACTAATTACACATCGAGACTGTCGTGAAAAAAAAAAAAATAAAAAAATCACTCACATACAAAGGGTCATAATGCAACGTACTCACTGGGAATTGAGAAAAATCATTGTAATAACACAAAAAGTGACCCACACTGGGAGAGACAGGTGCCAGCTGTGCGTGTGTTCACCTTGACTTAACCAGCTTAGAACTAACCCTACCTCATTTCCTATCACCCCTCTTCTCTCCCTCCTCCTCCTCCTCACCGTAGGTGGAACACAGGCCTGCTAGACAAAGAGAACCACCTGGTGGCACTGGTACACTGTCTCCAGTCTGCAGAAATCAGTCACACGTGGCCAAAAGACTCAATAACACGATGCTTCCTGCAAGCCACTAAACCTCTGGAAGTCTGCACACCTGGAACAACAACATAATTCCGGAGAACTCTCCAGAACAGTTTTCCCAACACCCACTGGTTGGGAAATGGATCGCTATGACCGCCTCTGCTGCTACACCCCTGCCGCTACACCCCTGCGACTGCGCCCCCCTGCTGTCCCCCGCCGATTGCTGTAGCTGAGTGCCGAGACTTTAGTCCACCGAGGCCAAGCAGTTGTAGCCAGAGGCACACCTCTGGTCGAGAACACGGCCCAGGAGGCCAGCTCTATCAGTGCAGACAAAAGCTACACATACACAATAGGCTGCGACTCTATAGAAAAAGTGAGAATTGATGGCACCCCCACACAAAGATGACCACATGTTAGTTTCTCCCAAGGTACAGATGCGGCCGCATATGAGACATCCTCCACACCGTCAACGGTGGCCCTCGCAAGCATTAGCCATTCTGATACAGGAAACATTTGAGTGTAACAGTTGTATTTAATATCAGCGCACCTCTTATAAGTGAGATACTATTAAAAAAACACAGTCACGGTGATAATAAAAGTACAGGGTGGCTCACGATAAGTCGCCGAACTTAATTTTGATCCTACAAGTATACTGTTGGGGCAATAAGTTTCAAGTAGTGCCCTCAACTTCGTGAATTTCATGGAAATTACGCCAGAGGTTGTGAGTTCATCACTTCCGTTGTGAATCATCTATTTTAGTTTGCCGTGGCGGCGGACAAAGGACGGCTGACCGTCGCACAAAAGACGAATATTGTGTTACTGTTCGTGGTGGCAAACAGCGTTACATTGACACGAAGAAGGTTTCGTGCTCATTTCGACACACGGTGGGCTCCCAGGCAACAGACAATACGCAGATTACATCAAAAATTTGAAGGTTCTGAATCTGATTTGGAGTGTCAGCGGCCACATGCACGTTTCGTTCGTTCGGCGCAAAACACTGAAGCAGTTCGAGTGGCTTCGGTTCGCAGTCCAAGTAAATCAACAAGAAGGGGCAGTGCCGAGTTGGAAATTTCACGCCAATCTTTACAAAGAATTATTCAGTCCGACTTTCGCTCGTATCCATTCAAGATGACTGTGGCGCATAAGTTTACTGCGACAGATAAGGAGCGGAGACTGCAGCAGTTTGCAAGGTCGGCAATCGAGCAAGACCAAGAGGCAGTGCTACACAACACATGGTTTTCTGACGAAGCTTGTTTTTATGTGAACCGTGTTGTGAACAAACAGGACGTTAGAACGTTCGTTTCTGGGCACGTGAACCTCAGCGAATAATCCACACGAAAGACACCTCCGAGGAGAAAGTGTGCGTGTGGGTCGCGATGTCAAGCCACGGAATCATCGGTCCGTTCTTCTTCGATGCTACAGTAACCGGTGGCTAGAATAGGTCATATTTTTAATAAATGAGTGAGTGATCAAGACTTGATTTTCACTAATTTTATTTAACTGACAGATTGCTGTCAAAATTATGAACAATTCCCAAGGTTCCCAGATTAGAGCCTACTGGGTGATCAAAAAGTCAGTATAAATTTGAAAACTGAATAAATCGCGGAATAATATCGATTGAGAGGTATAAACTCATACACATGCTTGGAATGACGTGGGGTTTTGTGAGAACCAAACAATACTAAAGTTCAAAAAATATCCGACAGATGGCGCTTCATCTGATCATAACAAAGTATGACAAAGCAAAGATGATGTTCTTTACAGGAAATGCTCAACATGTCCACCATCATTCCTCAACAATAGCTGTAGTCGAGGAATAATGTTGTGAACAGCACTGTAAAGCATGTCTGGAGTTATGGTGAGACATTGGCGTCTGATGTCTTTCAGCATCCCTAGAGAAGTCGGTCGATCACGATACACTTGCGGCTTCAGGTAACCTCAAAGCCAATAATCGCACGGACTGAGGTCTGGGGACCTGGGAGGCCAAGCATGACGAAAGTGGCGGCTGAGCACACGATAGTCACCAAACGACGCGTTCAAGAGATCTTTCACGCGTCTAGCAAGGTGGGGTGTAGCGCCATCCTCCATAAACATCGTACATTCCAGCAGGTGCTTATCAGCCAGGCTGGGGACGAAGCGATTCTGTAACATATCGGCGTACCTCTCACCCATCACAGTAGCAGTTTTGCTGTCCAGCACCATCTGTCGGACATTTTGTGAACTTTGCTCTTTTTTGTTCTAATAAAACCCCATGTCATACCAAGCATGTGTGTCAATTTTTACCTCTCTACCTACATTATTCCGTGGTTTATTAAGTTTTCAAATTTATACTGACTTTTTGATCACCCGGTATATTCAGTTCGCATATACACAGAGTGTAATAGGTATAAATGCAGATATTGCTATGGTGACTGAGAACGGCATACAGAAAAAGATTATATCAGTGTTTACATCATTTGCACACTAATAATTATAGTTAGTATAAGTCATATGTTTTTGGGTTGGATAGTACCTCGAAGTACTTGAGGTACAAACAAGCCATTAATGCCATGGGCAGTAGGTCAGGCGTTGACATGTGGGCGCGCCGATGCAAAACGGTTTCTTTATACCGACAGGCATAGTCCACTTAGTGGTGTAGTTACTACTGTGGAGAGAAAATCAGACACTAACGTTTTTGATGTGTTTGTTGGAAGACTCTTTGACGCAGAGAAAAAACGAGCAGACGTGTGTACATATTAAGGTACCACATATAAAAAATATTTGCACTTATGCCCATGTACCCTGTATTTAGCAACTGTGGAGCAGTGCCAGGTTCGCTAGTATAATAACGAGTAGATGATAACCAGTTTTGGTTGATAAGTATCCAACATCACATCATGCTTACACAGTAATTGGTGTCTTAGTAAAATCTTAACCACAACGGAATTCCCAAATATTATAAATTAAAGTCACCCACTGCTTGTTTTTGTGTGTATGTGAAGGCTAATCACAGGAACTACTATGAGGAGTAAGACCTCAATTTCTCCCGGCCTACGCACTGTTCAAATAACTTACGGGAATGCAGCCAGATGACGGCGTCGACAACCACTGATATTTCGACAGGAGCACAGCTCGCCATTTTTCATGTCGTAGTTGTACCAAATAAGCGCTGAGCAAGGCAGTTTAGAACCTGGTTTTTCAGAGGAACTCCAGAATGATAACGCTCACACACGCTAACTAGCGCGATCGCAAACCAAAGACGACCCACATTAGAAGTTATCGATAGAAAAATAAATAACCAACAGATGATGTAGCATTAACTATGACCCTCTGTGTCTGACAACGGAGGGAGCACGCTTCCAGTCAGAATTTAAACAATAACCACCTTAACAAGTTTGTCTTCAGCTTCCTTAATAACACTATCCCAATGGGTGAAAGCGTATGCCAGAATATCAGCTGTGTTATATTCCCATAGGATGGCTGATGTCAAGACAATGTTCTGCAATGGCGGATTTGCTCAGCTGTTGTAAGCATGTGTTCCACTTTCGCTCAGTACACCATTCCTCCACAGTCCTGACGGTTTGATCAATATATGACATGTCAAAACTGTAAGGAATAGGTAGACACCCACCTTGCAAACCAAGATAATCCCTTATGGAACTTCAAGGGACCCTGATTTTAGATGGTGGTCAGAAAACACACTTCACATCATATTTTTGCAAATTATGACCAATCCTGTTACAAATGCTACCTGTATAAGACAAAAAGGCGGTAAACTTCGGTGTCACATCTATTTCAGCACTTTATTATTACCATTAATATTTCAGATATTATCATTTTATTTTATCAAATGTGGGGGATCACCATCCCCCACCAAATAATCGTTAGTAAAAAAATAAAAAGTTTCGATGAAATTTTAAATATTAATAAAATTCTCCAAACTAGAATTTCTAGGTCATGAAATTCATTATTATTTTTAAGTTTCTTCATTCTGTTGTATCTCACTTTACATCTACATCTACATCCATACTCCGCAAGCCACCTGACGGTGTGTGGCGGAGGGTACCTTGAGTACCTCTATCGGTTCTCCCTTCTATTCCAGTCTCGTATTGTTCGTGGAAAGAAGGATTGTCGGTATGCCTCTGTGTGGGCTCTAATCTCTCTGATTTTATCCTCATGGTCTCTTCGCGAGATATACGTAGGAGGGAGCAATATACTGCTTGACTCTTCAGTGAAGGTATGTTGTCGAAACTTTGACAAAAGCCCGTACCGAGCTACTGATCGTCTCTCCTGCAGAGTCTTCCACTGGAGTTTATCTATCATCTCCGTAACGCTTCCGCGATTACTAAATGATCCTCTAACGAAGCGCGCTGCTCTCCGTTGGATCCTCTCTATATCTTCTATCAACCCTATCTGGTACGGATCACACAGTGCTGAGCAGTATTCAAGCAGAGGGCGAACAAGCGTACTGTAACCTACTTACTTTGTTTTCGGATTGCATTTCCTTAGGATTCTTCCAATGAATCTTAGTCTGGCATCTGCTTTACCGACAATCAACATTATATGATCATTCCATTTCAAATCACTCCTAATGCCTACTGCCAGATAATTTATGGTATTAACTGCTTCCAGTTGCTGACCTGCTATTTTGTAGCTAAATGATAAACGATCTATCTTTCTGTGTATTCGCAGCACGTTACACTTGTCTACATTGAGATACTATTGCCATTCCCTGCACCATGCGTCAATTCGCTGCAGATCCTCCTGCATTTCAGTGCAATTTTCCTTTGTTACAACCTCTCGATACACCACAGCATCATCTGCAAAAAGCCTCAGTCAACTTCCGATTGTCATCCACAAGGTCATTTATGTATATTGTGAATAGCAACGGTCCTATGACACTCCCCTGCGGCACACCTGAAATCACTCTTACTTCGGAAGACTTCTCTCCATTGAGAATGACATGCTGCGTTCTGTTATCTAGGAACTCTTCAATCCAATCACACAATTTGTCTGATAGTCCATATGCTCTTACTTTGTTCATTAAACGACTGTGGGGAACTGTATCGAACGCCTTGCGGAAGTCAAGAAACACGGCATCTACCTGTGAACCCGTGTCTATGGCCCTCTGTGCCTCGTGGACGAATAGCGCGAGCTGGGTTTCACACGACCGTCTTTTTCGAAACCCATGCTGATTCCTACAGAGTAGATTTCTAGTCTGCAGAAAAGTCATTATACACGAACACAATGCGTGTTCCAAAATTCTACAACTGATCGACGTTAGAGATATAGGTCTATAGTTCTCCACATCTGTTCGACGTGCCTTCTTGAAAACGGGGATGACCTGTGCCCTTTTCCAGTCCTTTGGAACGCTGCGCTCTTCTAGAGACCTACGGTACACCGCTGCAAGAAGGGGGGCAAATTCCTTCGCGTACTCTGTGTAAAATCGAACTGGTATCCCATCAGGTCCATCGGCCTTTCCTCTTTCGAGCGATTTTAATTGTTTCTCTATCCCTCTGTCGTCTATTTCGATATCTACCATTTTGTCATCTGTGCGACAATCTAGAGAAGGAACTACAATGCAGTCTTCCACCGTGAAACAGCTTTGGAAAAAGACATTTAGTATTTCGGCCTTTAGTCTGTCATCCTCTGTTTCAGTACCATTTTGATCACAGAGTGGACATTTTGTTTTGATCCACCTACTGTTTTGACATAAGACCAAAATTTCTTAGGATTTTCTGCCAAGTCAGTACATAGAACTTTACTTTCGAATTCATTGAACGCCTCTCGCATAGCCCTCCTCACACTACATTTCGCTTCGCGTAATTTTTGTTTGTCTGGAAGGCTTTGGCTATGTTTATGTTTGCTGTGAAGCCCCCTTTGCTCCCGCAGCAGTTTTCTGTCTCGGTTGTTGTACCACGGTGGCTCTTTTCCAACTCTTACGATCTTGCTTGGCACGTACTCATCTAACGCATAATGTACGATGGTTTTGAACTTTGTCCACTGATCCTCAACACTATCTGTACTTGAGAGAAAACTTTTGTGTTGAGCCAACAGGTACTCTGAAATCTGCTTTTTGTCGCTTTTTCTAAACAGAAAAATCTTCCTACCCTTTTTAATATTTCTATTTACGGCTGAAATCATCGATGCCGTAACCGCTTTATGATCGCCGATTCCCTGTTCTGCGTTAACTGTTTCAAATAGTGCGGGTCTGTTTGTCACCAGAAGGTCTAATATGTTATCGCCACGAGTCGGTTCTCTGTTTAACTGCTCAAGGTAGTTTTCAGATAAAGCACTTAAAAAAATTTCACTGGATTCTTTGTCCCTGCCACCCGTTATGAACGTTTGAGTCTCCCAGTCTATATCCGGCAAATTAAAATCTCCACCCAGAACTATAACATGGTGGGGAAATCTACTCGAAATATTTTCCAAATTATTCTTCAGGTGCTCAGCCACAACAGCTGCTGAGCCAGGAGGCCTATAGAGACATCCAATTACCATGTCTGAGCCTGCTTTAACCGTGACCTTCACGCAAATCATTTCATATTTCGGATCTCCGTCAATTTCCTTCGATACTATTGCACTTCTTATCGCTATAAACACGCCTCCCCCTTCACTGTCCAGCCTGTCTCTGCGATATACGTTCCAATCTGAGTTTAGGATTTCATTACTGTTTACGTCTGGTTTCAGCCAACTTTGTGACCGTTTATTAATGAGAGCAGTTCTGGGTCCTTTCTATAGACGCTCCTGCAGTTTACTATTAGCACATTAATATTGTTATTCCCTGTTGCATTTTGCCTACTCCTACCTTGCCGCGTCTCAGGAGGCGTCTTGTCGGGCCTAGGGAGGGAATTCTCTAAACTAAAAAAACCCCCATGTACACACCACACGTACTCCGCTACCCTTGTAGCCGCTTCCGGCGTGTAGTGCACGCCTGACCTATTCAGGGGGGACCCTACATTTCTCCACCGATAGCGGAGGTCGAGAAATTTGCACCCCAGATCTCCGCAGAATGGTCTGAGCCTCTGGTTTAAGCCTTCCACTCGGCTCCAAACCAGAGGACTGCGATCGGTTCTGGGAACGATACTCTGAGTCCACCCCGAGAGCGAGGCTTTCCGCCTTCACCAATTCCGCCAACCGCCTGTACGAACTGAGGATGACCTCTGAACCCAGACGGCAGGAGTCACTGGTGCCGACGTGAGCAACAATTTGCAGTCGGGTGCACTCACTGCTCTCTATCGCCGCCGGCAGGGCCTCCTCCACATCTCGGATGAGACCCCCGGCAAGCAGACAGAGTGAACACTGGCCTTCTTCCCCGACCTTTCCGCTATTTCCCTAAGGGGCTCCATCACCCGCCTAACGTTGGAGCTCCCAATAACTAATAAACCCCTCCCCCCGTGTGCCTGCTCGGACCTTGCTGAAGGAGCGGCCACATGACTACTCACAGGCAGAGCGGGCGATGCCACACGGCCAGCCTCCACATTTACCCTCCGCCTCGTGCGCCGCGAACGCTGCTGAACCCGCCACTCCCCTTAGGGAGAGGATGGCCCAGCCGCGCCCGGTACCCGCGACGATGTCTCGACAGCAGGGACAGTGGGTGAAGCATGTAACACCTGGGGTGTACCACGCGACGCACCAGACTCCCCACTGCCGCTACACTCCGAGGCAGCAGCCTGAAGACGGCTGACCGCGGCCATCAATACGCTCAGCTTTTCGCGAGCAGTGGCCAGCTCCTCCTGCGTCCGTACACAGCAGTCACACATCCTATCCATCCTAAGGAATCAATTTACTGAAGAGAGTTAATCAACCTTTAACTAGACTGCTAATTCACTAAAGGCGGCTGTTTATTGACTAAACTGTGGTTGCTAGCCACTTCTTGTAGAAAACAATGAAAATAGCACTACCTGTCTCTGGACTGTATTCAAAACAAACACTAGCACTACTGGCACTGTGGCTGACTAAAGGGACTCTCTCTGACTGCATTCAAAACAAACACGAAATCTATGGAACTATTAATAGCACTCGACGATTAAAGCTTCCTAAAAGCAAAAACACACGGAAGAAGAAGTGACAAGTAAGAAAAATACAATTAATACTTAAATTAAGGTAGCTCGCTGCACAGCAGACGTGAAGCAGACGGTAGTTACGACGACACTGACAATATCACCATCTTCAAAAAATTTAAAATCCTAACGACTAATTATTTTCAAATATCCGTCTGGTAAAATTTTAAATTCTTTATTCAGTTACAAACGAATTTCCTCGCCTTGTATTCAAATATTCACGATCAGTAATGTTACATAAAACATTTACTAGTAGCTCACTAACCTTTTTAAGCAAATTAGTATTGCTAGCGTTGTTGAGCTTCTTGAGTAGAGCCTCCATTTATATACATAAATTTATTAATATTTTTTAAATTTTTACACGGTTAATAACAACGTGTAATGTATATGTAAGTGTATCTATTCTATTTTCCATAACAGATCTTTTAACATCATGTCAGCTCAGTGACGTTATTTATCTCACTTGAATAACTTTCATGCTTAATGCATCTTATTACATTAATAGTTCTGTTGGTTTGTCATTAGTATCAAATTTATCGATTTCATGTAATCACAGAAATCCTCATTCTGTATGTTGTATACATAACTATCTGTATCATGACAACACAACTCAATTTTCTAACCATATTTGGGTTTCATAAGCCTATAGTGAAAATCATACCTCAGTTAAAACTTTGAACATAGCTGCTAAGGTTCAGTGACCGTGTCAGAACTATATTAGAAACAAGTAAGCCCTCGGTCACAAATATTAAGTCAAAATTGACCAGGTTTCGACGCTACTATGAGCGTCATCTTCAGAATTAAACTAACTGTTCTAAAACATATTAGGTATATAATACATTAATAAATTTAAAGTTTGTACTGACTGGAAAGAGATGCAGTACTTACAAGTCACATTTTAAAAAATCTAAGCCGGAAAGGCGACGTCATGAATAGTTGTCAATAAGATGGCGAGCCGCTAAGGGCTGCTCGTACTTGAGTGAACAAGGGTTGCAACAACACTTTTCTTCTTGAATGCATCTAAGGCAGAAATGATGAAATTCTGAAATATGATCTAAAAACACATTGTGGGTTGAAATTTAATTTTAAATTTTTTGTGAGCACAGAATGCAGACAAATGAAAATATTGGGTAAAACAAGTTTACATTGTTCTCAAAAGTTATAGTTTGTAGTCCGTTTCCAAATGATACATAATCGAGAAAATCTATAATTGTTCTTCTGTTTCTTTTTGGTTTTTTGTTTTTGTTTTAGGGCGCAAAAACAACTAGGGTCATACGCACCCATGTCAAATCTGTAGAGCACGAAGACAAAGAGGAGTTAAAAACGACTACACGTCAATCCGAATCGATGGGAGAGAAGACAGCTAACAACATGGACGTGGAGAAAGGTCTAAAAAATACGTCATAGAGAAACGGAGTCCAGAACTAAAAATAAAATGGCCTTCACCATATTGCTACGACGGATAAAAAGCTAAACGCGGTCGATAGCCCGCGCGTCGTTCGAAAAAACGGCCGATTACTCAGACGGCAGACACAAATCGGAACTTAAGCGGTTAGGAAGTGAAATTCTGTCAGGAAATGGTGGACAGGTAAAAGTTGTGCGCAATGTGCCCAAGACGCAAACTAGTTAAAATGTCGTGGAGAGAGGGCTGAGAGGAGGTTGTCCAAGCCATTGGCAGAGGCTTAACAACCAGGAGCTTGTTCCCAGCGAGAGAGGACCAGTGATGATGCCAAAGTGACACCACCTGCTGACACACAGCAACACAGCGATTATCAAAGGGAATGTAAGAACTAGTGGGCAGAGGTATGAGGAATGCATCCTTGGCGGCAGCGGCAGCAACCTCATTTCCTGTCAGATCGACGTGAGGAGGAACCCACATGAACATCACAGTGACTCCATGACGAGTGAGCGAGTGACAGCTTTCTTGGACCTGTTGCACAAAGGGATGGACGGTTTGCAGCACACAGAGGCTTTGAAGAGCGCCGAGAGAGTTGAAGCAAATGGCACAGTTGAATAGCCTGTGTCGCCGGATGTATTGCTTGGCCTGCTACAGGGCAAAGAACACTCCGTCTTCAGGCCACAAGTGGCCCATTGGGACCATCCGATCGCCGTGTCATCCTCAGCTGAGGATGTGGATACGAGGGGCGTGTGGTCAGCACACCGCTCTCCCGGTCGTTATGATTGTTTTCTGTGACCAGAGCCGCTACTATTCGGTCGAGTAGCTCCTCAATTGCCATCACGAGGCTGAAAATGCAATAGCGCAAGGCGGCCTGGACAGTCACCTATCCAAGTGGCGGCAACACCCAACAGTGGTTAGACCCAGAAAATATTAGATACAGGCTCCCAGGTAGATGCTATTTTCCATGACTTCCGGAAGGCGTTCGATACAGTTCCGCACTGTCGCCTGATAAACAAAATAAGAGCCTACGGAATATCACACCAGCTGTGTGGCTGGATTGAAGAGTTTTTAGCAAACAGAACACAGCATGTTGTTATCAATGGAGAGACGTCTACAGACGTTAAAGTAACCTCTGGCGTGCCACAGGGGAGTGTTATGGGACCACTGCTTTTCACAATATATATATAAATGACCTAGTAGATAGTGTCGGAAGTTCCATGCGGCTTTTCGCGGATGATGCTGTAGTATACAGAGAAGTTGCAGCTTTAGAAAATTGTAGCGAAATGCAGGAAGATCTGCAGCGGATAGGCCCTTGGTGCAGGGAGTGGCAACTGACCCTTAACATAGACAAATCTAATGTATTGCGAATACATAGAAAGAAGAATCCTTTATTGTATGATTATATGATAGCGGAACACACACTGGTAGCAGTTACTTCTGTGAAATATCTGAGAGTATGCGTGCGGAACGATTTGAAGTGGAATGATCATATAAAATTAATTGTTGGTAAGGCGGGTACCAGGTTGAGATTCATTGGGAGAGTCCTTAGAAAATGTAGTCCATCAACAAAGGAGGTGGCTTACAAAACACTCGTTCGACCTATACTTGAGTATTGCTCATCAGTGTGGGATCCGTACTAGATCGGGTTGACGGAGGAGATAGAGAAGATCCAAAGAAGAGCGGCGCGTTTCGTCACAGGGTTATTTGGTAACCGTGATAGCGTTACGGAGATGCTTACCAAAGTCAAGTGGTAGATTCTGCAAGAGAGGCGCTCTGCATCGCGGTAGCTTGCTCGCCAGGTTTCGAGAGGGTGCGTTTCTGGATGAGGTATCGAATATATTGCTTCCCCTAGTTATACCTCCCGACGAGATCACGAATGTAAAATTAGAGAGATTCGAGCGCGCACGGAGGCTTTCAGACAGTCGTTCTTCCCGCGAACCATACGCGACTGGAACAGAAAAGGGAGGTAATGACAGTGGCACGTAAAGTGCCCTCAGCCACACACCGTTGGGTGGCTTGCGGAGTATAAATGTAGATCTAGATGTAGAACTTCGGTGATCTGATGGGAACCGGTGTATCCACTGCGGCAAGGCCGTTGCACAGGGCAGACCTCTGCTATAAATATTGAGCATGAATGTCGAAGACACCATGGTCAGTCCGAGAGCCATCACTGTACAGAAGGGTACTGTCGTGAAGTTCTGTGCGAAGGTCGTGAAACTGAAGCCGATCAAGCGTGGCTGGAATAGTGACCTTAGGAAGCAAATGAAGCCCAAGGTGAACACAGGCCGTAGTATGAAGCCAAGGTGGAAAGGGTTCACAGCCACTGGGAAACTGCAGGGAGCGTGAAGTTAAGCTGCGAGAGCAAGAGCCAAAAGCGAACTTCAGGAGTAACAGGGAAGAGGGATGCGCCCAACTGGCGATCAAAGGAGTCATCAAAGAAGGAGGCATAGGATGGGTGGCCATTCATGGCACACAGACAGCATGCATATCTGCCGAGAAGAAAGTCATGGCAATAGGACAGCAGTAGTTTGGCAGCTTCTGCTTACAGAGACTTGACCAGGCCAAAGGCGCCAGTGGCCAAACAGATGTCACAGTGGTGGATAGTATTGAGACGGCATAAGAGTGACGGATGTGCAGATGCATATAAGAAACATCCGTAGTCTAGTTTTGAACGGACATACAAACGGAGGAGGGTGGTTCGATCTGCGCCCCAGCAAGTATCATTGATGACATGTGGGACATTAAAGGACCGCATACAGTGGGGCTGCCAGGTAAGACACGTGGAAGGATCAAGAAAGTTCCCTATCGAGGATAAGTCCCAGGAATTTCGTAGTTTCAATGAACGGAAGAACAACAGCCCAGAGATGTAAAGACTGTGGAAGAATCCAATTGCGCCGCCACAAATTCGTACAGACGGTTTTGTTAGTGGAAAGCCATTCTCGATGCTCCATGAGTAAAGACGATGGAGACATCGTTGAAGACGCTGATCATTGAGACAGTCCGTGGAGAACAGCAACAAATGGCAAAATCGTCGACGAAAAGGGAGCCAGAGATGCCCAGCAGGAGACAGGCCATTGTAGGGTTAATGGCGATAGCAACGAGGATGACGCTCAGCACGGAACCCTGAGGCACACCTGGTTAAAGGTATCCAAGAAGGCAGACCCCCACGTACTTTTGAGAACTCGTTTTAAAAATTCCTGAAGAAAACGTGGCAGCCCAATGTGTAGAGACTGGAAAGGATACAAGTCCTCCAGCAGGTGTTGTAGGCTTTCTCCAAATTGAAATACAGGGCCACAGCCTGGGATTTCCGCAGAAAACCATTCATGACATAGATGGACAAAGTGACAAGATGGTCAACTGCAGAACGGCGCGCTCGAAATCCACACTGTGCAGTGGTTAGTAAATTACGAGACTCGAGCAACCATATCAACCGGGCATGAATCATACATTCTGTCACCTTGCAAACACAGCTGGTCAGAAAAATGAGACAGGTGTGCGTCCTTAATGGGCTTATGTATGGGTATGACAGTGGCTTCACTCTAGCTTTTGGGAAACGTGTCCTCTTCCCAGATGCGGTTGTACGTATTAAGCAGAAAGTGAGTGCCCACAAAAAGATGCTGCAACATCTTAATGTGAACAGCGTCTGACCCTGGGGCAGAGGATCGGGATGAGGTGAGAGCACCATCTAGCTCATTCATCGTAAAGGCGGCATTCTAGCATTCACGATTCTGAGAAGAGAAGGGTACCGCCCGAACCTCCTCTGCTCGTTTCCGACGGAGAAAGGGACAATGATAGTGGGCGGATCCAGAAATCCCCTCAAAATGGCGGCCCAAGGTGGAGGAGATAGCAATAAGGTCCACAATGACATCATCTGCTACTGTCAGGCTGGAAATTAGGGAACAGATCTCGGTCCCAGAGAGCCATCGGAGTTTGGCCCACACGAGAGAAGAGGGAGTGGAACTGTTATAGAAACTATACTCCATACAGTGAGAGAAGAGCTCTGACAGTTGACGTGGCCGTGGCGCACGTGCTTGTGCATCCACGATGGCCAATCAGATCGTGAGCTTTTGTTTACGTAATCATGGCAAGTATTGCCGTAGTGTTGGGCGACCGCTGCTTTCAGTCAGTTGCGTCACGTGCTACGTTCAGGTCTGTGTGCATAGGGTGCATTCCGCTACTTCTGAGAGTTTCCTGCCATGTATATAAGTGTGTGTAAGTGGAAAATGGCTGCCTGTAGTGCAGAGAAGAGTGCTTTTGGGAAAGGAGCTACGCTGAAATCCCAAGCATGCGAATTTATATACAGATTGCGTGTTTACTTTGAAAGGGAAAAGAACAGTTAGTAAAGTGGTTGACAGAGTGGAAGAAGCATTGAACATCTCTACAGTGACAGTGAAGAGAGTCACAAATGATAAAGAGGCTGCCAATTCAGCTGCGAGCCCTGTTACTGTGACGCCTGGAAAGTCTAGGAAGAGATCGTGTCGTGTGACAAACAGGCGGAAGTGCTATCAGGCAACATATATACACCCACTACAGCAGGAAGGACTATCCAGTAGTTAAAAAGTTCATTGCATCACCGTCGTACAGTGGTTTGCTCGCAGGCAGAACGACAAGTCTGTCCATTGTTTTGAAAACAATTGGCTTCCATTGGAAAAAGTTCACAGGACGAAAGCTATTAATGGAAGGCGGAGACATTGTACCGTGGAGATGCTTTCTGCGCGAGCTGGTAGCAGTAAATCTGGAAAATGTAATATGGATTGACGGAACATGGGTCAAGATGCCTCATGCACGTTCCGTCACATGGATAGACAACATATGCCACAGAACTACGAGTGCACCAACTGGTAAGAGAGGGCGACTAATTATAGTTCATGCTGGCTCTATGAACCGTTTTGTGCCCGGTGCTATGATGATGTTTCACTTAAAAAAAATGTGTCGACTACCATGAGGAGATGAATGCAGATACGTTCAAAGACTGGTTCGTTACTCGTCCGCTACCAAACGTCAGTTCTGTTAGTGCTTTTGTAATGCACAATGCGCTGTACCATTCTGTACAATTAAATAAGGCACCAACGGCTGCTGCAAGGAAAGGCGGAAAAGTCAGCTGGTTGAAAGATAATAAAATAGGCTTTGAACAGAATATGCGGAAAGCGGAAATTTCGGAATTAAAGAAACGATACAAGCCACAGAAGATGCATTATGTGATTGATACATTAGCAGAGAACCACAGCCAAAACGTTATACGTCTTCCAGCATACCACTGCCATTACAACGCTATTGAACTCATCTGGGCTCAAATAAAAGCAGATGTTGTGGAGCAAAACAAAACCTTTACGTTGTGAGGCACTGTGAGGCTGGTAAATGAGGCTGTCACACAGGTGACTCCAGAAAATTGGAAGAACGTCTTGAACCACATGCAGAAAGGGATTACAAGGTCAACCATAGAAGAAGCTTTAAGAGAAGAATCCGTTCATAATATTGTAAATTCTTTATCAGACGATGAGGACAGCAGCAGCGAAGCTACCTAAGACTATGTGGTCGTGACAAGAGATGACCAATCAGAAGATGATGATCTTCGGGTTTCCATTCTCCCGCACGAAAAATGGAGGTAACCTACTTATTCGTTATTTTATATGCAACATTTCTGCAATTTGCTATACCTTGTTAATGTTGAAAACCTGATTGTGTGTGAATTTTATTTTGGCTGGAACCATAATCATAGCGACTTTTTTGATGATGTTGCCGCCGTTTGACGGTGATAATTTTTATTTTATTGTTATACAATCCAGAGTTCGGTCATAGGCCATTTTCAAGGAAAGTAACTTACTTATATGTCGATGGATCAGACTGGAATGAAATACAGCGAAATTTGAACCATATAACAATAACATAAAAACTGTTGCAATCAAATGGCTGCAACATCATTAAAGGAAATATTTTTGTGTGTGTCTGTGTAAGGTGACAAACACAGGTAGCACATGTGACAAAATATTCCATCAAGGAAAACATTGGTCAGCAGAATGTTGCCAATACAGGAATTCTGCAATGAATGATGCAGCATTGTTAGGTTCTGAAGGAGCCGAGTGCTGGCACAGGCCGAAGGGTGGGATGGGAATGTGTGCAGAATGCTGCCCCTACAGGAATGCTGCAATGAATGACGCGACATTGTTAGGTTCTGAAGGAGCCGAGTGTTGCCGCGGGCCGAAGGGTGGTACGGGAAGGTCTGCAGAATGCTGCCCCTACAGGAATGCTGCAATGAATGACGCGACATTGTTAGGTTCTGAAGGAGCCGAGTATTGCCGCAGGCCGAAGGGTGGGACGGGAATGTCTGCAGAATGCTGCGCCTACAGGAATGCTGCAATGAATGACACGACATTGTTAGGTTCTGAAGGAGCCGCGTGTTGGCGTGGGCCAAAGGGTGGGGTGGGTAAGTCTGTCACCCCGCTCCCCCTGCCGCTGACTCTGCCCGTCCATGTCGAATACTGACAACTGCGCTGCCAGCTGTTAGAGCTCTTCTCTCGACGTATAGAGTATAGTGAATGAAATCCTACTAGTTTTTTTGGTATCCCGAATAATGCGACAACACTGTGCACCTATCTATTTATAATGAATGCAGTTAGCCATCGTAGGTTGACGGCAAAAAACGCGGAGAGCACGTTTCGGAGTGATCTAAGTCACTCCACGCCTCATTCCATCAAGGAACTGGGGTACGGCTTGGGCAAGAGGAAGTGCAAGGTATGAAACGTTCTGCAGCGGTAATGATAATGTTTGTAAGAGATCTTGTCTGGTCATCACAGCAGAGGAATTGTTGTTCATCGAAGGCCACCACTGAGGAGTAAAGCCTCAAGTCGGCCTTAGCAAGCTGCCATTTGGGTGTGCACGTAGGTGGGGTAGGACTCAGAAAATGGATAGCACACAGGAAATGGTAGCTCGAGTATGCGTCAGAGAGAATGGACCAAGAGACATTGGGCAAGCAGTGCAGTGCACAGGGATAGGTCCAAATGGGAACAACGTAGAGTATGAAAGGAACGTGTGTTCACCTGTGTTAAAGCAAAAGAAATTAAGTTGATTAAGAAGGTCAGCCAAGAGGGCACCTCACAGACACATTCTGGGAGAACCTCAAAGGTGATGGTGCGCATTAAAGTCACCGAACAGCAGAAATGGGTGAGGTAGCTGCCCGATAAGCTGGAGGTAGTCTGCCCTGCTGACATCGATAGGGATGTAAACGGTACAAAGGGAAGACTTCATTCTGTATGAGCAGCATGACTCCCCCATGAGATGGAATGCCAACCTTGGGGGTGAAGCTCAAAATGGACCAGGAAGAAATGTGGAATCTCAGAGCAATCGTGAGGATGCAATTTGGTTTCCTGAAGGCATAGATCAAGAGGACGCTGCGATTCTAAGAGCAGCCATAAAACCTCATTGTTGGATCGAAGGCCACAAACGTTCCATTGGAGGAGAGTCATATTGAGGAAAAATTGAAGGGGTGTCACATCTGCAGCTGTCAAGCACCAGCCTGTGAGGACTCACTGCTACAAGGCCTAGAGGCAGGAGGATCCTGCTCCGTGAGGTCTACATAAATGTCGGCTTTCTTCTGCTGACGGCCTCCAGAGTGCTGCACAAAAAAACTGTTGGAACTATGCACCAACGACACAGAGATCGGCCAGGTGAGGGTATCATATGGCGACATCGTAGAAGAAGATCTTAGAGTTGGCGAAGGAGAAGACAATATGTGTTTGACTTCTTCGAGCCTTTCCAGGTAGCAGAGGAAGACTCAGGTGTTGGTTGGCTGGAAGGACGTAGGAAGTCTTCATGTAAATATTCCTTTCCTTTCTGACTTGCCAGTTCTGTAGCTGGTGATTTCTACCCGTGAGACAAGAGTTTGATAGCTTGTTGCACAGCTGGATGGGATGATAGCGATGCTACAATGCTACAATGACAGTGGGCGATTTCACAACCTCAGTGCTGAATCTGAGTTCGAATGCCTGCATGACCATGTCTTTCATGGGGCGAGACGTACCTAGAACAATACTATAAGTGGCAGATCGTAGAATGCAGGGTTTGTGACTAGCCAATAACTTGCGAGCGACCAGGTAATGTACTTTTTCCTTTACCAAGATCTTCTGGATAGCGACAATCTCAAGAGAAGGCGGCGTGGTTGTTAATACCCTTAGGGAGGAGGAGGAGGAGGAGGAGGGAGGAGGAGGAGGAGGCAGACAATCGCCCTCATGCACATCCCTGCAACAAGTTACACATTTGGCTGGGTATCGACAAGACATTCGTGTGCAGTTGAAATGATGACACTGATAGCTCACATCGGGTTCAGTATGTATGGTCAGACTATGATAACCTCACAGCATGCTTTAATCTTGGACGGAAGTACCACTCTCTCAAGAGTGCATGTGGGCACTATGGAGACATCTACTTTATTCATCACCTGATGGACGGCAGTGACACCCTGATCAGAGAGGTACATTTGGATTTCGGCCTTGGTCAAACTATCGAGCAGCCTAGTGTAAATAACATCACGGGAAGATTTCATTCTATTGGCCATGACACGAAAGCCATGGTACAAGGGGGTATGCACCAACCCTACCTGTCAACGCGGGGCTGGGAATTACGCGTTACCCAGTCACCTGTTATGCGTCAGATGTATGGGCTGGCCTTCAGGAACGCACAGGGAGGAAAAAGATAAAGAGGAGCCTCAAACGCTTAAGTGGAGGAAGGATAGGAGAAGGTGAACGAAGAAAGGAAAAAGAAACAAAAAATACTGGTGAAACTGTTCTTCTGTAAGCTACGGGCAATGCACAACATTCCCAAAACCACGCCAGATATGTTCCCCAATGGAGTTGAAAAAGAATAACAAGAGGGTAGACATGAAACACGGAAGGGAAAAGATTCTGCAAAGGCTGAGGCCCCGTGGTGGCCAAGCTCGAACCCGCCAAAGAGTGGCGAGCCCCTGCGGGGTCTTCTGTTTCTTAATAAATCAAGGAAATCGATCTACTCGGCAGGCCAACTGGCGGAAAATATTTCGTAGCTCCTGTCTCTAGATCGGCTCGCGACTGAAAGTGTTTATCGCTATGCTGCTGCGTGGCCAGAAGGTCGCAAAGCGCTATCAAACCACAGTTTTCTGGACAGCTTTAGCAGCTAGAGCTGGTTCGGGAACCAACTAACAGATGTCTCATTTTTGTTCTCGTTTCAACTTCGTTCCACAAATGCCAACTACGTATACGATTTATGAACGTTATTTTCTTGCCAAGGAGGACACAGCTGAATAGCGTGGTGCCTCCGTGCATTCGCTGCTCGGCCGCCGAGCCGGACGGACGTGTGGCGGCAGCGCTAGCAGGGCTGGCGTAAACAGCGGCTGTGTGGCTGTTACGAAGGTCAGTAGAGCGCTTTGTTTACTTTGCGTCTTTCAGTGACTTAAAATGACAAAATGAACGAAATTAACTGTGAAAGAAGAGATACGGTCAGATTCACTTTTGATTGGACCTGTAAAAGACCAAAGGCTTTTGAGATCAAAAGGTGGCTTTCAGAAACGGTTAAGACCACAGGAGACGAAATTATTGGCGTTAATCTTTCTTTTGTTTCCAATTCTGTCTTTTTGAAATTGTTTTCCTCTGATTTGCGCTCCTCGATATTTGATAAGTGTGGTGGCAAAATGAAATTTAATCATGCAGACGGAACCGTTAGTGACGTTCTTGTTTCCCATGCTGGGCTAGGCATTCGAACAGTGAGAGTTTTCGAACTGCCGTTCGAGGTCCCTGCCGGAGCAATCAATGCTGCTCTTCAGCCCTAGGGTGGGGTTCTATCTAATATTGCAGAAAAATGGTCGGAGCAATATATGTTTCCGGTTTTGAATGGAGTTAGACAGATTAAGATTGAGCTCTTACGACACATCCCATCTTACTTGAATATCTGTGGCCATCGCGCTCTCATAATTTATGATGGGCAGCCTCGGACTTGTGCGTTATGTAACGCCACAGGGCACGTCAGAAGTGAGTGCAGCAGAAGGCGTGTTCCTCAGTTACCGACTAACGAGGCGGCTGTCCCGGGACAAGTTGTTAGCATGCAAGTGATGTACGCTGCCGCGGCAGCTAGCCGGGCCCCCTATCAACAGAATATGACCGAGCAGGCGGGACCTTCCGACGCGCGCACGGAAACGAGAAGCACCGCTGAGTTGACTAACGAGGACAATCAGAATCTGGCCAGTAATGACGTCAATGAGGACGCACCGCGCTTGCCCTCTGAGTCTGACAACTCTTCCAAGGGGCGACAAGCTTCATCGATAATACCTGATGTAGAGATGGCCGACTACGAAGCGGTGGTTACACACGAAAGGGCCAACATCCCAGAGGGAACTACAGTGGATGGACATAAAGAGGAAGTGATACAGCAGAAAACTGACAACCACACAGATGACAGGACACCACAGACAGGTTCAGGAAACGTCAAAGGAAAAGGAGGGGCTCAAGAAGACGAACCAGTGACACCACCCGTCTCACGTGTCGTAGAAACAGCAGCAACGGCCGACTACGAAATTAACGGAGCTCAAAAATCTTCCGCCACGAAGGCTGGACAGGTGACTTCTCCTCGACCTCGCATGGACTCGCCAGGAAGTTCACCAAAGGTTTCACCGACGATTTCACCGAAACCATCAAAAAATAAAAAGAGACGAAGAGCACATCAAGCTGCAGAGAATTTGGCCCCTCCTTTAAGAGAGCGGCTGAAGAAGATACAGGAGACCGAAAAGAAGGACGAAGATACACAAAAGGAAGCGGTCGGCGAGTCTTCGGATCGGAACAAGGGACAAGAACGGGCTGACACGCCACACGGAACATATGAACCCTTGCATAATAATACGACATCAGATATGGACAATGAAACCAGACTTGGACAAGGACATGGACACATCACCGAGCCATGATTTAACTGGGCGGACGAAAAGGAGGATCAGACCGATGCAATGGGGGCGGAAGGGGTTTTTAAGGAAGAATTTTTTTTATTAAAAATTATCACACCGAACTCTAAGAAGAAAGAAAAAAAAAGGAAAACGAAGGAAAACCGTCAATGGAATAAAAGTAAAATAAAATAATATATATATCTAACCCGAAGTTATTGTACGCTGCTCCAGTACCGTGTCCTCTGTTTACTGTCTTGTAGCGTCTTACAGTGGAACATACATACAACGTGACCACCTTAAACATAAACAAAATTCAGAGTCAAGCAAAGGTAGCTGCACTGAAAGACTTTCTGTATCAGTCAGATACAGATATCGCCTTCCTGCAGGAAGTTAATGTCAAAGAATTGTATGTTTCAGGGTACAAAGAGGTGTTTAATGTGGCTCCAGAAAACGAGTGTGGAGCAGCCATCCTTGCTAAAGAAGGGATCGAGATGACAAATGTGTGCCTTTTAGAGTCGGGGAGGGGAATTAGCTGCAAAATTTTTAACACCACTTTTATAAACCTATACGCACCTTCAGGCAACAATCCGAGACGAGAGAGGGCAGCCTCTTTTAAAAGTGACATTTTATTTCTACACCAAGACAACCCTGCAGAAATTGTCATTGGTGGAGATTTTAATTGCGTTTTAAATAAAAAGGATCAGTGACCAAATTTTAACTTCTCGCAAGAACTGCAGGCGTCGGTCACCAACATGAAGTGGTTTGACGCGTGGGAAATAAAATATCCGACCCTGGTTCGCTTCACATATATCACTGGTGCTACACAGAGCAGAATCGACAGAGTATGTGTCACCCCCAATTTAGAAACTAAAGTCCGTAGTATCGAGGTGATACCAGCCGCCTTCTCTGACCACCTCGGAGTGAGGTGCAGCATCAAATTAACCAGGCAAAAGACATATTGGGGTCGCCCACTATGGAAATTAAATATCAATACCCTCTCTGAAAACGCTCTAGCTTTAAAGATGCAAGAAACTTGGCAGTCTGTTTTAAGGATGCGTACTAAATATAGAACAACTATTGAATGGTGGACTATGGCCGCTAAGAAAAAGATAAGAGCAGCGCTGATATCTTACGCCAAAGAAAGGGCAATGTGGTCAAGACACACAATGGAGTCTTACTACTCTTGCTTAAGAGACCTTTACGACCAACCAATGTCTCAAGACGTCTTTATCAATATTAAAAACGTTAAAGCCAAAATGATAAGTATCAAGAGGGTACATTTGGAGGGATTACAAGTCAAATCACACACTAGGACGACGGTGGAGGCAGAAAATACCTCCATCTACCACTTGATACAACACACAAAAAACAGAAGAAGAAATTTTATTGCCAGCCTCAGAACGGAAGATAACAGAGTCCTGACAGAACAAAGGGATATCTTAACTGAAGCGCATAGATTTTTTCAGCAATTATATTCTGGAAATGCTACTGACGACAACTCAGCACAAGAGTTTTTACAGAACTCCGGAATAGAGGCAGTTGTTACAGAGTAGGAGAACAGAGGTTTAACGTTAGAAATTACGAATGACGAGGTTTTTGATATACTCAAATATTCACCTTCACGTAAGTCTCCAGGCCCAGACGGCCTGCCTGTGGAGTTTTATAGGACCTTTTGGCACCTAATAGGTTCCCAATTCATGGAAGTAGTTAATAACGTCTTGAGAGGAGAGGAAATTCCTGCAGCTTTCAAGGAAAGTGTAACTGTACTACTTCCAAAGGGAAGGAGTACGGACACGAAAGATATTACTAAAGTGAGGCCGATCAGTCTCATGAACTCAGATTACAAGGTAGTTACACGTGTAATTAAAGAACGAATGGTACCGATTTTAGAAAAAGTCATTGGATGCCACCAGACGTGTCTCCCTCGACGTACCATTTTTAAGACGGTATGTGAATATCGAGACATTATTTCTATTTTCTCATCATTGTCAGCGAATGGAGGCATTGCCTTCATGTATTTTGCTAAAGCGTTTGACAGAGTCAACTACGGATATCTGTTCAGAACCTTGAAACACATAGGTTTCAATGATGGCAACTTGGCGGTTTTAATGAACATCGTCAGAGGCATACGAACCAAAATCTCGATCAATGGACAATATAGTAATGAAATATTGATATCTAGTGGAGTTCCTCAGGGAATTCCCCTGTCCATGTTGTTTTATGTGGTTTCTCTGGAACCCCTTTTACGGCTTTTGAACACAACCTTAGAAGGCATAACAATAGCTGGGCTGAAGACGGTTACAAATGCATACGCTGACGATGTGGGAGTTCTAGTAAGGAGCGACGATGACTGTGCCCAGCTAACTGACAAGTTACTGCTTTATAGCAGGGCAACTGGTGCAAAGATAAATGAAACGAAAAGTTCCTTTTTAAATTTACAGGGTCTTGACAATGTGCAGCTACCGTGGGCAAACAGGGTGGAGCGTCACACTGCTTTGGGCATAACTTTTTACAGTTGCCCATTAAGAACAACGGCTGCTAATTGGAAACAGGTGTCAGGAAAAATCAGAGGCAGCTTAATACTGCATGAAACGAGAGACTTAAATATCAAGCATAGAATTAAACTAATAAACTGTGCAGTTCTTTCGAAAGCTGCTTATGTCGCTCAGATTTTACCAACACCTCCAGACATAGCGAAATCTATAATGAGCACAATCTGTCGATACGTATGGAAAGGCCATATTTTTAGAGTAGCAGTAGGAACGACTACATCGAGACCCGAAAACGGTATTTGACCTTCTCAAACCCGGAAGCATGCAGCCGCCAGTAGATGTTCACAACATAAATTACCACCTAAAGCATATTAAGGATTTTTATGTAGAATTAAACTACTTGACATGCATTTTAACAGACAAAAATAAGAGAACAAGCAAATGTATAGTAGAGAAGTTACAATCACGCGAAAACCAAAAGAAAATGGAGCTGAAGTATCCCAACAAAAACTGGGAAAACATATGGACTAATATACATAACAAAACACTGACTACGGAAGTGCAAGCGTCATGGTACAGAGTTGTCAACAACATTATTAGTACCAATGAAAAACTGTATTCAATAGGACTACAAACAACCAATGTGTGTGTGCCAAAAATGTCACAATTTGGACTCCTTAAAGCATCGCTTCATCTGTAATGGATACAAGAATATTTGGAACGACATTGTGTTGCAAGTCGCTTTTCTCAAACGGACCGATGGAAGAGAAATCACATTAAACGATATACTCTTCCCAGAAGATATTTCCTTTCCATCACAAAAAAACAATGTCATCTTGTGGCTATTCGGAAATTTTGTCAATTATGTTGTCAACAACAAAGGCAATGGCAATCTACAAGAATATCGAGAATATATGAAAGACGAATACTTCAAAATATACCGGAACAAAGACCATAAAAAGAAGTTCGGAAATATGATGCAAATTTTGTTTCAGAAACAAGGCATCGGTTAATACCTAAATAATATGAAATCGAGCGAACAACATAGACTGCCCAAGTAGGGGATTGCTGTTGAGGGTGAAGTACGGTGGGGGACTTCGTGTTCCCCAGGACCGATACTGTAGCCGTGAAGGCCTCAACAGAACCCCGAAAAAGCATGTTTTCCCAAGAAGTAACAGGAGTCATGCCACAGTACAAGAATAGTAGGGAAAAGCTATTCTCATGAAAAAGACGTGCATCACTGAAGAAGTTTAATTTCCTATCTTACTTTTTACTTTTGCTTCTCTCTCACTTTTGTTTGAATTCTAATGGAAGAATATTTTGCGTTCCGTTAATGCAGTCAATAGTATTATAGAGAGAGTTATTTTCACCGTAATCAGTTCGGATTACAATTTATAATTTTCTAACATTGTCTTCAAGAAGCAATTCAGTTCCATAACCCATTAAAAACAACAACAACAACAAGAAAGTGGGGCATTGAAGCTCGCTGAAGAAGGCGCTTGAAGGAGAGCGTATGGAAGGGCTAGAAGGGGAGATGGAAGGCCCTTAAAAAAAAAAAAAAAAAAAAAAGAAGCTGTGAGACTCGACTGGTTTGGCTGGCCAATCCTACTGTTACTTGCTGTCATCGTCCACTATTTGCACCCATCTGGAACCAGACGAGAACATCCATCGTCAGCACCTCTGCCATTTACGCAAGTTGTCGCCAAGACGCTGCCAAAAGAAGATAGGTGGATTATGATTAGCATCCAAGTCGCAGTCCACCAGCGATATTCAGCGAAAAGAAACCGGGTGGTTGAAATGAAATAAAGAGACTACCATCAGAAAAAAAACCGAGCCAGGTTTCCATTCAAAAGGCGCTGAAAGGTTTTCCTGAAATTTTGTATAATTTTGGATTTGTAATTATTTTTCCTAAAATTAATTTTAGTGTGCTCAAAAAGCTCATTGTTTTAAACTAAAGCTTTTTTAATTCTAGAAGATGAAAATAATTGAAATGTGAAAAACAAATTAGTTATAAACTACGGCGTGCACACACTATATTCAACTTATAGACGTCTCTACAAATATTCGGATTTAGGTCATGACATATTACATATGACTGCCATCATTGGCGATGAGGTGGCGCAGACAAGTAGCGAAATTCTGCATGATCCGCTGAAGTGTCAGAACATCGATGCTGTCGATGACCTCCTGAATGGCTGCAATGGTTTTGAGGTTACTGCTGTACACCTTGTCTGTAATATACACTCCTGGAAATTGAAATAAGAACACCGTGAATTCATTGTCCCAGGAAGGGGAAACTTTATTGACACATTCCTGGGGTCAGATACATCACATGATCACACTGACAGAACCACAGGCACATAGACACAGGCAACAGAGCATGCACAATGTCGGCACTAGTACAGTGTATATCCACCTTTCGCAGCAATGCAGGCTGCTATTCTCCCATGGAGACGATCGTAGAGATGCTGGATGTAGTCCTGTGGAACGGCTTGCCATGCCATTTCCACCTGGCGCCTCAGTTGGACCAGCGTTCGTGCTGGACGTGCAGACCGCGTGAGACGACGCTTCATCCAGTCCCAAACATGCTCAATGGGGGACAGATCCGGAGATCTTGCTGGCCAGGGTAGTTGACTTACACCTTCTAGAGCACGTTGGGTGGCACGGGATACATGCGGACGTGCATTGTCCTGTTGAAACAGCAAGTTCCCTTGCCGGTCTAAGAATGGTAGAACGATGGGTTCGATGACGATTTGGATGTACCGTGCACTATTCAGTGTCCCCTCGACGATCACCAGTGGTGTACGGCCAGTGTAGGAGATCGCTCCCCACACCATGATGCCGGGTGTTGGCCCTGTGTGCCTCGGTCGTATGCAGTCCTGATTGTGGCGCTCACCTGCACGGCGCCAAACACGCATACGACCATCATTGGCACCAAGGCAGAAGCGACTCTCATCGCTGAAGACGACACGTCTCCATTCGTCCCTCCATTCACGCCTGTCGCGACACCACTGGAGGCGGGCTGCACGATGTTGGGGCGTGAGCGGAAGACGGCCTAACGGTGTGCGGGACCGTAGCCCAGCTTCATGGAGACGGTTGCGAAAGGTCCTCGCCGATACCCCAGGAGCAACAGTGTCCCTAATTTGCTGGGAAGTGGCGGTGCGGTCCCCTACGGCACTGCGTAGGATCCTACGGTCTTGGCGTGCATCCGTGCGTCGCTGCGGTCCGGTCCCAGGTCGGCGGGCACGTGCACCTTCCCCCGACCACTGGCGACAACATCGATGTACTGTGGAGACCTCACGCCCCACGTGTTGAGCAATTCGGCGGTACGTCCACCCGGCCTCCCGCATGCCCACTATACGCCCTCGCTCAAAGTCCGTCAACTGTACATACGGTTCACGTCCACGCTGTCGCGGCATGCTACCAGTGTTAAAGACTGCGATGGAGCTCCGTATGCCACGGCAAACTGGCTGACACTGACAGTGGCGGTGCACAAATGCTGCGCAGCTAGCGCCATTCGACGGCCAACACCGCGGTTCCTGGTGTGTCCGCTGTGCCGTGCGTGTGATCATTGCTTGTACAGCCCTCTCGCAGTGTCCGGAGCAAGTATGGTGGGTCTGACACACCAGTGTCAATGTGTTCTTTTTTCCCTTTCCAGGAGTGTAGACCCACAAAAAGGAGTCAGGAGTTGCAAGTGTTCAGATCTGGAGAATATGGCGGCCATTCGAGGCCCATGCCAGTGGCCTCTGGATACCCCAGAACCAGAGTGAAGTCCCAAAGGGCTCCTCCAGAACATCACTCTCCTGCTTCGATCGGGTCGAGCTCCGTCTTGCATGAACCACATATTGTCGAAATCACGGTCACTTTGGATAATCATCTCCCAAAATCACTGTACCATCAAGGAATACCGCACCGATGGTACCGTGACTGGACACTGCACCCATTGAGGGTGAAGAAACTTGTCAATCGCGAAATCCAGATTCTCAGGCCCGCAAATGCGCCACTTTTGTTTATTGACGAACTCATCCAAATGAAAGTGGATTTCGTCGCTAAACCAAACCATAATGTCCTCACTAATTCCCGTGATGCCCTGCTGCCAACACTACAGTTTGAACGTCCTTTCGCAAACCGGTCAGAAGTTATGACGAGTTCAGTTCATATAGTTGAATAATTGTCACTTTGCATGTAGAGTTAGTTTAATTAGTGTACTCAAAATTTGATAGATTTTTATATGTAGCATTAAGTGGGTATGTTGAGTGCACTTGTCAGGGTTTCAATGCAGAACCTTCTTCATGAATTAATTACATTATATTATATTTATAAAGATAATCGGTGCAAATATTTTTATAAGATAAAAAACCGAAGATATTGAATGAATAGCTCAGTAGGCAGTTCAGTCAAAGAGAACGAGCAGTTACAGAAGTTGGAGAGAAAGACATAGGTACAAAGAATGTAACTCCAAAGAAACTATATTAACAGAAGATATACTTCAGCTGATCGACGAAAGAAGACAGATGACACAAAGAAGGTTTTTGTTTTAAATATCTTGTACTAAATACAATTGTGGAACTTCAAATAGCCGGCCGGAGTGGCCGTGCGGTTATGGGCGCTACAGTCTGGAGCCGCGTGACCGCTACGCTCGCAGGTTCGAATCCTGCCTCGGGCATGGATGTGTGTGATGTCCTTAGGTTAGTTAGGTTTAAGTAGTTCTAAGTTCTAGGGGACTGATGACCACAGTAGTTAAGTCCCATAGTCCTCAGAGCCATTTGAACCATTTTTTTTGGAACTTCAAAAACAGACATATTTGTTTTAGTTTTTAGAATACTATGTGGTAACAGTATGAATTGGTTTTCTGCATTACCAGATAGTTAAGGCGCAACATACAGCAGACCATGCAATAAGCGCACCTATCGTCAGTTCGAACGTGTCTGAATGTCCCACATTCTGCCCAGTTTATTGCAGTCGACGCATGCTTGGGAACTGGAGTCACTTAATATATGAAGTGGTAAATTGGTTAAGGTCACTGGTACAATGGGTATCAGAAAAACCTCTCTACGTGCAGGATTTGTGAGGATCATATCCTGCATGACGTAATTTCGCATTGTTTTCATCTGCAAACGGGTAGTGTAACAAAGGATTACGACAACATCAAAGACTTATTGTACTATAGAAAGTTTACCTCCTATGCTCATTGTACTATCAAAGGGAACTGAGTTTCTCTAACTTGTTAAGAAATGTGAAAACTATGTAAAACTCACTCGTTCCTCTTCACACTTCCGCACAAGAAGATCCTGTATATTTTGTTATCGTAATTTTATGACGAAGTAATGGTAAGATGGTAGAAGTATATTTAGTACCACACTACACTAATCAAAAATTTTATGTATTTTTCTGTCGGTTAAATTACCTGGAAGTGGTCCAAATTACGAAGTACATCATTCGAGCCTGCAGTTTATAATTTTAACAGAGGCCGCTGTTGATTACTGTTTTGATACAAAGGTGACTTTTTGCGTTAACTGTGACAGCTGGTATCATCAAGCTTACTCTTTACCACCTACGACCTTTGGCTACGGTGATCTCAACGATAGTACTACAAAAAGGCACTAAAGGTAAACTTGCCCCATATCACTGAATGTAGCAGCTAAACATTTTCATTTTCTTGTCGGCTATATGACGTGCCCCACTGTTGACAGAAATTTAACTTCCAAACATTTAACGTTTAAAGGGCGTACTGTCACGTAAAATGGGGATGTAAAACTTCCCATCGGACTAAAACTGTGTGCCAGACCGAGACTCGAACTCTGAACCTTTGCGTTTCGCGGGCAACTGCTCTACCAGCTGAGCTACCCAAAGACGAGTCACAAGCTGGCCCCACAGTTCCGATTCCGCCAGTACCTCGTCTCCTAAGTACCCGAGGTCTAGGGGTAGCATCTTTGATTCATAATCAAAACGTCTTCGGTCCCGGGTTCGATCCCCGCCACTGGCTAAATTTTGATAAATAATCAGCATTGGCGGCCGAAGACTTCCGGCATAAGAAGTCAGCCTCATTCTGCCAACGGCCTTGTCAAAGAGGGCGGAGGAGCGGATAGAGGTTCAGGGCACTCTATTGTCCTAGGGGTGGGAAATTGCCCCTAAAGGCGGAAGAATCAGCAATGATCAACGACATGAGGATGCAGAAGGCAATGGAAACCACTGCATTAAAGACACGTAACGTGTATCCACAGGACACGTGGCCTGTAATTGAAGAAGTGTCATGATGATCTCTCCATTGGCAAAAGATTCCGGAATAGTCCCCCATTCGGATCTCCGGGAGGGGACTGCCAATGGGGAGATTACCTTGAGAAAACGATTGAATAATCAACGAAAGGATAACGTTCTACGAGTCGGGGCGTGGAATGTCAGAAGCTTGAACATGGTAGGGAAACTAGAAAATCTGAAAAGGAAAATACAAAGGCTCAATCTAGATATAGTAGGGGTTAGTGAAGTGAAGTGGAAGGAAGACAAGGATTTCTAGTCAGATGAGTATCGGGTAATATCAACAGCAGCAGAAAATGGTATAACAGGTGTAGGATTCGTTATGAATAGGAAGGTAGGGCAGAGGGTGTGTTACTGTAAACAGTTCAGTGACCGGGTTGTTCTAATCAGAATCGACAGCAGACCAACAACGACAACGATAGTTCAGGTATACATGACGGCGTCGCAAGCTGAAGATGAACAGATAGAGAAAGTGTATGAGGATATTGAAAGGGTAATGCAGTATCTAAAGGGGGACGAAAATCTAATAGTCATGGGCGACTGGAATGCAGTTGTAGGGGAAGGAGTAGAAGAAAAGTTTACGGGAGAATATGGGCTTGGGACAAGGAATGAAAGAGGAGAAAGACTAATTGAGTTCTGTAACAAGATTCAGCTAGTAATAGCGAATACCCTGTTCAAGAATCACAAGAGGAGGAGGTATACTTGGAAAAGGCCGTGAAATACGGGAAGATTTCAATTAGATTACATCATGGTCAGACATTCCGAAATCAGATACTGGATTGTAAGGCGTACCCAGGACTCAGATCACAATATAGTAGTGATGAAGAGTAGGCTGAAGTTCAAGACATTAGTCAGGAAGAATCATTACGCAAAGAAGTGGGATACGGAAGTACTAAAGAATGACGAGATACGTTTGAAGTTCTCTAACGCTATAGATACAGCAATAAGGAATAGCGCAGTAGGAAGTACAGTTGAAGAGGAATGGACATCTCTAAAAAGGGCCATCACAGAAGTTGGGAAGGAAAACATGGGTACAAAGAAGGTAGCTGCGAAGAAACCATGGGTAACAGAAGAAATACTTCAGTTGATTGATGAAAGGAGGAAGTACAAACATGTTCCAGGAAAATCAGGAATACAGAAATACGAGTCGCTGAGGAATGAAATAAATAGGAAGTGCAGGGAAGCTAAGACGAAATGGCTGCAGGAAAAACGTGAAGACATCGAAAAAGATATGTTGTCGGAAGGACAGACTCAGCATACAGGAAATTCAAAACAACCTTTGGTGACATTAAAAGCAACGGTGATAACATTAAGGGTGCAACGGGATTTCCACTGCTAAATGCAGAGGAGAGAGCAAATAGGTGGAAAGAATACATTTAAAGATTCTATGAGGGTGAAGATTTGTCTGATGTGATAGAAGAAGAAACAGGAGTCGATTTAGAAGAGATAGGGGATCCAGTATTAAAATCAGAATTTAAAAGAGCTTTGGAGGACTTACGGTCAAATAAGGCAGAAGGGATAGATAACATTCCATCAGAATTTCTAAAAACATTGGGGGAAGTGGCAACAAAACGACTATTCACGTTGGTGTGTAGAATATATGAGTCTGGCGATATACCATCTGACTTTCGGAAAATCATCATCCACACAATTCCGAAGACGGCAAGAGCTGACAAGTGCGAGAATTATCGCACAATCAGCTTAACAGCTCATGCATCGAAGCTGCTTACAAGAATAATATACAGAAGAATGGAAAAGAAAATTGAGAATGCGCTAGGTGACGATAAGTTTGGCTTTAGGAAAAGTAAAGGGACGAGAGAGGCAATTCTGACGTTACGGCTAATAATGGAAGCAAGGCTAAAGAAAAATCAGGACACTTTCATAGGATTTGTCGACCTGGAAAAAGCGTTCTACAATATAAAATGGTGCAAGTTGTTCGAGATTCTGAAAAAAGTAGGGGTAAGGTATAGGGAGAGACGGGTCATATACAATATGTACAACAACCAAGAAGGAATAATAAGAGGGGACGATCAAGATCGAAGTACTCGTATTAAGAAGGGTGTAAGACAAGGCTGTAGCTTTTCGCCCCTACTCTTCAATCTGTACATCGAGGAAGCAATGATGGGAATAAAAGAAAGGTTCAAGAGTGGAATTAAAATACAAGGTGAAAGGATATCAATGATACGATTCGCTGATGACATTGCTATCCTGAGCGAAGGTGAAGAACAATTAAATGATCTGCTGAACGGGATGAACAGTCTAATGAGTACACAGTATGGTCTGAGAGTAAATCGGAGAAAGACGAAGGTAATGAGAAGTAGTAGAAATGAGAACAGCGAGAAACTTAACATCAGGATTGATGGTCACAAAGTCAATGTAGTTAAGGAATTCTGCTACCTAGGCAGTAAAATAACCAATGACGGAAGGAGCAACGAGGACATCAAAAGCAGACTCGCTATGGCAAAAAAGGCATTTCTGGCCAAGAGAAGTCAACTAATATCAAATACCGGCCTTAATTTGAGGAAGAAATTGCTGAGGATGTACGTCTGGAGTACAGCATTGTATGGTAGTGAAACATGGACCGTGGGAAAACCGGAACAGAAGAGAATCGAAGCATTTGAGATGTGGTGCTATAGACGAATGTTGAAAATTAGGTGGACTGATAAGGTAAGGAATGAGGAGGTTCTACGCAGAATCGGAGAGGAAAGGAATATGTGGAAAACACTGATAAGGAGAAGGGACAGTATGATAGGACATCTGCTAAGACATGAGGGAATGACTTCCATGTTACTAGATGGAGCTGTAGAGGGCAAAAACTGTAGAGGAAGACAGAGATTGGAATACGTCAAGCAAATAATTGAGGGCGTAGGTTGAAAGTGCTACTCTGAAATGAAGAGGTTAGCATAGGAAAGGAATTCGTGGCGGGCCGCATCAAACCAGTCAGTAGACTGATTGCCAAAAAAAAAAAAGAAACCTCGTCTCCTACCTTCCAGACTTCATAGAAATTCTCCTGTGAACCTTGCAGAACTAGCGGAAGGCAAAGGTTCCTAGTTGGAATTTGGCAGGAAGTTTCATATCAGTGCACAGTCCGCTAAACAGCGAAAATTTCATTTTGATAAGGGGGATACATTGCGAGTGTAGTAGCATTGAAAAGTTGCAGGCGACTGGAAGTGCGTAGTAATATTCGAATCATAAGCATAAATGAAATTTAACATACAGGTTCTCTCCTAAGAAAACAAATCGGCATAGAGTTGTGTAAACAATTTTTGTTTATAATTATGCGGTGACTTCTGGCCATTTTGTATATGGTGAAAAAACAGCCAAAAGAAGGGTTCTGCGGCGATACTTACACAAAGTCCTTAAAACAGTAGCAAATGAACAAGGAGAGGAAACGGGAAATAAAAACAAGGAAAAACATGAACCAGCCGAAGAGAAGAAAGGAAGTACCAAGATGACTGCGAAGAGCAGCGAACCGAACCCCAAAGAGCTTTTTTTGACGACAACGATGAAGGAAAATTTTTCAGACTAAACACCAGAAGAGCAGTGGTTTTACTACTAATGCTGCTCGCTCTGCGCCCTCGAACTCTGTACAGTAGTTGAGTAACGCATTTTGATTTATATTTGTGAAAACTGTACAAATGTAGTTCGAATCAAGTTTTAAAATAAAATCTATTTCTGAGTAGAAGAAAACAGCCTTGGTTGCGATATTGAAACTACTGTTAATTTACGTCTACATCCACACCCATATTTTGCAGGCCAACGGCCGGTGCGTGGAGGAGGTTACCTTGTACCACTACCAGCCACTTCCCTTCCCATTCCTCTCGCAAACAGGGCGAAGGGGAAACGACTGTCTACGTGCCTCCATATGAGTCCTAATTTCTCGTATCTTATCTTCGTGGTCCTTTCGCGAAATGCACGTTGGCGGCAGTAGAATCGTCCTGCAGTCAGCTTTAAATGCTGATTCTCTAAATTTCCTCAGTTGCGTTCCTCGAAAACATTGTCGCCTTCCCTCCAGGGATTTCCATTTGAGTTCTCGAAGCACCTCTGTAACACTTGCGTGTTGTTCGAACCTACCAGTAACAAACCCTGCACCCCGCCTCTGAATTGCTTCCATGTCTTCCTTTAATCTGGCCTGGTACGGATCCCAAACACTCGAGTAGAAGTCGAGAATAGTCCGCACTGGCATCCTGTATGCCGTCTCTCTTACAGATGATCCCTAATTTCCCTAAAATTCTCCCAAAAGACCGAAGTCGATCACTTGCCTTCCCTACCACAATCCTCTCATGTTCGTTCTATTTATTCATTAATGACGCATGTTTCGCCTAATTACTTGATTGTAAGGTAATTAAACTACTCGATATTATACTTCAGAATCTGCATAATCATTCATTTGTATCCATTTCCCTCTACTGCTTCTCAGCTTAAAAAATAGGAGTACCTTAACCCGGCCACTTTGCTTGGCACTCCCATGTAGTGTAAAACTTTGATGTTACTTATAATCCGTCTTGATTGCAAAATTTTTTATTCATATGACCGGTTTCGGTTCATTCAGATGTGACGCAGCATGTGAAAGTTGCTGGATTTGGTCGGGTTACTCCTGTAACTGAAATATCAGATCTGAAGATGGTTCTGAATGAACCGAAACCGGTCATATGAATAAAAAATTTTGCAATCAAGACGGATTATAAGTAACATTATACAATCACTGATTGCTGCTATCCCATTAGACATTATGTCTGTTTTTACAAAGTAAAACTTTGTAGTAAATCGCCCATGAACTTTGCGAGGGTTTTTGAAACGACGTTAAACAACTTTTCCTTTTATATCATGCATCCCTTTTTCTCAACACATTTAATGGTACAGGGACGAATGAGGTATTGTTAGAAAAGCTTTCTAACCAGCTTCTGACACTGTATATCGATTTTGCGCGTAAACTTACTATTTGTGGAAATTTTTAATAAAAGGTACTTACCTATAATAAACAAAAAGTCATCATGGATGACCAGCTTCATACCCATATTTTACTCAGCTAACTTGTTAATCACGAATAAGAAACTACCTTTCCATTTCATCTTATTACAAATACCATTTTATTTGTTTTAAAGTACTCATTAACTGAATAGTTTGTATAAAGCATTGTCATAGAAAATAACCGTAACCACTGCGGTAGTCCACTATCTCTGCCTGTTGTACAAGCTGACGTTTCTAAACGAATATAGTTTCCGAAACGACAGTGATCCTTATCCCAAGAATTACACTTATTCCAATACCCTCATTATTTACAACTATAAAGGAGCGGAAGTTTCGCAGGACCCCCTGTGTTTACAATTGCTAAGATGACAGTTGCCTGTTAAAATTGCATTTGCGATCACTATATATAAATCGCATGGACAAACACTTGAAAGAGGATATCCGTATTTACCAAATCTCGTCTTTACTCACGGATAATTCTATTCAGCCATTTTAATGGTAACTAAATCAACTAACATTTTTGTATCTCTTAAAGAAAATTCAGAACAAAAAGTGCACATGGATTACTTTCTTACGTCAAAAATCCTTTACACCAAGAAACTGAAATGCTCTATAAATAACTTTGTTCAAAATTATGTGCCTGGAAATGCATATACAAGGATTTATCATAAATTCATGATTACCATTTCATGACGTTCGGTTCATTTTTAGGGTTCTGTAGCTGTCGGTAGAAACGGAACCCTTATAGCATCACTCTGTTGTCTATCTGTCTGTGTCCACTCGACTCTTCAAGATGTTTCTCTCGGCAACGGGCAGATGTAGCGTACCAAAATTTGTGTCACATATTTAGGTCTACAGTCCCTTGCCGATGTAAAAATTGAAACCTGTGGTGTCACCGCCAGACACCACACTTGCTAGGTGGTAGCATTTAAATCGGCCGCGGTCCGGTAGTATACGTCGGACCCGCGTGTCGCCACTGTCAGTAATTGGAGACCGAGCGCCACCACACGGCAGGTCTAGAGAGACGTCCTGGCACTCGCCCCAGTTGTACAGCCGACTTTGCTAGCGATGCTACACTGACGAAGACTCTCTCATTTGCCGAGAAGATACTTAGCATAGCCTTCAGCTAAGTCAATTGCTACGACCTAGCAAGGCGCCGTATTCAATTGATATTTATTATATGAGGCATGTATCATCAAGAGCGATGTTATACAATTATTGATTAAAGTTAAGTATTCCAGAAGCTACGTACTTTTCTTTATAGCATTCATTATGTATCCTGTTTCAGACTTCACGCCAGCCTGAGTGAGTTTAAGCGCGTGCCTTTCGGCTTCCTCTCATTGTGTCTAGGCTGTCTTGTCTAGACACAACAAAACCTTTAAGTGAAAGCACTCAAAAGTTACGACCATTTATGTCAAATGTTTTGATACGGACTCATTCATCAAAACCAAGGAGGGTTTCACACTACAATAAAACGAAAAAGTCCAAAAACTGTGAATCCGACATTCTATTAAATGAAAAAAAATTTTTTTGTCATTTGTTATCAGGGTACCCGTGGTCTAGGGGTAGCGTCTTTGATTCATAATCAAAACGTCTTCGGTACCGGGTTCGATCCACGCCACTGGCTAAATTTTGATTAATAATCAGCATTGGTGGCCGAAGACTTCCGGCATAAGAAGTCAGCCTCATTCTGCCAACGGCCTTGTCAAAGAGGGCGGAGGAGCGGATAGAGGTTCCGGGCACTCTATTGTCCTAGGGGTGGGAAATTGCCCCTAAAGGCGGAAGAATCAGCAATGATCAACGACATGAGGATGCAAAAGGCAATGGAAACCACTGCATTAAAGAAAACGTAACGTGTATCCACAGGACATGTGGCCTGTAAATGAAGAAGTGTCATGATGATTTCTCCATTGGCAAAAGATTCCGGAATAGTCCCCCATTCGGATCTCCGGGAGGGGACTGCCAAGGGAGAGGTTACCATGAGAAAAAGATTGAATAATCAACGAAAGGATAACGTTCTACGAGTCGGGGCGTGGAATGTCAGAAGCTTGAACGTGGTAGGGAAACTAGAACATCTGAAAAGGGAAATGCAAAGGCTCAATCTAGATATAGTAGGGGTCAGTGAAGTGAAGTGGAAGGAAGACAAGGATTTCTAGTCAGATGAGTATCGGGTAATATCAACAGCAGCAGAAAATGGTGTAACGGATGTAGGATTCGTTATGAATAGGAAGATAGGGCAGAGGGTGTGTTGCCGTGAACAGTTCAGTGACCGGGTTGTTCTAATCAAAATCGACAGCAGACCAACAACGACAACGATACTTCAGGTATACATGCCGACGTCGCAAACTGAAGATGAACAGATAGAGAAACTGTATGAGGATATTGAAAGGGTAATGCAGTATCCAAAGGGGGACGAAAATCTAATAGTCATGGGTGACTAAGATGCAGTTGTAGGGGAAGGAGTAGAAGAAAAGGTTGCAGGAGAATATGGGCTTGGGACGAGGAATGAAAAAGGAGAAAGACTAATTGAGTTCTGTAACAAGTTTCAGCTAGTAATAGCGAATACCCTGTTCAAATATCACAAGAGGAGGAGGTATACTTGGAAAAGGCCGGGAGATACGGGAAGATTTCAATTAGATTACATCATGGTCAGACAGAGATTCCGAAATCAGATACTGGATTGTAAGGCGTACCCAGGACTCAGATCACAATATAGTAGTGATGAAGAGTAGGCTGAAGTTGAAGACATTAGTCAGGAAGAATCAATACATAAAGAAGTGGGATACGGAAGTACTAAAGAATGACGAGATACGTTTGAAGTTCTCTAACGCTATAGATACAGCAATAAGGAATAGCGCAGTAGGTAGTACAGTTGGAGAAGAATGGACATCTCTAAAAATGGCCATCACAGAAGTTGGGAAGGAAAACATGGGTACAAAGAACGTAGCTGCGAAGAAACCATGGGTAACAGAAGAAATACTTCAGTTGATTGATGAAAGGAGGAAGTACAAACATGTTCCAGGAAAATCAGGAATACAGAAATACAAGTCGCTGAGGAATGAAATAAATAGGAAGTGCAGGGAAGCTAAGACGAAATGGCTGCAGGAAAAATGTGAAGACATCGAAAAAGATATGATTATCGGAGGGACAGACTCAGCATACAGGAAAGTCAAAACAACCTTTGGTGACATTAAAAGCAACGGTGGTAACATTAAGAGTGCAACGGGAATTCCACTGCTAAATGCAGAGGAGAGAGCAGATAGGTGGAAAGAATACATTTAAAGCCTCTATGAGGGTGAAGATTTGTCTGATGTGATAGAAGAAGAAGCAGGAGTCGATTTAGAAGAGATAGGGGATCCAGTATTAGAATCGGAATTTAAAAGAGCTTTGGAGGACTTACGGTCAAATAAGGCAGAAGGGATAGATAACATTCCATCAGAATTTCTAAAATCATTGGGGGAAGTGGCAACAAAACGACTATTCACGTTGGTGTGTAGAATATATGAGTCTGGCGATATACCATCTGACTTTCGGAAAAGCATCATCCACACAATTCCGAAGACGGCAAGAGCTGACAAGTGCGAGAATTATCGCACAATCAGCTTAACAGCTCATGCATCGAAGCTGCTTACAAGAATAATATACAGAAGAATGGAAAAGAAAATTGAGAATGCGCTAGGTGACGATCAGTTTGGCTTTAGGAAAAGTAAAGGGACGAGAGAGGCAATTCTGACGTTACGGCTAATAATGGAAGCAAGGCTAAAGAAAAATCAAGACACTTTCATAGGATTTGTCGACCTGGAAAAAGCGTTCGACAATATAAAATGGTGCAAGCTGTTCGAGATTCTGAAAAAAAGTAGGGGTAAGCTATAGGGAGAGACAGGTCATATACAATATGTATAACAACCGAGAGGGAATAATAAGAGTGGACGATCAAGAACGAAGAGCTCGTATTAAGAAGGGTGTAAGACAAGGCTGTAGCCTTTCGCCTCTACTCTTCAATCTGTACATCGAGGAAGTGATGATGGAAATAAAAGAAAGTTTCACGAGTGGAATTAAAATACAAGGTGAAAGGATATCAATGATACGATTCGCTGATGACATTGCTATCCTGAGTGAAAGTGAAGAAGAATTAAATGATCTGCTGATCGGAATGAACAGTCTAATGAGTACACAGTATGGTTTGAGAGTAAATCGGAGAAAGACGAAGGTAATGAGAAGTAGTAGAAATGAGAACAGCGAGAAACTTAACATCAGGATTGATGGTCACTAAGTCAATGTAGTTAAGGAATTCTGCTACCTAGGCAGTAAAATAACCAATGACGGACGGAGCAAGGAGGACATCAAAAGCAGACTCGCTATGGCAAAAAAGGCATTTCTGGCCAAGAGAAGTCTACTAATATGAAATACCGGCCTTAATTTGAGGAAGAAATTTCTGAGGATGTATGTCTGGAGTACAGCATTGTATTGTAGTGAAACGTGGACTGTGGGAAAACCCGGAACAGAAGAGAATCGAAGCATTTGCGATGTGGTGCTACAGACGAATGTTGAAAATTAGGTGGACTGATAAGGTAAGGAATGAGGAGGTTCTACGCAGAATCGGAGAGGAAAGGAATATGTGGAAAACACTGATAAGGAGAAGGGACAGTATGATAGGACATCTGCTAAGACATGAGGGAATGACTTGCATGGTACTAGAGGGAGCTGTAGAGGGCAAAAACTGTAGAGGAAGACAGGGATTGGAATACGTCAAGCAAATAATTGAGGACGTAGGTTGAAAGTGCTACTCTGAGATGAAGAGGTTAGCACAGGAAAGGAATCCGTGGCGGGCCGCATCAAACCAGCCAGTAGACTGATGACCAAAAAAAAAAATCAGGCTGTGTGACTGTCCGTCATTCTGCTAAGAGGCCTTTTTCTCAGGAACAAGTTGACCAATAAAGTTGAAATTAATATCACATTGAAGTCTACGGTTCTTTGGCGGTATAGTAAACATTAGCTTCTAAGTCAATGCAATCAAAAGCTACTGCTATTTATGTAACTTATTTTGATATTCGTGAACTCACCCAACAAAACCGACAGTGGACTTCCTGTTGGTCTAGAATCATGAAAGTATCGAGAACAACGGTTCTACTACACAAGTAAAGAAAAATGCGAAAATTGTGAATTTTTAATTATATCACATTAAAAAAACGTTTTATCATTTTTTTATCCGACTGTCTTCCTGTCGCTCCTTCTGTTGCTATCCCTTTTTACTTGAACGGGTATACGTATGATGTTGAAATTTATGTCACATACTGAGTTGTACATTTCTTTGGCAGTGTAAAAATTTCAACTTTCTAAATCAACGCAATCAAAAGATACTGCCATTTATGCCACATGTTTTGATACAAACTCAATCGTTAAAACCTGTAGGATACTTCCCCTTGAGGTAGAATCATGAAATTTGACAAGAAGAAAGGTTTTACAAGGCAAGTAAATGAAAATGATAAGAAAATCGTTAATTTGTAACGATAGCGCACGGAAAAAAGTCTATTGTCATTTGTTTCTCTGTCTATATACACAGTGAACTTTGTACTGAACACGTAGTGCCCTCCTCGCACTTGGCCAGTTTTCTTTAAAGATGTTTTCTCTTCATTCTCGCAGCTACCCTTGTACCGAAGACTACATGCTGTAATTATTTAAAGCTATAAAACTGCGAAAATTTCTCACAAGTCGCCTGCTATTAGCATAAATTACTTTAAATTTGTGTTACCTGAAAATTCTTTTACTGGAGGAAAGTCAGTTTGGAAATACGCACTCCAGCTTTCAGTTCGTAGCGTATCATAGGGGTAAGCTATAAGGAGAGATGGGTGATATTCAATATGTACAAGAACCAAGAAGAAACAATAAGAGAGGAAGATCAAGAACGAAGCGCATTTATTGAAAAATGTGTAAGACAGGGGCGTCGTCTTTCGCCCCTGGTGCTCAATCTATAAGTCGAAAAAACAATGCTAGAAATAAAAGTCGAAGGATAGGACTAAAATTCAAGGTCAAATGGTATCAGTGATAAGAATGGCTGACGACATTGCTACCCTCAGTGAAAGTATTACAGAATCTGTTGAATGGAACGAAGAGTCTAACGAATGAAGAGTACAGATTGAGAGTAAATCGAAGAAAGGCGAAATTAATGAGAGATAGCAGAAATGGGAAGAGCTAGAAACTCATCAGGATTGATGTTCACGAAGTAGCTTAAGGAATTCTGCTAGGTAGCAAAATAACGCATGACGTGCTGAGAAAGTAGGGCATAAAAACCAAACTAGTACCGGTCAAGAGGAGTCTGCTACCATCAAACATAGGTCTTAATTTGAGACAGAAATTTCTGGGAATGTGCGTTTGGAGCACAGCATTGGATTGTAGTAAAACATGTCCTGTATGAAAACCGGAAGAGAATCGAAGCATTTGGGATGTGATGCTACGGAAGAATGTTGAAAATTGGATGGACAGGTAAAGTAAGGAATACGGTTCTGCGAAGAATAGGCGAGGAAAGGAATATAGGGAAAACACTGACAAGAAGAAGGGGCGAGATGATAGAACACGTGTTAAAGACATCAGGGAATAATGTCCATGATACCAGAGGGAGCTGTGGAGGGGGCAAACTGTAGAGAAAGACAGAGATTGGAACACATCCAGCAAATAACTGAGGACGTATGTTGCAAGAACTACTCTGAGATGGTGAAGAAATTGGTACAGGGGAGGAATTCGCGGCGGGCCGTATAAAACCAGTCAGAAGACTGAAAAAGATCTGACGTCATAACGCTGTCGCATAGAGCTAGTAGTCAGTATAAGTGGAACACCAGAGCTTTGACTTACGCGACGGCCGGGCGGCGGAGAAGAGGTCGGGGGCGGCGATGGTGCTCGTGTTCCTGGTGGTAGTGGTGGTCGCGGTGGTGGAGCCTCGACCCCGGGAAGCAACTCTCTGCGTGTGGCGCCGACCTGCCGCGCGGCTGGCGACTGCGGGCGCAGACCTAGGCGAAGTGCGCTCTCGTTATCTGCCCGGCTAGGCGCTAGGTGGGCCGTGGAAGGGGACTGGCGGAACAGAACAGCCGCAACAAGGCGGCAGCCGACTTGCGCCAGCTGCCGCCGCCCGCACTGGCGCCAGTCTACCGACGTCTCCAGAAAGTGTAGTTACGTCTCGCGACTTTTCAATTCATACCTTACTGGTATCAATACTTTGAAAGTTTACCGTCTAGCCTCCTTGCCTAGGGACGCCAGATGACAGATGATGTCGTCAAGCCCTGAATCAAAATTGCGCAGCAGATAACTGGGGAGGGGAGCTTGAGAGCGCTACCTAGAGAGCGTGCTCTTTCTGCACGATACTAGGCAAGGGGCTGGAGGGCTCACACGCTGATGTGTGGGTCCCTGCATGCTATATCTTTTACTTTAAATGAATTCCTTTAACTTGACTTCTTTGTGATTTTTAAGGTATGTTAAAGATTGATGACAATTGATTACGTATTTATTTTAAATATTATCACTCGATTTTACAGCGATTGCAGCAATTGTTCTAGTTCACAGATATTACAATTTTACAACTTATAGCTCGGGTATATTATATACTAATCTGCACGCACACTTCTACGGGCAAGACGGAATTACGTTGGCCAAATGTATACCACCAAAGTCTCACAATATCTTACTTAGGACATCCACTATGTGAGGAGGATAACGGTCAAACTGGGGACCAGATACTTTTAACACAGGGGGTCAAATTTCCTAAATTAACGAGATCATTCATTTCCTTACACAATCCGAAGCTGGAAATAAAAGAATTAGTACAAATATTCAAATACCTCTATTCCATGCGTGAACATTGAGACTGACGCACTGAAGGCATGTCTGCTCACTTACCCGTCTTCTGTAACACGCTCCTAGAATATGGCGGGCACCCGGAGGTCTTCCTGGGCCCCGGTGGAGGGGGTGGTCGAACCACTTGGCCGTGACCAACCTCTCCACCCCAAAATTTGTGACACTGGAAAGTCTTTGACTTTTACCTACCTGCGCAGTCTCTGATCCCCTACGCAGGAGTAAGGTTGGCACAACTGTACTACAGAACTACTTCCCAAGAAAGATTTGGCCACGCTTTACGGAAAGGTGTGAGGAGGATTAGGAAAGTGCATGTGCAGATTCACATTCACGTACAAGAAATGCATAATACACATCACATATAAATACGTATTATGAAGCCTGACATTTCTTTCCACCCGTCCACATGGGTTCTGTTGCACCCGCGGGAGACCGCGTCGTGTAATAAAATTGGCTGCAGAATCGCCTCTGTTTCTATTTCCCGGTGCGAGCGAGCAGCGAAACCTGCTGCTTATGGAGCGGAAACTACTGTACCGTTTCAACTTAACGAGTTATCCATACCAATCTCCGTTCCCAGTTTCAACAGCTCCGTTATAAGAACCGTTACTCACCCTGGTAATTTCGCCTAAGTTGGATCCAGCACGAAGGACTGGGCCTCAGGTAATTTAAAATATCAATCACCATTAGAAGGAACACATTCATTTCACATTCAGAAAATAAAAGTATTGTCAATAACCATTTCGGACTGTAATAAAGTTAAAAATGTATGTGTTGTGTACATAGTTCCGCGTAGTCAGCGCGTACACAACTTTCCCACTAGAGCGCGCCCCGCTAAGCACAACAGCGCAGGCGCAGCGCTCGTCCGTCTCTGCACTACGAGATGGCGCTGCCATAAAGACGGACCACATTCTGCTTCCGCCGATCAGCGTATTAATATGTTGTTGTTGTTGTTGTTGTCTTCAGTCCTGTTACTGGTTTGATGCAGCTCTCCATGCTACTCTATCCTGTGCAAGCTTCTTCATCTCCCAGTACCAACTGCAACCTACATCCTTCCGAATCTGCTTAGTGTATTCATCTCTTGGTCTCCCTTTACGATTTTTACCCTCCACGTTGCCCTCCAATACGAAATTGGTGATCCCTTGATGCCTCAGAACATGTCCTACCAACCGATCCCTTCTTCTGGTCAAGTTGTGCCACAAACTTCTCTTCTCCCCAATCCTAATCAATACTTCCTCATTAGTTATGTGATCTACCCATCTAATCTTCAGCATTCTTCTGTAGCACCACATTTCCAAAGCTTCTATTCTCTTCTTGTCCAAACTATTTATCGTCCATGTTTCACTTCCACGCATGGCTACGCTTCATACAAATACTTTCAGAAATGACTTCCTGACACTTAAATCTACACTCGATGTTAACAAATTTTTCTTCTTCAGAAACACTTTCCTTGCCATTGCCAGTCTACATTTGATATCCTCTCTACTTCGACCATCATCAGTTATTTTGCTCCCCAAATAGCAAAACTCTTTTACTACTTTAAGTGTCTCATTTCCTAATCTAATTCCCTCAGTGTCACCCGATTTAATTCGACTACATTCCATTATCCTCGTTTTGCTTCTGTTGATGTTCATCTTATATCCTCCTTTCAAGACACTGTCCATTCCATTCAACTGCTCTTCCAAGTCCTTTGCTGTCTCTGACAGAATTACAATGTCATCGGCGAACCTCAAAGTTTTTATTTCTTCTCCATGGATTTTAATACCTACTCCGAATTTTTCTTTTGTTTCCTTTACTGCTCGCTCAATATACAGATTGAATAACATCGGGGAGAGGCTACAACCCTGTCTTACTCCCTTCCCAACCACTGCTTCTCTTTCGTGTCCCTCGACTCTTATAACTGCCATCTGGTTTCTGTACAAATTGTAAATAGCATTTCGCTCCCTGTATTTTACCCCTGCCACCTTTAGAATTTGAAAGAGTATTCCAGTCAACATTGTCAAAAGCTTTCTCTAAGTCTACAAATGCTAGAAACGTAGGTTTGCCTTTCCTTAATCTTTCTTCTAAGATAAGTCGTAAGGTCAGTATTGCCTCACGTGTTCCAGTATTTCTACGGAATCCAAACTGATCTTCCCCCAGGTCTGCTTCTACTAGTTTTTCCATTCGTCTGTAAAGAATTCGTGATAGTATTTTGCAGCTGTGGCTTATTAAACTGATTGTTCGGTAATTTTCACATCTGTCAACACCTGCTTTCTTTGGGATTGGAATTATTATATTCTTCTTGAAGTCTGAGGGTATTTCGCCTGTTTCATACATCTTGCTCACCAAATGGTAGAGTTTTGTCAGGACTGGCTCTCCCTAGGCCGTCAGTAGTTCCAATGGAATGTTGTCTACTCCGGGGGCCGTGTTTCGAGTCAGGTCTTTCAGTGCTCTGTCAAACTCTTCACGCAGTATTGTATCTCCCATTTCATCTTCATCTACATCCTCTTCCATTTCCATAATATTGTCCTCAAGTACATCGCCCTTGTATAGACCCTCTATATACTCCTTCCGCCTTTGTGCTTTCCCTTCTTTGCTTAGAACTGGGTTTCCATCTGAGCTCTTGATGTTCATACGTGTGGTTCTCTTATCTCCAAATGTCTCTTTAATTTTCCTGTAGGCAGTATCTATCTTACCCCTAGTGAGAAGCCTCTACATTCTTATATTTGTCCTCTAGCCATCCCTGCTTATCCATTTTGAACTTTCTGTCGATCTCATTTTTGAGACGTTTGTATTCCTTTTTGCCTGCTTCATTTACTGCATTTTTATATTTTCATCAATTAAATTCAACATTTCTTCTGTTACCCAAGGATTTCTACTAGCCCTCGTCTTTTTACCTACTTGATCCTCTGCTGCCTTCACTACTTCATCCCTCAAAGCTCCCCATTCTTCTTCTACTGTATTTCTTTCCCCCATTCCTGTCAATTGTTCCCTTATGCTCTCCCTGAAACTCTGCACAACCTCTGGTTCTTTCAGTTTATCCAGATCCCATCTCGTTAAATTGCCACTCTTTTGCAGTTTCTTCATTTTTAATATGTAACGCAGCCAATGAGATGCTGCTAACGTACAACCTTTTCTCCTCGCGGATCACACTCGCACAGTGATACATGAAAGCGCGAGGTATTATAACGAGGCCGGCTGGGGTGGCCGAGCGGTTCTAGGCGCTACAGTCTGGAACCGCGCGACCGCTACGATCGCAAGTTCGAATCCTGCCTTGGGCATGGATGTGTGTGATGTCCTTAGGTTGGTTAGGTTTAAGTAGTTCAAAGTTCTATGGGACTGATGACCGCAGATGTTAAGTCCCTTAGTGCTCAGAGCCATTTGAACCATTTATTATAACAAGTGTACAGACCTCCGATTAGTCAGCCTGCATTAGTTGCTGTACGAGTTCTACATTTGTCTGTACCAGTCTATAGTCAAGTTTCAGTCTGCGCCTAATAAGATTACCATATTCCTGTACATAGCAATGAAGATAAATGTATAGACACTTGTCAAGTATCAGTGATATATGTGAGAATAAGATTAACGTACCAATACCAAAGGAACTTCAGATTGTCAATTGTAAACAGCATCCAGAACCAAGTTAAGTTTTTTTTATGCTTGTTATTATTTTAATAAATCTGTGTTAAATTAATCAAGTTCTGTTTAAAGTTGGTCACCGTCAATCTGCTACTCTAAGCGTGCGAGTGGCATTTCTATCGTCTGACCTAACGGCAGAAGATAAACACGCCACGATAAGACCACGAGACATATTGCTGACACTCGCCTACTTCGTTAGAGCGACAAGTCAAATAATCTGATGGTGTGTGTACTGTAGGTTTTACAGTACGCACACCACAGTATGTATTTGGTGTCTCTTCTTTTCGGGCTTGTCCAAAAGAAGAGACTACACTCCTGGAAATGGAAAAAAGAACACATTGACACCGGTGTGTCAGACCCACCATACTTGCTCCGGACACTGCGAGAGGGCTGTACAAGCAATGATCACACGCACGGCACAGCGGACACACCAGGAACCGCGGTGTTGGCCGTCGAATGGCGCTAGCTGCGCAGCATTTGTGCACCGCCGCCGTCACTGTCAGCCAGTTTGCCGTGGCATACGGAGTTCCATCGCAGTCTTTAACACAGGTAGCATGCCGCGACAGCGTGGACGTGAACCGTATGTGTAGCTGACGCACTTTGAGCGAGGGCTTATAGTGGGCATGCAGGAGGCCGGGTGGACGTACCCCCGAATTGCTCAACACGTGGGGCGTGAGGTCTCCAC